>NW_020653900.1:4536890-4557340 GCF_003589595.1 Hyposmocoma kahamanoa | reverse complement strand
TAATATTTAATTACCGATAAAATGTGATTCCGTTTGTTTTGTAATTAGATGTTTTGCTGTTTTTCCCACACCACCGAATGGAACAACCTCCCATTGTTAGAGATATTAACTTTATTACAATAAATACAGAATATTTTTGGAATATACGGAGACGTACACACAGGTTAGTTGTTGGCGCTGTACTATTTCAGCTTTTTTATTTGTGATTTCAGCGCAAACAAGAGGTGATATTTAAAAGTGATTTAGGGCCCATATGTCTAGACGAGTAGCCAGGGATGGATGGCCTTTATATCATCTCTATTTCTGGTTACATGCTCGATGAGTGTCGCACTTCAGAAACTGGCAGAATGTGGACAGAACGGTGCATTAAATTACTGTTACTATAAGTTTCTCTTTTTTTAATAGCCATCTCGGCCCCATTATATGTAATGTTTGTCATCGTGGTGTAACGATTTGCCAATGGGCTTAAGCCATTCGCCGATGGTTGCCCAGAGTGCGCCAGAATCTAGGATACGGTAATGGCATGGAAAACGTGACGGTTGCATCAGTTTGAAAAGTTCCTTTTGAGCACGCAGACGGTAGATTACACACAAAGAGTCAACGTCTCTTTCAAATAGACTAAAGCACTTAATTTGTACACATGTATACAATTCATTAAATAGTCTAAAATGTTAAAAGTACTTGACGATGAGTAAGGATAACCCGTGCAGTTTGCAGTTATTTGGTGCACTTTTCTTCTATAAACGTTAATGACCATATTATGAGATGTTTTTTGTGGTTTTATAACACAGCCTATAATATAGGGTCAGTGCTTAGCAATTCAATTATATTGAATTAATTTTATTGAAATATAGCTGCTGCTTTGCTCCTGAAATAGAACGCTGGTACGTTTCGATAGGCTTTCTATAGGTACAGAAGTCTATTCAATGTGAGAAGACACATAGCCTTTAACATTGCCTGTCAATGTACATTTCTTCCGCAGCTATTATATTATGAAATATGTATTTTTATATTTTCTAATAATTTAATGTTATTCGTATAGTTTTTGTGTTTCATAATTTTTGTTTTGTTGCGCATGTAAGCCTGTTATTTTAGTTATTGTGTCCCGAACTTAGATGTGCAGGTAAAACATTATTTTAGTTTTTTTTATTTATAGTTATTTTACTTTTATTAAATGTGATTTGTGTGTTTTTTCCAGCTCGATAAACAATTAAATAAATGTATATAACGCAATTTCATACTCCAGTTGCTTCTCAAACGCCAGATACTATTTTTTTTTTGCAAAGAATTATTGTATCAATACCGCAGAACTGACAGCGTAGCCTGACGTCGTAGTCATTTCGTAGCTTGTTACACGTCAAAGTGCTACGAGTTATACACAACGATATCTTGGTTACATTATGTCGTTTATTTTTTCATCACTGTTCATTCCGTAGCGCAATGGAATGTATTTTGGTTTTGATACTTAAACGATTTACCGGATATACCGAATTCGCCATGTGTCATGTAAACAATTTACACTTGCAACTTACTACTCAAAGTCAATATACTTAATTGAAAAAACAAACATTAATCAAAATGGAGTAAATTAATTTGCTACTCTGCGAAAGTAGTAAAGCTTACATCGTGTAAAATAGCTGCGCTTGTGTTGGGACCCAGTAACGGTTATGAAAATCGATCCGTTGTCGTCACGATCCTCAAGTTGAAATGTGATGTGGAGGAGTGAGAATTAATGAGCAGTTTTTTCTTTTTTTCTACTCTGAAAAGCGTCGATGACCTTGAGCGATCGATGTTTTTAGTCACGCCTACTATATTACAATTATGAAATGAATTAACTAGCTAGGTGCAGTGCGGGCGACATAAGTCCATCCAGGAACGCGTCTCAGCTATCATTGCCGATCTTCGTATGCGTAAAAGAGAAGAAACTACCAACAGTTTGCGCGCGTCTCGAAAAAGGGTTTGTTTCCAAAATTAGGTAAAATCGTGTTTTGAAAACAACATTTTAAATAATATGATGAAGAATAATACACACTTTTTTCTACTGCCACAAATTCAACAAATCTTGTTAAAACGTTTTAAAGTGAAGCGTAATTGACGGTATTCAGCGTCTTAACAAGGCCTTTACACTATACTATATGGAGTCTATGCCAAATAGAGAATCTCGAATTGCGTTTAGTTAGGGATATTTTTGGGTATAATGCAATAGGTTTCGTAAGTATAAATCTTTTTGGATACTTTACGTGAAGGGTCTCGCAGAATAATATTTATATCTCCATTACTTCCATTCTCCTCAATTCTAAATAGGTTTTTTAAATGAAATATCAAGTGAGGGGACGAACAAGTCGTGCGCCTGATGGTGAACTACACGCCTGTCCATAACAGTTGCAGTGCCATTCAGAGCTTTAAATCGCAAAGATCTGAGGGGCACTGCCACTGCGCCCCTCACCCTGAGACATAAGTTGACAAAACCCATGTGCCTGTAATTTCACCAGCACCCTTACCCTTCAAAACCAGAACACAGTAATCTTGACATTACTGTTTGCAGGCCGAAATAGGTAAGGTGGTAGTACTACCCTGGACGAACTCTTTCACAAGGAGCTCTACTGCTACTACTTTTGCGGCCCTAGTGTGGTCACACTCTTCTAACAGATGGAGCAGGTCTTTCTTTTACGATAAGCGCAGAAGGGTGAAGCTTTGATATCTATCAAGTGATAAAGTTTATTTAATGGAATGTGACCAGATCTAATTCTAAATGCTGAAACAAGAGATTCCCTATAGACGCGCCCACCATCAAACTAAGGTTTTTGAGGAGGTCACGGTTGCATCGTCCTATACCAAATGTCTCTTGCTAGTGAACTTTCCTCGTAGAGCAGTATTTTAGAGAATGTTATTATAAAGTATTCAAAAGATAACTTCAACTTTCCTGCAATTTCCTTATGAGCGTTTCTTCATGTTGTTTCAAGGCTGCTGCATTTTTGCGGTAGTCGCCACAGTGGTTCTTAAACCGCATAGAATTCGCTGTACTTGAAAAATTTGCTCTTTAATACCCTGCGTAGATATTGCACTTTTGGTGTAATAATGCTACATCTGTAAAATGACAACTTTTCAAGAAAGAGGTTTAAAGATTCTGCGAAATAAATTAGTCGCTACCTTTCATGCTCAAATATGAGAGTTTTAAAATTTGATGTATTCTTAATTTCACGCGATATCACTTTTATTTTTGTGGTTTATTTTACCAAGGACAAGATATAATGAAATGCAATACTGTTGTCTCTGATTACCTACCACAAGTAGTTTTCATGTTAGTTTCTGTACTTAATTTAGGTGTCAATTTTTATTATTTAAATATCTACAATATTATCATGAAGTATTTATTTAATATACGAGTGTGGTATACTGAAATATTATTTCATATTTTACGAAAATAATACTGCAATACTTAAATAAGAACGCCGCGTACCTTCATCAGTTCCGATGTTGCAATGACCCCAACTGCGGGTGTGGAATGTATTATATAAATATTATTCACATGACGCTCAATTCACATAACTTTATTTCCTATAAAGTCATTTAATATAGTAATTCACTTCATATAACAACGTTTAAAATATTTACTTATTATTTAAGAAAAGTGAAATTATACCACGTAATATGTCAAACAAGAATTATATGAAGTTAAATTATAGTAAGGGAATTTGGTCCAAAAAAAAAATTATATTAAATGAATGGTATTTGTTTTGAAATTACTTTATTTAATTTTTGCGCACAAACTGCATTATGCTCCTCAGGGCGCCGCATAGACGCTCGTACATGTCCTTAATCAATACCCCAATGAATTTGGAGCGTCCTCTGGCAGGGAAGCGTTCAAGACCGAAATTCGCCGACTTCTGTGTGGCGACCATGAAGGCAGTGGCGCAGGCCAACAAGGCGACCGCAAAGCCTCTGTAGTGCGGAGAGGACAGTGCTGGCGTAGGGTGCTGAACTTGAAGTATGGCCGCCAAAATAGATGATGCATTTAAAATTAAATTCTGACGCAATATTTCATTTGTTTATTTCTTTTATGTACTATCATTTATTTTATTTTATGAATTGGACTTATTTTACAATTTTATTAAATTGTTTTTATTTTACAATTTTACAAATGACTTTTTACAATTTTATTTATTTATTAAGAATAATAATTTTACTTCAACTTTTAGAAACATAGACAGATATATAATAATCAAGTATAAAAAAGACTACTTAGACTTCCTTCTTCATCTACAAAGGTTTAATTTTTCTTTTTTGGTAGGTACTATTATACGTGTCATTGTTATAAATAAAGCCACATGTTTTCGTACGTTAAAAGTGCTTTTATGACATGAAAGTCATAAAAAGAAGCTACATGAAACAAACTTGACATGTCAAGTTGTTTCGTGTCAAGTTTCAAAGACCTGCCTGAGTGAAGAAAAATTTTTCATAGAATTCTTAACCAAAAACAAGGATCTGCAACAAGCAGAAAAATTCGTAAGATCTGCGGACTCGTTCCATAGCTCGGTTGGGAGGGTCACAGCCCGGTATGGCGAGGCCGGTGGTTCAGGTCTAGCCGGATCGAAGTTTTTCTTTCTGTTCGATCTTTGTATTAATAATTACATGAAACTAATTACAAGGTGCGGTTGAAAAATAATCTACGTAAGTAGTTGGGGAAAAAGGCGTGAACTATATGTATGTATGAAATAATTTTTTTTCAATATGAAATGCTTATATTATATATTATTATTAGAAAAGGCGAAAAAGTTGTTAATTTTTAAACATTTTACATTTTTGACCGTCATTTTGTCCTTGCAAAGCGAAAAATAATAAACAAAAAACTATCACTAATTTTTAAAAAAAGAATAAACAAGGAATGCGTCACGATAGTGACCTGTATTATTTTTAAATTGAAAATAGTTAAGATATTAGTTTTCAGCCGCCTCTCTTATGTATATGAGAAATTTTAGAACTCTCCTATTGAAGCCTAAAAAGTTACCGTCTAATCTTTCGTAGAATCTTTAAACCTTTCTCCTTAGAATAATAACGCATAGAAACCTAGTCCGCACACGCTAAGTGAGGCAAATTGAAGCGCTCCCAATGGGCCTCCACGAGCGGGTCGGCCGTCAGTGCTCAAAGTCAACTTGCACCTCGAACAGCTCAAGAATTTTATCTAAAAATAACGAAATGTGCGGTAAATGATTGTAAAAATACGTCAGACAAACATAAAAGAGGTACTAACATCACATTCCACAAGGAAGTAACTTGAATTTTTATATAAATATTCACTAAAACCGGAAATTAATTTCGTTGCAACAAGACACGAAAATGTTGCAAACGGATTTTTTTCTCCCAATTTTGCTATTCTGTTTCAAAATAATTATATTACGTAATTTTTTGAGAATAGGCAATATCGCGATGGCTGCAGATTTTTTTTATTCTAATGTAAGTGTGCATTTGACCTCCATTTCTGCAAGTTAAATGCGTACAAATGTTGTTTACAAAGAGCAACCCCTAGAGTTTCTTGCTCATACTTCTCGGGGGAATCTGCCTTACGAATGAGCGGTAGAGTTTAACCAATGTGACGATTTCTAGTGTAATAATGCTTACTTATGAAATAAAGATTATTTTAATTTTGATCCTGGGTATCGTTTACGGGGTGTATGGGAGTGCTCATTACGAATATAGCACTTATTTGTAAATCCAAGATGGCGGACACGATTTAAAAAAAATGCAATATGGGCATCCTTTTCGAGGTATTTGGGGATGCTCATTACGAATATGGCACTCATTTCTAAATCCAAGATGGCGGGCACGATTTTTCGAATAATTGCATGTAGGGTATCGTTTTCGAGATATTTGGGGATGTTCAATACGAATATGGTACTGATTTCTAAATCCAAGATGGCAGACACGACAGTTCAAACAAAAGTAATATTCGTATTGCGCACCCCCAAATACCTCAAAAACGATACCCAACTTTGCAAGGGTTGGGGCCTGGTGACTTGTAGCACAGGTGTTAAGCCTATAGCAAGCACCAGCTCCTACAAAATACTGTTCTAAAATTACTAAGATTGTTTATGTACTTCTTATTTGTTGTTGTATTTTGTGGAGAAATAAAAAGTATTATTATTTTTTTTATTATTATTATTAAACTTGCCATTATTTGAAAAATCGTGCCCGCCATCTTGGATTTACAAATAGTGCCATATTCATATTGAGCATCCCCAAATACCTCGAAAATGATACCCATATAGCATTTTCTTGAAAAATCGTACCCGCCATCTTGGATTTAGAAATTAGTGCCATATTTCTAATGAGCACCCCCAAATACCTCGAAAATGATACCCATATTGCATTTATTTGAAAACTCGTGTCCGCCATCTTGGATTTAGAAATAAATGCTATATTTGTAATGAGCACCCCCAAATACCTTGAAAACGATACCCAACTTGCCATTATTCGAAAAATCGTGCCCTCCATCTTGGATTTAGAAATGAGTGCCATATTCGTAATGAGCACCTCGAATACCTCGAAAATGATTCCCATATTGCATTTATTTGAAAAGTCGTGTCCGTCATCGTGTATTCAGATATAATGCCATTTCCATAAGGATTACCAAAAATAAATTTTTGAAAATTCTTGTCACTTGACATTGTCGGTCGACAGTAACGATCGACAAAACCGAGCATATCTATAGGCACCTGATCGACAATGTCGGGCAAATCTGTAGGCACCTTTAACTTAATGATGAGTTAAGCAAGATACAATTTCCCCACTTTTGAGGGAAATGTTATTCCATGGCATCATTATTTGTTTATTTGTGTGCGTGTCGACGAGCGTAGATACAAGTTGCTTACGCCTACATGAATTTGGTTTTTACCTCACTTGTGACAGTTCGTTTGATATGAAACTATCATTCTATGCGTTATTATTTTAATCCTCTCTCCTGAAAATTTGTCATTTTGCAAATGTGACCTTATTATAACAAATACCCTTTGATGGCACCCCAATTTTTTTTTTATGGTCACAGGCAAACAGTTAGACGGGCCGCTCTGTGAAAATTGGTAATTGCTAATACATTACGAGGCATGTGACATCTTCTTGTCGAGTGCATGACAAACAATAGAATGACAAACCGGTTTCTTTTTTTTAATTCCTTAGCCCAGTTAGCAGACACCTATTTGCCCTATACGTTATCTTTACGAAAGCGAAGCCAGCTCCGCAGCACGAGTGGCATTCTTAGCACCTGTGATGGGATTCTCTGATGACGAGATCCTGGGTGCAACTGCACACAGCACCAAGACAGTAGCTGCGCCTCGCGCCGTTCTACAGGGGAATTTCATTAATAAATATTTAAACGTATCTTCCCAATTGTTTCTAACACTCATGTTTAAGTCATGTTGTTACTAACGCTGTGGATTTACAGTCCAAAATAAATGATTATTATTATTTAGCAGGCCTTCGAGAGTGCAGCTGGTCGGACTGTGGTTCACAAGAGTAGGAGAGCTTTTGTATGAGAGATCCACGAGCACTATGGTTTCGACATAGTCCCAAGACGTGTGACATAAGATCTTAAGAGTCTGGTGATAACACAGGAATGTTTTGTGGAAGTATTACGTAGGAGTGTGGTAGGTACCTACCTAGCCAGGTTCTACATAGAACAAACAGACTACTCTACCATCAGTACAAGTGTTATACACTTCATCCTCCGTACTGTGTCGGTTATTTAATAAAAAGAATATATGTATTCTATAGTAATCGAATAATAAACAGTAATGGTACTGATTGACGTTTGACCATTACTTAGTAACTACACTTGTTTAGTCATTCGACTATTTACCGAACAACATAAAATGTTCACTTTATACGTTTTTCTTATTTTAACGAAGTTGGTTTAAAGAAATCAGAGGGGGAGAGTGGCACCCATGTGGATAAGCTCCTCTGGGCCTGAGTACAGGAACTGGGGTGGAGGACTGACGTGTATCCGTTACTTGGCAACTGCACTTGTGCAGTCATTCGATTATTTACGGAGCAATATAAAATGTTCACTTACTACGTATAATAATGATATATTCTTTATTAATATTATTCACATTTTATATCCTTTCGCATTTATCATACCTTTAGAACATTCAATACATTCCATAGCAACTTACCAAAGATTTTTTACGATACTAAGCGACGGGACAAACAAGTCGTACGCCTGGTGTTAAGCGACACGCCTGTCCATAGCAGTTGCAGTGCCACTAAGATCTAAAGGTCACTGCCACTACGCCTGTCACACTGGGATATAGGATGCCAAATCCCACGTGCCTGTAATTTCACCCGCATCCGTAGTACCCTTCCAAATCGGAACGCAGTAAAGCTTGGCGGCAGAAATAGGTAGGCTCTTTTACAAGGAGCTCTACTGCTACTGATCGTTTTTATTTTATTTAAAAGAAAACTTAGTCTGTTATTACTATGTAAGTTTTTAATAATCATAAAACAACAAGTTAATTTTTAAAAGACACGTAAAAAGATCTTAACTATTACAGTTTCATTATATAGTTATGGGTAAAATTGCATAGTTGCAAATTAAATGAAGCTTTTGATCTTCTTAATCCGTGAATGCAAGACCACTGGGGACCGCCCCTCACCACCCTCCGTATAAAAGGGCTCAAGTTTACTTAACTTCGCACAGTCAAACTATTTCCTTCAAACGTAACGGTTGGGAATGAAAATAGTACTACGTCTAATTGAAATTTAAATTTCGAATAACTTAGTGCCAGTGACAGCCGAGTTTATGTCGATTTTCGGATAATAAAGGTAAAACATTTTTATTCTTTCAAAATAGCGTAGCCTCCTATATTTTTATTATGTTTTATAAAAAAAATTGTGACCAACTGAAAATTAGATAATTAGATCACGTAAAACTAGTGTAATTGTAATTGTAATGGCTTCGAGGTCTATAACTAACTTCCACGTGAAATTGGGAATTGCAATGATTGTGCAGAATTTAAGAAATTGTTACCTATTTAATTGTTTGAATGATATGACATTTTACAATATTAAAAATGGTCAGAGTCAGAATGGCAGGTGTACCGTAACGGATCGTGACAAATTTGGTATCAAAAAATTTACCTAATTTATACTATCTAATACCTCTGATTAAAAAATTTATACCTCCATCAGAACAAAGTTATAGCTATATCAAAGGTACACCCGCCGTATTGACTGTCAATATGGTGGGTGTACCTCGGATTACCAATATTTATTTAATAACTATAAAAACTTCTTATACCAAAAATTTGTACCTTAGTAGTATTCTGAAGTAAAGGAAACTGGAGCTCGATCTGCTGGTTAGTTTCTGAGAAATAAGACAAAATATGTTAAGATTTCAGAGGGCCGCGTGCATCTTAACGAATCCTGACATATTTGGTACCAAAAAATGTACCAAAATTGTACTATTTAGAACTTCATATTAATAAATTTGTCCTCTATCATAACGAAGTTAAAGCGAAATCAAAATTGTAAATATTTTCGCAATTTTTTTTTAAATAAATTTCCGCCGTTTATTTGGGTTGACAAACCACCATACAGCCTCACCAAATGTCAGTATTTTTTCCTTGTTTTGATGGAAAAGATGACAAGCGCCTGTTCTTATGTAGTTTGTTTCATATGTCACGAAGGGTTGATGCCATTGTATAGGACAGGGTAAGTGTCTATGTTCAATAAGCTTGATTTAGTAGTTTTATTGACATTAATATTATATATTAAATTTAATGCGCGAAAGGATTTGGAATTTTCATGCCGCCTTCTACCGTTAAATGTTGCTAAATATTGTAATGTGACATGTGTGTGCGTGCAGTAACGTATTTGTACTGTATTGTTTTTGCTTCCATATTTATTTAAAGTATTTTA
Source organism: Hyposmocoma kahamanoa (assembly GCF_003589595.1). Classification (NCBI taxonomy): domain Eukaryota; kingdom Metazoa; phylum Arthropoda; class Insecta; order Lepidoptera; family Cosmopterigidae; genus Hyposmocoma; species Hyposmocoma kahamanoa. The sequence continues at coordinate 4,547,428 of NW_020653900.1, read as the reverse complement.
AAATATTGATTGATTACTTTCAATGTCAACATGACATCAAATTCCATTTTCATTTTACCTGTGTGTCAGAAAACAATCATATAATATTCTGAAACAAACCAAACAAATAGAACATACAGATAGGGTTCCAGAGCCGTTAAGTAAATTGTCTTAATTACATTTATTTTGTACGCAATAAGAACTATATAGATTTGTATAACTGTGGCTGTATCTTTAAAAACATTTTTGAAAATTAAATTAAGTACGAGTATGCTATATACTTTGTTTTTTCGCAGGAAGGAAATTTTGGGTCTTTTATTAAGTGCCATTTCTTTTATTCATATTGTAAGTAAATATATATATAATTACCGTGAAAGAAAATTCACAAACATTTCCCTACCTGTATGTAATTATTATGTATTTTTGTAATGATAACAAAGATTAAATCAAAAATTTCTAACTTTACATACTTAATGTACTTCAAAGGCTTGCACCATAAATAACTTAAAGAAACAGAAGTCATAAACTTATATCTATCACTTGAGTTGCAGTGGCACTCAGAGGTTTAAATCGCAAAAGTTTTGACACATACATTAAGTTAACAAATCCCAAGTGCCCGTAATTTCACCAGCAATCCTGCCCTTTAAAATCGGAACCCTATAAAACTCATATTACTCTAATGTTACTAAACTTTCTATAATATTGTTATAAAATAATAATGTTTTCTTTACTAAATATAATTTGCTGTCTAAAGGAAAAGGTTTACGTTCACTGCTTCTTTATTAATGTTTTTTCTAATTAATTATTTTTTTTTAATGGTGAAAGGTCCGCTGTCCGCTTCAGTGTATATAGAAAGTACGAATTGCAACAGTAGTTCAAAATGTAAGATGCGCCCTTAAAACGAGAAACTAGAACATTTAACGTACTTGAGTTTCATGGCAGTTTTTGTTGCATAATAAAAGACTTTAATAATAGGTACTTTAATAATATAAAGACGTTTAATTTAAAATTTGCCATGAGCTTTTCCGGTGAAGGACACCGAAACATCTTTAGGAAACCTGCACACATTTGCAGCAACCAATAAGATTTATGTGAAGTTCCCAAATTGGGCTCTTCACACTCCAATATATAATACCGTCATGGATCGCTCTGCAATGTGACTTTAGAGGTCAATTTGTTTTTTACTTTATCTGTGTCAAGAAACATTCGACACAACTAAGAGTGGTTATACACGGCGACTGCATGCACGTGAAACGCGCGACTGCATCGATAGAAACGCGCGATAGGATCCCAAGTGTAGTGATGCAATCGTGCATTTGTATCGCATTTGCATCGCTACTTAAAATCGCGCGCGTGTGTAAGGTGGGCTAAACTATGAACTTTAGATTCGAGTTTATCGTCGCCAATAAGTCTCCTCGCTCCGCGTTCAATCGAATCAAGAGCCTCAAATTGGTACTTTGCTGAGCCATCCCACGGGTGACTGCAATACTCCATGCAAGAACGGACGTGTGCTTTGTACGAAGTTAAAAGCTGTCCAGGCGCGAAATATCGCTTAATCTTATAAGGATACCCAGTCTTTGGCTGCAATTTGTGCCTTAGATTCAATATTAGCGCTAAAGTTAAGGTCTGCACTCAATTTTATGCCAAGGAGCTCCAGGCTGTCGATAAGACAGACAGATATACCCCGAAAAGAGGGATTTAGATCAACAAGGTAGACGATTAGCGACTGCATAGCTACTGCATCGCGTTTGCATCATTGCTAAACTTATTAATTTTTTTTTGCAGTAAGTATGTAATGTTTGTATCACCAACACCGTGGTTACTAATTACTATAACAAAATTGAGAACTGGTGACGCACATGTATTTGTGTTCCAAATTCGTGTTTTAATTAGAAGTTAGTCAAATACTGTACGGTCCTGGGTAGCACTCAAGCAATCTTTATTTCATAGGTAAACAAATTACACTTGAAATATTCACACTGATTAAATTCTAGGCACTACTACTCTGAGAATCATTTACAATATTTATTTCAAATATGGTATCTAGATAAGAGATGATGACAACCTGCAATAGCTAAACGGGTCACTATATTTTTGTCATCGAAGTACGCAGAAGCTGTATATTAACCTTTTCACATCAGTAGCTCGGAAATGCTTTCTTTCTCATTAGAAATTTGCGCGTAGAAGCGTTTTTTGCACGCTAGCGTGGAGAAGGTTTTTGAAATTCGAACTTGACGATGGACTGTGGTACAAATAACATTTTCTTTCGATGAACTACGCGATTTGTCGTACATTACTTATCTATGTAATGGATTTATATCCGTTGGTATATTTTATTCTCATTACTGACATTAAATTGACAATGATAACTAATTGTGTTTATTACAATATTTTTCACCTCACTAGCTCGTAAAGGCTTTCTTTCTCATTAGAAATATGCGCGCAAAAGATTTTTTGCAGGGTGGCGTGGAAAACTTTACTTTTTTTTATGTTTATAATTTTACGTTTAATTATGCAATTTGTCGTACATTAATTATTTATGTAACATAAATCCGTTGATATATTTTATTCTTATTATTGTTGACATTAAATTGACAATGATAAGTAATTCTGTTTATTAAATTATTTTAATTCGTTGAAGAACTAAAATAACTTCAATAATACTTAGATCACAAAAAATAAAAGTACAAGCAAGAATAAAAATTGATGAGGTGTAAATTGAGAAAGCATCCGAATATAAACTTTTTCTTTTCATTAAAAAAGGTTTTACAGTTCAACTGTTTTTCTTTCATCTACCATTTCCCTCGCTATAGTGAGGTGAAAAGTTGCGTGTTTCGCTCAGCAGCATGTTTGTTTCGCGTTTGACGCCTTGAAACCCTCGCTACGCTCAGGAATAAATTTTTGAACCACAAACGAAGCGAGTATTAGTAACATAAACCATTAGTGTAAAGTTAAATCAGAAATCAAAAACGATTGTATGAATTGGTAAATTACAGGTGTTACTTACAAGTGATTAGATCTACCAATTCTTACCCAAATCAGGAGTACAATGTCTTAAAATTACAATTCAATTAAAATTTATTACAACTTAAATGTCAAAAATTTAAATTATAATTAAGTTAGTTATACAATTGTCAAATATTTGATGTCTTTATATAAAATTCGTTAAGATTGTAAAAAACTTTGTCAATTAACCATTTTTTTAAACAAGCTTTAAATTTATCACCATTTAAATTTCCATTGGAAGTCTGTTATAAATTCTAGTCGCTGTTACATAGGTGCTGCGGTCAAAGATCGTGCTGTTTATTTTAGGGAGGACAAGACGGTCCTTCTTTCTGACGTTAACGGAGTGTACATTAGATATTTTAGTAAAGAAGTTACTGTGATTACGTACAAAAAGACATATTTCCAAAATATATATTCCTGTTAAAAAGTCAGGAAACCCTTTTCTTTGTACAGACTTCTTAGAGAATAGTCACTGGGCTTACTATAGATTATGCGTAAGCATCGTTTTTGTATTGTGAATATTTTTACCGCATTGACAGAGTTTCCCCAAAAAATTACACCAAACATTAATAATGTGTATACGTTCCCGTAATATGCGTTTTTTGCAGCTTCAACCGACGCTACATCGACCAATACAGATAAAGCGTAGCAATAACTACCAAGCTTGTTATTTAGCACATCTATGTGATGTTTCCAATTTAAATTTTTATCTATAGTAATACCAAGAAATTTAGTAGTGTTTACCTCATCAATAACGTCATTTTCATAAGGTATGTGTAAATCTAAGTAATTTTTTTTGTAATTACCAAACTGCATATAAGTTTGTTCCACTTACCTAAGTTTTATACCTCGTAACTGGCAAATTTTGAATATCTACCGGAATCTTATTATAGAATAGTATATGCCGCATAATAAATAGTAGGTACCAGTATTGTGTATTAAGGTGTGTAAATAAAAAAACCAACGAGAATTTGCGACTTCGGGCTTTAATGATTCGACGTTTGTAATTTTTACTGCCCGTGCTTCATACAATGTTTTTCATTACATTTGCGAGTAAATAGATACAGCGATAATTTATTTCTTGTATGAATAAAAATCGCTTCATAACAAAACATTTCCGGATTTTGCAAATGGTGGGCTTTTTTTAATAGATTGCCAATTATTCTTCCTTAAATAATACAACTCTGTTTTGTCAGAGCCAACATGTAGCGCCGCGGAGATTTTGTATACATGTTTGGTTAGGTAGTATTTTGATTTATCTGTCTGGATTTTACTCAGTGTTTTTTTGAGATTTTGTTTTTCTAATGGGGCTGACATATTCAATAACGATCAAAATCTCTAAATAAATAAAGAGAAAAAAAAGCTCGAACTAAAATGTTATAAACGGCACAGACGCATGCAGCCACGATGTATTTATTAGATATAGAATAAATAATTACCAAATTCTAAAAACACTGCCGAATACGTAGCTATCGAACAATTCGTAACTCTGTTGATGAGATCAGGACGCATAAGCGCTGGTCTAAACTCACCCTTTTACGGCAAATCCTTTCATCGAATCTCGTTACGGTAATGCTAAACATTGAATTGTACTTATCGAGTTCTTAGGTTTTCGCGATTGTTACACATAGAAAATGAAACTATTTTTCCGGATTTAAATCGCTTCAACCGTTACCATGGGACCTGTAAAGGGCCCGAAACGTCGATTTGTTTGAAAAAACAAATATACGCGATTTAAATCCGGAAAAATTGATTCATTTCCTATTGAATTGTACTTTTTACCACTTTTGAGTAAATGGACGTTATTTTTGTCGTGCGCCTGATGGTAAGATACACCTATCCATAATAGTTGCAGTGCCACTCAGAGCTTTAAATCGCAAAGATCTGAGGGGCACTGTCACTGCGCCCGTCACCCTGAGACATAATTTGAAAAGTCCCATGTGACTTTCAATTTCAATTGCAATTTCACCAGCGCCCTTACCCTTCAAAACTGCAACACAGTAACGCTGACAACTGCTTGGCGGCAGAAATAGGTAAGGTGGCAGTACCTCACTGGACCAATTCTTTCACAAGGAGCTCTACTGCTACAAACGTTAGTGAGGTCTGCAGACCGGTTACATATTTAAATTTCGAAAATGTACAAATTTAAAAGTATCTATCTAATGTACAAAACATTATGCTAAGAGTTAAATACCGAAATTATAATTTATAGACATTCTTTCTTAATGAGCGTGCCTCTTGCACTGCATCTCAAAGTTCTTAAGTATTATTGGAATGATCCATTCCATCAGTCGCACCATTGACTTTCCGACAATTGAACCCTACGGAACCTTAAAAGTTCAAAGTCCACTCTGCCAGTGAACATGGTCAACAATGCGTGCCCCTGTGTTCCACCAAGAACTAAGTCAAGCAACTAACAAACCTTCGTATGGGTACACAATACTGTATTATTAATTAAGTTTGCACGGGGATAATGTTTTCGGGATATGTATTCTGATCTAATATGGCTTGGTGACTTCTCGCGTTTTTCAAAGGTTAAGTTAATCTTCTTCGACAAGCAGGATTCATTCATCGAAATCAAATATTCTGGTATCCTTGCTACAATAAGTGTAGCGAACTGTATCAATGGTGTTCGGGTGCTATTGAAGAGTGTGCAAGACCAAAGGAAGTGTACTTACATACAGTTAATTTAATAAATAATGTACAGCTACGAACGAAAACAGAAAACACAATGACAATAACAAAGAAAAGGCGCCAAAAACAAGTAAATTTAAATTTAGAATTTTCAATCTAAAACGAAACTGTTAAAAAGACTATATAAACTATTTATGTACGGACAACAGCACATCAGATTACACTTTTTTTTTTCTAAAATCGCCTCTAGTGCAACGGAACAAGATACGATACAAAAAGATTTGTAGCGACTGCTGCGATTCGCTACAATGACATTACATAACAAAAATATGTACACACGCCAGCACATCAAGCTACACATTGACGTATCTTATTCCGTCGCAATGGAGGCGATTTTCGAACAAAAATGTGTAATCTGACGTGCCGTTGTCCGTACAAAAATCACACTGATTTTTTGTATTTGTCTATTATTTTTATTTTTTTTATGTAACTGCGTTCTTTGCTTTTTGTTTTTTCTTAAAATCTCTTTTAAGCTTGCTAAGCGCTTTAAATCGTTTCATGTTGGTGGAAATTCGTAAATGGCATTGGATTGCTCTTATTTTAGTATTTTAATTGCATTATTTGTCCGTGAATTTTCTTAAAATGTGTATTTAAAATAAAAAAAGAATAAAAAAAATGTCTATAAGTTAATGTCTTGAGGTTTACGAACTTTGAATGCTTCTGAACTCCTTGTTGTTTTGATTTGTTTAGTTGCCTCTTATTTTACTCAGAAATTTAGTAATTAATACCTACTTCAAAGAGTTTGTGTGGTAACGAACAACTATGAGCTTGTAACTAGTAAGTATAATTTATTTGTTTAATGTGAATTTTGACTAAGTGAGTCAGAAATATATAGCTGTAGAGCAAAAAGGGTGTTTGACCTCGGATTGGGACCACGAACGAGCGTAAAAGACCTACGAGGTGGGTTTCAACATGGTTGATAATCATAAGACCTCAGTCGCTCAAAAAGCTCTCAAAGGATCAGTTTCTGTTATTTTTGTAAACAGCTATATTTATTCACTAACATTATGCTCCCCGAATTTTGTAAAAAAGAAACAAAAAACAAAATTCGAAAAAAAAATTTGTGAAAAAAATAAAGAAACAAAAAAACAAAATAAAAACAGAACAGGTCTAAACATTATGTTGGCATAGTGTTCATTGACGGTATCGATAGATTCCCTAACAGTTAACCTCACCTGGTTGTAGTGCAGCTAATCAACGAACAAAGCTCTAGCGACCGACAAATGGCGGTAAAATTATTCCGTAAACTCGGGACCGATAAAGTAGTTTAAACGATAATGAGCAGCAGCATTATCGGTGACGTAAGTCTTGGACTGAGGTCACCAATACGCTTGATCAGTGCAGTGATGACTAGAGCATTACCATAGTAAAACAAAAGAAGTATGGTAATTTCGTACAAAGTAACAGCGCGACTTGCATGTTTGACGACCAGTGTTAAACAAACGAGAGTGCATGCGAATGTGCGCGTCCGTACACGGCGCGCTCACATACAACACGCGCTGTTACATATGTATAGAGTACCATACCTGTCGTTTTATATTAATAGCATTATCCCCAAAAATGGAAGATCAACAGCTTAAAATTGAGCGAAATAATAATAAGAACAACTGAAAGCCAGTTACATATCCACACTAATCGAAATACAATAAAGAACAAACATCAGTTGTAAGCCTCAATATGAGTCAAAGAAGTGTTTACTCACTACTTTTGTTGCCGAAATCACGCTCGTATTGGAAAGATTCGGAACAAAAGTTGTAGAATGTCAAAATTATAGCTCCCATAAGGGCGCCTTGAAATCAGACGCAATAGCGTCACTGTGACACTTCAACTGCGCCACTATCTTCATATAATATTTAGAAGCGCAGCTGCAGCGCCACAGTTTTTGCAGACTAGAGATACCTATTGTACGAAAATTAGTAGCGACGTGGATGCCGTGCCATAGACACACAAATGTCTTCTTAGAAGGCGCCCTTTGAGAGGATCTTTACTTGCAATAGGTTAAAGACGAGTGCAATAGGATTATTTATTTTTCGTTTGAAATAAATCCGAACCAGATCCGACTCGTTAGGAAATATAACAAGTAACCTACGGACTATAATCTGCCTATAAATTATTCTGTAAAGATTCAAGGTCCATGCCCTTTTTAATTTTCTTCCTTTGTTTGTTATAACCTTATTATATTCTGTTCCGCATATTAAACAAAGCTGGATTGGAATACTTTTTTTTCTAAGATATAATAAAGTATTCACAACAACCATAATTATTCGATTTCACCGTTTTCGCGATTGAATAAAACATTTTTTTTCAGATCTAATCGCATCTATTTCACATATCACGGTCGAATAAACGAGATCCGTGACCATGGGACCTGCAAAAGAACCCAAAACGTTAGTTTGAAAAAATCATGGGCGATTTTGATCCGACAAAAATAGATTCACTCTCAAATATGTATTTCCGCTATTTGTGCAGTATTGTAGCAGTCCCATATCATTCTACATAATTACATTTTGTTTACAGTGACCCTCCCTATCAGCCTCTTGGTTATACAATATAACCTGTGCAAGCACAGGGACCTTCTACGAATGATAGTAGCAGTAGAGCTCCTTGTGAAAGATGTTGAACCTTATCTTTTTCTGCCTCCAAGCAGTAATGTGAGCATTCCAGTTTTGAAGGGTAAGGCGATTATCACACTGCCCCGCGCCATGCAGCGGAGTGCACGGGACGACGGATGTAGCACCCCGCACTGCGAGACGCGGTATCAATGTTTTTTTTTTATTATATCAAGTGACGATGACGGGACGAACAAGCCGTGCGCCTGATGGTAAGCTACACGCCTGTCCATAACAATTGCAGTTTCCTCAAAGCTTTAAATCGAAAAGATCTGAGGGGCATTGCCACTGCACCCGTCACCCTGAAACATAAGTTCGCATGTCCCATGTGCCTGTAATTTCACCAGCACCCTTACCCTTCAAAACCGGAACACAGTGACACTGACATTATTGCTTGGCGCCAGAAATAGGTAAGGTTGCAGTACTTCCCGGAACGAACTCTTTCACAAGGAGCTCTACTGCAACTTACAAGTGTGTTATACGGCGCGTGTTTTCTATACAAACTGAGATACTTCGGTACAAACGTTAAAAAACGCAGCTCCGCACACCGTCGGCTGGCGCGGAGCAGTGTGATAATCGCCTAAGGGCGCTGGTGAAATTACAGGCACCCATGGACATATCAACTTCAGGTTGACGACCGCAGTGTCCATCAGATATTTGCGAATTAAAGTTCTGAGTAACAACAGCAACTGCTATGGCTAAGCGTGTCGTTTACCACCAGGCGCACGAATTATTCGTCCCGACACTTGGTATCATAAAAAACACAAAAAAATACCGGCTGATATTGTTTTATTTCACAATGTTAATAAATTTTTGTCTAGTATGTGTAAAGAGCTAATATTTCTTACACGTTTTCAGAGCGATCCCTTTGTGGGCCGGCAGAATTATACCCTAAAATAACGTGAAATAAAAAATGTAACCCTGTTTAATAATAATTGAGCTTATTTAATAATAATAACTTCCGATAGAGAGGAGGATTATAAAATGTCAAGAATATAGTTTGTAATATTAACTAACATAATACCGCGATGAGAATAAATTATTTTTGTGAAATTACTAATACTAATAATACTAATAAAGTTATACTGAATATTTAAAAAACTATAATAATATTCTGAAAAACGGAACCTCTTATTTTAACTACAAGTAGTTTCAAATGACATTTGCACTAAACGTTCTAAGTGGCCTGAGTTCTGTAGTAGAAATGGTCTGGCCATTTCTTTTTTTTTAACAAACCGCAAGCAAAGAGCAAATTGGCATCCTCATAGGTACTCTCAGTTTTCAGTATAATTGTACAGGTAATACGGTCCTTTTTGTCGCTAACAACGTGCGGAAAATGTCAAGAGTATTCTCTTTCTCGAGAAATGGGTACCGAAATTTCAAATTGGATAGATGTTTCAAACAACTGTCACTTAACATTGAACTCATAAATCTTTGTTGATATTGTTATAGCTGTAAAAGTTGATCAAGGAAAAATGGTTTTTTTAAATTAATTTATTACATAATACTAAGTGACAGGACGAACAAGTCGTGTGCCTGGTGGTAAGCGACACGTCTGTCCCTAATAGTTGCAGTGCCACCCAGAGCTTTAAATCACAACGATCTGAGGGGCATTGTCACTGCGCCCTACACCATGAGACATAAGTTGACAAGTCCCATGTGCCTGTGATTTCACCAGCACCATTACCCTTCGAAACCGGAACGCAGTAATATTCACATTCCCGCTTGGCGGCAGAAAAAGGTAAGGTGGCAGTGCTTCACTGGAGGAACTCTTTAACAAGGAGCTCTACTGCTACAAATTTTGTCACCACCTAGTAAATGGAATATAATCAGTACAGAGTAGTAAAAAAACCGACCTAAAAAGTACGTGGAATTACGTCTATTTGCCAAGTTTTATTGAAATATCCCCTAGTTCGCTACTATACAGGACTTGACACTGGAGATAATAAAAATCGGTTCTCACTACTCAAAGTATATGGAGAGAAAAACGCCTTGAATTAAAGAAATAGCAAAATCAACCATTATAGTAATTGCTCCTAAATTAAAATTAGGCGCTATTTATAAAAATGAATCTTCATGCGTGAGCAGCCACCTTTCGAGGTGGATGATTTTCTTCAAAATGGGACCACTATTGAAGTACCCCCTTTCCAACAAAAAAAGAATCATGAAAATCGGTTTACAAATACCGGAGTTATCGCGTAACATACATACAAAAAAAAAAGAAAAAAAGAACATACAGTCCAATTGAGA
>NW_020653900.1:4491599-4536790 GCF_003589595.1 Hyposmocoma kahamanoa | reverse complement strand
TCGGTTCACAAATACCGGAGTTATCGCGTAACATACATACAAAAAAAGAAAAAAAAAAAAGAACATACTCCTTTTTTGAAGTAGGTTAAAAAGGACTCTAGACCAATGGAATAAAAAAGACCAGACTGCATAGTTGCCTTTCCACAAAGGCAGTATGGCCTCTGACCTTTTCACCTGTTCCATGCGGAATGAAGGAAAAATAAGAAGAAAAGGATCAAAACGTGTACTATGTATTCATAGGGCAATGTTTTAAAAGAAGATTATCAATTTTCCAATAATACCCGAGAGCTTTTAAAGCATTTGCAATTGTACAAACATATTCATAATTTCGTAATTTATAATTATAATAATTAGTTTTCTAATAAAACTAATATTTAGTTTCATTAGCTCATTTTTTAGTTTGTAAGTAGTTTTTAGTTAATTAAGTGTTTCCTTGTATGTTTCCTTCTTTTATTTATAAATTTAGTTTAGGCTGATGGCCTTATTGCCAAAAGAAAATATATATAAAAAAAGTAAACAAATGGGAGACTGATGCTTTTATTTAAAATAGGTCTCCTCTTCGGTAGGGAATAAACATTTCCTTATAATATAATTATTATGCTCGACGACCGAAGCAGTATAAATAAAATAAATATTACTTTTGTTTAATTGAAAAAAAAGTAAAACAAAAAGAAAAATAGATAAACAGATCAAAGCGTCGTCATGTTTCATCTATTAACTTGGTATAAAACTGAAGACATGTTCTTACAAATTGTCAATTCAAAGTATAAAAAATTTCTTAAAATGTGTTTGGCAAATTTCCAATTTTTACGTGTTGGTGAGTATTTTTTTAATAATAATAGTAACGCATACACTCATAGCCCCGCATTAGGGAAACCCTGTGTCACGGGTGCCATGGACACACACTTCCCTCTTACATTTCCCTCGTGAATTTGGGTGTAATTTCTGGCTGTCTATAACCACTAATTACACCCAACCTCACGAGAAAAATAAACTTGAGCCGCACAAATATTTCTCTCGGCCCGGAAATCGAACCCGGGACCTCTGCGTGGCAGACCAGCAAGGTAACCGTTCGGCCAAAGAGGCAGTTATATAGTAATAAATATATACAAGTTTGTATAATTTTATGTAATAAATAAAATAAATAAAGCACATTTTGCACGTACACATTTTTTATGGGATAAGTACAACGTGGTGTCTGTATTGTTTCCCCAGAGAATAATGCCGTATTTGAGGCGCCAGCAGGCAATTTCATAGTAAGCAGCTTTCATATTTGTGTTTTCTTTCCATTCACGCATATATATACGAATTTTGTCAATTTTATTTTTACCATTTTCATGTGCCCTTTCCACTTGATATTAGAATCAATATCGATTGCTATAATGTAAACCTGTGGGCACATTTTATTTTTAAAGTGTCGTACGAAAAATTTATATATAAGGGTGATCTGGCGAATGCACTGCACGTGCGTTACATGCATGCTGCACGCGTGTAATTAAATACTCTGATGTCATTACATCTCCTAATGCGCGCGAGCGGCATTCGAACTCGCACTATGTAATGTGCAGCTCGTATACCTTTCACAACCAGCGCATTCGCCGTTTCAAGAATCCGTCTTGGAATTCGTCGATGATGATACATTTTTCACAAATTCGAATTTTCGTGGAAGTTGTTAATATTACTTTAATTGTAAATCGCTTTTATTATACACTTCATCATAATTTCTTATGAACTACTTTTACATAAATTACATGCTATTGAACTGCTACGAATATGATTAACTTTCACCTTAATTATCAACAACAAGTTGTTATATTTGGCAAAACTCAACTCCCGGACCAATTACTTTTGGATTTCCACAGGGATCAATTTTGGGACCTTTACAGTTCCTGATCTATTTTGATAACATACATGGCATTGGTTTGGAGGACGATTACACGTTGTACGATGATGACATATGTTTGTTGTATGCCGTAATAAACAATTACAGTACTAAGTTAACATTAATGTTGAGTTCTACTTCGTTTTTTTAGGATTAGAAAACCATCAACAAAGAAGCAATGATCGTTTTTTTTTCGACTTTATCTTCAGACAACAAATTACAGTAAAGGAAAATATCATAAGAAGCAACGACAAGTGGAATTTAAAAATTACACGATAATGTTATAATTTTATAGCCGAATGATGATGTTATTATTTTATAAAAAGTTTTCTTTACAACAAAATAAATTTTTCATTTAATTTATAATAGTGAGTGTTACGAGTAAAAAAAACGTAATAATTACGTAAACGTAGGGTATAATTTAGTACTGTAATGCTATTACTATGTAATGCTTACAAAATGACTGAATAAAATGGTGCGATAAAAGACCCAAAATTTCCTTCAGTCAAATAAAAAAAAATCGATGTATATAGTTTTTCGTGATGTTACACATAGGAAATGAAACTATTTATTTCCTAAACTTTATTTACCACAACACATTATGGTACAAATTGCGGACTTAATGCTAAAAATCTATTCTATCGGATCTGAATCGCGTAGGTATATTTGTTTTTTTTTTCAAATAAACCAACGTTTCATGGTCACGGGCTGATCATGACCCCAAAAAAAGGGCCCCAAAAGTTGGTAGTTTGAAAAAACAAATATACACGACTTACATCCGAAATAATAATAAACAGTACAGAGTACTAAAAAAACCGACCTCAAAAGTCTTTCATCCCCTAGTTTGCCACCACATTTAAATTACAAACTTCTGAGATACCCTATTTCCAACAAAAAAAGAATCATTAAAATCGATTCAGTTATCGTCTAACATACATACAAAAAAAACGTACAGTCAAATTGAGAACCTTCTCCTTTTTTGAAGTCGGCTAAAAATCGTTTCATTCTTTACTTTGTTGAGTCATAAAATGTTCTCTCTCCTGGTAACTGCCATTCCGCAGAAACATTTTAATGCTCACGTCAAACGCATTTGGGAGCGTTACAAATACAAAGTTGGTTTGATTCTTGCTACGGGCCTGTCTCTACAAATGTGGTAGAACTAACGTAGCAAATTAAAATATTAACTTGGTTGAAAATATCACAAGCAACACATATATCAGTAGAGCTCCTTGTGAAGAAGTTCGTCCAGGGAAGTACTGCCACCTTACCTATTTCACATGTCAACTTATATCTCAGGGTGACGGGCGCTGTGGCAGTGCCCTAAAATCTTTGCGATTTAAAGCGTTGAGTGGCACAATAACTGTTATGGATAGGCATGTCGGTTACTACCAGGCGCACGACTTGTTCGTCCCACCACTTGGTATTAGAAAAAAAATCTAAATAATCTTTTGGCTTTTCGTACATCAACCTTTTGTTGCCGAAATGCTTAAAAACTAATTGCACGGAAGGAGCCAATCAATCTTGAAAATTTGTTATAATTATTACTCGCATGCCAACTCACAAAATAAACTATTTCTGCTTTTAATTAGTGAGTGCAACAGGTAAATGAATCATCGCATTATTACCAAGATGCTTGTTCGGAACCCTTGTGTGGATGTCAGACATCCGATATTAATCCATGCTGATTCATATTTCTGTCTCTTATTTTTTTACTAAAAAAGACAAACCGTGCGAAAACTTAATAAATTACGAAGAAAATAATCTTTAAAAAACTATAAGTTTGTTATTTTTTTGAGATTGACATTTGACAAGTTTGAATACATGTCGGATACAAACATATGGTACAACATTGATACGGTAGCATTCTGTTTTTCAAATTAGTTTTATAAATATGAAGATTTTATTAGACTTATCAATGGTAATGATCTCTATGAACCCTGAGTAACGTGCATTAACGTGTAAGTGAATTGACTCGTCACAGAAATCACTTTACAGGCAGACGTCACTACTCGACTGTAAGTTTGTAAAGCCAGAAGCGTATCTAAAGAAATCAAATAACAGATTCCATTACTATTAGATTCCATTTGATAAAAACGAATAAGATATTCTATTACTTCGGGTCAGAATTCTAAAATACGAAACATCAGGGAACCATAATTGGACTACGTTTTGTTTGGAAATCCGACTCCAGTTTTTGTGCAAGACTCCGTGTAATTATGAACTTAGCTGAGTGTTCCACATTTTGTTTTGGAGTCGTTTCTCTTTTGCCATTTGAAACTACAACATTACGTTCAAACGAACGGCTAAAACGAAATGATTGCTTCAAATTTTGTTAGTAACGTTAATTTGTGTTTGTTTCTTTGATCATGATTTTTATAAAGGGTCTTTCAACAAGAACTTTGTTTTCTAAAACAAAATAAAACAAAAAATTTAGATGAAGATGATTCAAATTTTTATTGTATTACAAAGAGAAAAGTTCGGCAATTATCAATGAAAAATGATATCTGGCAAATGTCCACCACGACCACGCTGACAGAAGTCGATTCTTTCATCAAAATTTTTAATCACTTTTTGGCAAAATGTCGGGTCTATTTCGGCTATCACATCGCGGATTTTGAGTTTTAAGGCTGTAGTCGATTCGATTGGCTCCGTATAGACTCTGTCCTTAAGATAGCCCCACAAAAAATAATCCAGTGGTGTTAAATCACACGATCTGGCTGGCCATTTAACAGCTGAATTTCGGGAAATTACGCGATCAGCAAATTTGGTTTGCAATAAATTGATCGTCTCATTGGCTGTGTGACATGTGGCACCGTCTTGTTGAAACCACATGTCAGTGATATCCATGTCATCAATGCTAGGCCAAAATTGAGTTGTTAACATCTCGCGATAGCGTGATCCATTCACCGTTACCGCATTTCCAGCCGAATTTTCGAAAAAAAACGGCCCAATGCCAACGGCACAAGTCACATTGCCACCGAAACAATGAATTAATTTATTGCAAACCAAATTTGCTGATCGCGTAATTTCTCGAAATTCAGCCGTTAAGTAGCCAGCTCGATCATATGATTTAACACCGCTGGATTATTTTTTATGGGGTTATGTTAAAGACAGAGTCTATACGGAGCCAATCGAATTGATTGCAGCCTTAAAACTCACAATTTTTGAAGTGATTAACCAAATAAACCCACCACTTTCTCAAAAAGTGATTAAAAACTTTATGGAAAGAATCGACATCTGTAACTGTGGTCGTGGTGGACATTTATCAGATATCATTTTTCATTAATAATTGCCAAACCTTACTTTTATTAATACAATAAAAATTTGAATCATTGTCATCTAAATTTATTGTTTTATTTTGATTTACAAAACAAAGTTCTTATTGAAAAACCCTATACCTACATTCGCGAATGTAAGTTTATTCTATTATCTGTATGTGATGTACATTCGATTTAATTCTTAATTATTTACTTCACTAATAATACTAATTTTTCGTTAATAAATTCGTTCAATTTCATTATTATGTAATGTAATGTAATAGCCAATGTTAAATTTGGTAATGGGTGTACACCAAAATAAACAAACATTTTATTTTATTTTTATTTTACTAATATCTTATATGTAGTTTAAGGTTTTTATAATTTTGTTTTCTTTATATTGGAGGCAGTAAAGAGAGATTTTATTTTATTTAAAATTTCTGCCAAATCTCTAAATAATAATCGAATGAAACTTTAAAAATTTAAATTTTTCTGGACTTTGTTTTTTATCGGGCAAAGTTTAGTCAATCGTGCACCACAGAGTTCACTACCGATATCTTTTGTTTTCATTATCTATTAAAAAAACAAGTTGAATTCGAATTTTTTGAAAGCCGATTTTCCGTGTGGTTGAAAGACGACAAAACGTCTATGGTCTCACTTCACCATAATGACGAAAAAACATCTTAAACCTCCACTAACTTCAGCCTCATTAAAGTTATCACCGCCACTAAATAGAACCTTATTAACCTTAAACGGGGTGAAGACATTAACATTTATTGAGCCATAACACCCGCTTTTTCACGATATTGCAATGCGATTAACATTATAAACATACCTTTATGAGGGAGTCTTACATTTATTGGACAGTTTTCTCAGGACGAAGGATTAAAAACAACACGTGGATACGGTAATTACTGTGTGTGCGTAGCTTTATTGAATCTGTTAAAATTTTTAATAAAAGCCTGAAGAGCGTTTTTAATTTATAGAAATAGGTAAATCGACTGGTGGATTTATAAAATTTCACTTAAAAAAGGGTTATAGAGAAAAATTTAAATAACTTTTGAAATAAGGTTCTGGTTACGACGCGTTCACGCCTTAACTTTGTGCGTGTCGGAAAAGGACTAATGCCTAGGTTCCTTATGATTCGGTCATATCTGAACGCAACAGATTGGCAATTCAATAACTGCATATGTTGTATTACATTCCAAAATACTTTGAAAGTATGAACCATTTAAACCAAACCAAATATTAGACACTTCAGCCTTGTCTACTATTAATTCTGACATAGTATAATAATAGTGTATCCATATAAAAACGCCACCGCGTGTCGTGTACCTACGGACAGTACGGACGCACACATTCGCCTAATTTCGCATTGCACTCGAGTTACACAGCGAGTGTTGTACGTCATTCATTATGTTTTAGTAGCAGTAGAGCTTCTTCGTCCAGGGAAGTACTGCCACCTTGCCGATTTCTACCGGCAAGCAGTAATGTGAGCATTAATGCGTTCCGGTTTTGAAGGGTAAGGGTGCTGGAGAAATTTCAGCCACATGGGACTAAGATGTCAGATTATGTCTCAGGGTGATGGGCACAGTGGCAGTGCCCCTCAGATCTTTGTGATCTATAATTCAGAGTGGCACTGTTATGGACAGGCGCGTCGCTTACCACCAGGTCCACGACTTCTTCGTCCCATCACTGGTATAATAAAAAAATAGAATCGATGCGTAGGTACGCCCGATGTTTAAAATATTTGGTATGATAACAATGCGCGATGCTGATATAAATATGGAATTTTGACAAAGATTATTTTAATGTATGACGAGAATACTGTGATTAATAAATTAATTTATTCCAGTTATGTTTATAACTTGCAGGTACAACTAAAATGATAATGTGACAACCCTATGCTCCGAGATAGCTACGTATAGTTATTGCTGCCCCAAACAGTACACTATTTGTCTTATGATAACTTAGTATTTTTAATTGAATATAGAAAAATTTAATATAGAATAAATGCAACCCAAACGCCAAATGTTTTTAATTTGTAAAAAAATAAGTGCGTATTTGACCTCCATCACACCTGGTGGAAAGTGACGATGAGATCGACGATGACGCATTCACACTTTAATAATATCTATTCACTCTCGCCTTGGAAAGGACCAAGTTAGCGTTCAGAGAATAAGTCTGGTGTCAGGGAATTCTACTCTATAGTATAGTAGCCGTTCGCTATTTAAATGTGCAAATTGTGCTCTTAACTCTGAAAGTCAGATTTAGATTTTATAATAATTAATATATAATTTTAGAGGATAATACTTGAATTTTTTTATTGAATTGATATTCAATTATTTTTTGTGAAATTATTCCACCAGTTTGTTATAATTATTCATACAAAGATCGAAACTCGATCTCGAACGAAATCGAACTTAGAAACATTCCTTCGATCCGGCCGGATTCGAACGGGACGAACCAGCGGACCTCAAGTTTTTCAAGGACAATAATTCTTAAAGCGATTTTGTGAATAATTTTGTTTATTCTATTGTTTCAGAAAACCAAAATGGTGACCAACATAACGATATTACTCATATTTGTCACTCTGACATCCGTTACATGTCAGACGTTCCAGTATTCCCGTGGCTGGACCAATGGCAAGAGAGATTCACATAAACGAAGCGGAGAGGAGGGAGATATCTCTGGTAATCTAGAGAGGATCTTAAGTCCTTGTCAGTTGACGAAACTCAAGTATTTGTTGGAAGGACAGCGGCTTAAGAGTGTAAGTTGTAATCTTTTCTTTTTTTTATGATACTAAGTGACTGAACGAACAAGTCGTGCACCTGTATGGACAGGTGTGTCGCTTATTACCAGGTAGTTGCAGTGCCACTCAGAGCTCTACATGACATAAGGCCCGTGTACCTGTAATTTCACCAGCACTTTTACCGTTCAAAATCGGAAAGCAGTAATGCTCACAGCACTGCTCGGCTATAGAAGTACTTAAGGTAAGGTGGCATTACGTCTCTGGACGAACTCTTGCACAAGGGGCTCCACTGCCTGTTGACCTCACGAGTCGACGACCTGGGCGGCCTAACGGTTTGCACTGAAGCCCAAGATGAGGAGGTCCGGGGTTCGATTCCCGGTACGAGTAATTTGGAAAACTGTTCTAAAATTGGTTCTATGCCTCTATTACAGTGACAGTTATCGCTAGCGACTGCGTAAGATGTTTGTAGTGCTACGGGCGCCGTACAATTTGCCACACAAAAATTGTGGAGTAATTTATGTGGTCGCTTGCGACAACTATCATAGCAAACTCGTGGCAGAGGTCAAATTAGGGGATGAATCTGGTTTATTGGATTTCGATTCCACCCAGTTTCCATTATCCGATTTTAATAAAACTTGGCCGATAGATTCCACAAACTTTGAGGTCGGTTTTTTACATAAAAGTTATAATTATTTGGGTCTAAAATCTCAAACAAACCAGCGTTTCGGGTTCTTTACAGGCTCCATGGTCGAGGCTTTTAGTTGCCAAAGAAATGAAACCAAAGGAATGGCTATAAAGGATTGCACGATACGAATAAAATTGTTTATTGAGTCCAATTTATACTTGCATTAATAATAATAATAATAAATAAATCATTTATTTAGCATCCAAAGCCCACTTGTTAGTAAAATACAGACATTTTTAAACTTATGACTATTGTTAGTAAACACAGAGACAAAACGTAAAACATTAAAACATAAAAACATTTATTATTACGCTCGAGGCACCGCCGATTACCCCATCACCTCACCAGAACTTGGACGAAATGACGAAGCATTGGCGCATCGAGTTTAGCCGCAAACGTTTTCAGGATGCTGTTAGGATTAAAGCGACGCAGTCTCCGTGTGGGTAACTACCATCCGCTAACTGGTTATTTTATATTTTGATTGGACGAAATAAAACAAGGGTTTGCGCAAAACCGGCGAATGTTGGAAAAGAGTATTGAAGAGGATCGTAAGCCTGACAGCGCACACTGATGAGGATCATCGCTTACGACACCGCGAGCGTGCGAACGTGCCGAAGCGTCCGTTAGTATGTCGCGGCGTCCGCCTACATCCCAGTTGCTCGGATTTGACTATTTAACCCTTGCTTGAGCTCACTAAATGCCGTATCAAACATTTTGTGCGGCGCGTTCCCGTTATGTCGTAAAGTTTTATTTATCATTGGACGACTGTCGCATCTAGCCTGTTCCTATGTCACGACTATCTGTCGTGACTGTGTCATGTACGTTTATTTTATCGTTGAACAACTGTCGTGTCTAGCTATTCCCACTAGATCGTAATGACAAAAAAAAACAACAATCGGTTCACGGCAGCCGCCTTGTCACATTTTTATCGCGACGTTTTATTTATCGTCCGACTGTCGTTCTAGCTGTTCCCATTGTCGCGACAGTCTGTCGTCGTAACGTCAAAAAAGTCGTGAACGACAGTTAATCGTGCTATTCTATGTGTGAACAACTTCATTTAAATATACAAGCCACGACACTTTAAACTGCACCACTGTCTGTCGTCACGACATCCTGGGAACGCGTCCTTAGTCTAATACGTCAATCTTACTAGGCTTGCAAAACATTCTCCACTGATAGTCCAATAATATCTTGTTTATGTATGAATGTAACTTTTTTTTTATGATATCATAAGTAACGGGATGAACAAGTCGTGTGCCTGCTGGTAAGCAAGACACCTGTTCATAACAGTTGCAATGCCACTTAGATCTTTTAACCGCAAAGATCTGTGGGGCACTGCCACTGCACCCGTTACCCTGAGAATTAAGTTGACGTAAGTTCCATGTGCTTGTAATTTCACCAGCCCCCTTGCTCTTCTAAAAAGCATAAAATATAGGCACATTTATAAGTCAACTATCTTGGCTGGCCTATCTGGCTTCCTGTTCGCCGGTTTGCAATTGGCCTTAATGCTCGAGAATAATTCATTATTATTTTATACTAGGTATTAGATAGAGAAAAATAACAAAGTAATACTTATTTATACTTCCTTGTCACTTCTCTAGTGAATTATGGGAGGTTTGATGATATATTTTTAAGAGTCTATATAATCTACCTCAAATAGTTTTGGTTGATTCCGCATAGCAGTCAAAGTGTTGAATCAATCACTTAGGAAAAAATATAAAGTAAAATTGAGGATTTGTCGATGGATCCTAAGTATAAGGGACAGCCTAACAATTTGATAATTTTCACTTTTTTGTGGGAAATGCTTCATTTCATTATAATCTATAAGGTAGTGTTAAAACAAAATCAAACACATTCAAGTAAACCTCGAAATACAAGGATATCTTGAAAATATACCAGATCGAAAGTTTGGAAGCCTCTCCTACATAATTGTGATTTTGCGCTTTGTCCTTTACACATAGGATCCATCGATATACTGATTACAAAACGTGTGAAAACACGATTCCTAAAAATTTCCACGATAGACAAAAACACAAACTTACCTCGAAATTTTACAAGGAAATCGCTGTATTCAATAGGTATTTTACTTAGTCCAGAACTAAATAGAACGCATATAAATTTTTCAAATTACTTTAATTCCTTTTCTAAAAAAAGTCTTAAATAAAGCCTGACCTAAGCAAAATTAACCGTATTAGTATGGGAAAAAGTTTAATTCAAGCTGAGGTTTGAAAACATTCGCACTAGTGTGCTGTTTAAAGGGCCCAAAAAACCTCCACTGGACAAATTGGCTATTATAACATGGCGAAGTTTGACGACCTTGAAGTTTGACGACGTCGGTGGCCTAAAGGTATACACTGCGGGCGCTGGATGCAGAGGTCCCGAGTTCGATTCCCGATAGGACCAATTTGGCAAATTAACTTTTTTATATTGGCTTTGTTTTGGGTGTTCTGGGAATCCCAGAATGAATTCCGTTGCTCTGATACTCATAGTACAGGAAATGCCCTAGTTTGAGACAAGGCAATCGGTTTAAATTGTCTGGCACACTATTACTGTAATAAAAATATTTAAAATCTCTTCTTTTCAGTTATTCGCCCCTTGCGATTATATGGAAGATGAAGACCAACCGAAGCGGTATAAAAACGACCGCAACTCAGACATGATGGACGCTTTCCAGTAACCGATCTGCAGCCGTTTTATTTGATGACCTCCGTTTTAACGTACTAGATGTTAGCGCGCTAAGGGACTGTGATGCCCCGATTCTATTTTCGAATTATTTATTTTGAAGTAGACCAGGTGCTTTCGTTTTAAAAAAGATTAAAATCTATAGCAATAGTTTGCTGTTAAAACATAAGGAAATTCTTTGTAATAATTTATTTAGATAGGTTGTAACTTTAATAAAAATGATAAGTACTTTGAATAAAAATATTTCCCGAAAATTTGCGCTATATTTAAGTTCATAGTTATAGTATTATATTATAATGACAAGTACTAGGTACTTAAATGTAATAAACATTAAATTATGTAAAAAAGTAATGCATACTTGGCTGGATGTATGCATAACTAAAGACATTCAAGTTTTGTCTTGAATAAAATACTTATGCAAATAAATGCTTTTTAAATAAAATAAAAATATTTGAATTCAAATTGGTGGAATAGCGTCGTAAGACGATAAAGAAATATTATTATTTCGACACATTCAACGTTAGAATAACAGATTTGACATAATTCACAATGATGATATTTGATGAAGAAAAAAGCAATGAATACTAGTAAAAAAATTAGACAACAACACTTTTTTTACAATATTAAGGGACGGAACGAACAAGTTGTGCGCCTGATGGTAAGCTACACGCCTGGCCATAACTGTTGCCGTGCCACTCAGATCTTTAAATCGCAAACATCTGAGAGGCACTACCACTGCGCCCGTCACCCTGAGACATAAGTCCCACGTGCCTGTAATTTCACCAGAACCCTTACCCTTCAAAACCGGAACACAGTAGTGCTGATATTACTGCTTGGCGGCAGAAATAGGTAAAGTACTTCCCTGGATGAACTCTTTCACAAGGAGCTCTCCTGCTACTATTCGACGTGTAATCCAATATTATTAATAAAATATATGATTAATTATTACATTTTTATTTAAGATTTTATTAAGTGGCGTCAAAAATTTGTGGCCTGATTATTAAGTTACAAACTAAATTGGATAAAGCGACATCTAGTAGTAGGTTTGTGTACTAGTAAAGGTTCAAAGGTGCAAAGCGCCATCTTATTAACAAATTTAAAACTGCTAACTGAGATGCTGTACAGCGTCATCTAGTGTTGATTAGTGCTACTAGACATAACCGTCGTAAACTATTTTTCTTTTTTTTATAGTTCTTCTATTCGACACATTATGGCGTTGTAATTATTTAGATAATTTTGAAGAGGTTTTTTGTGTCAGAAATTCGGTGATAGAGTATTTCTGTAAAATAGTTTCATTAATATTTTTACATATTTTGAATCTTACATTATTATTTTTGCATTTTATTGTAGTATTTCGACTGTACGTACATATATTATTATATTACTATCCGAATGGTAAAAGTCATTATAAAATCATTAAACAGAAACATAGACAAGTTGATCGTTTTATTTTACCAAGCATGTAATTTACCAGTCATCTATCACGAATAACAAAGCTCCGAGTGTGATCGTGGTGGTATCACGCCATTTACAAAGTTGTTATTACTAATTTTCAAATGCAGCATATAGAGGCAATAATTGCTTTTGTTTTACTTTTATGTAGATTGGGAATATTCGAAAGTCACTTATGTTTACTTTGACAAGTAAAATAAGTCATTTAATGTTAACTTTATTTACTAGACCTGATGTGCTAAGCTCTCAGGTCTCTCCTTAAAGGTCAGCACTGGCACAATTGGATGTAGTTAAGCAAAAAACTTAACCTTACCAAACGGTTAACCAAATCAGCAAAAAATCCAACATATAAACATAAATATATATATCTGGAGTTACATAACATTATAAGTTTTGAAAATAAAACAAGAGTGAGAAACACTTTTAAACTTCAAACTGCCGTATCTCGAAAGAGGCTGGATGTGCATTGGATCCTTTTTCTTTAACTACGTTCAATTATAGATTGTTGTTATGTTGATGATTAAGCGTTTATTTTTCTCGCCCATTATACCACACGATTACATCAAATGAAAATAGCCTCCACTAAAGAAAAGTGTAATAAAAGAAACAAAACACACGAAAGCGTCTCAATGAGAATGGGATCGATTTAAAATCCATTTGAGGCCGCCAGCTATATTCCGTTTAAGTTTGCGGGCTCAAATTACCCAGTGTTTGCGATGTCGATAAAATAAACTTAAGTATATATCGACAAATTTAATTCAACTGTGCCCATATAGATATTAAATGATACCGACGAACCTGTACACGGGTGTGATTAAAAATTATGATTATTTTGTGTCTGACGGATAGTATTTGGCTGGACTCAAGTAGGTTTGTAAAGAGACTACCTGACTACAGCAATGCCGAGGAGAGTAGTTAATTAAAGTGTGTATTTCGCCTAAAGCCTTTATCAGTTTCGACAAATTGATTCTAGTCTATCAGCGCAAACGTGATGTACCTAACCCAAATCTATTTTTTTTATACATTATTAGGTTCCTTACATGATACTAAAGTACAAAATTGTTTTACACTTGGACGCCATTTTTATGTATAAAACATTTAATCTATTTTTATATATGAAAATAGCATATAAATACGAAATAATTACGTACTTTAGTGTCATTTGAGGTAATACTATAGATAATAATTGTTTGTGCTGATAGCCAGATTTATCGTTTAATTCATAGAAATGTCCCAAGTGGAGGACAGTTTAGTTTACATAATAAAATGTAAACTTCACTAGTTGCAATTCACAATACATGAGGTTTAACAGCTCATTCTACCTCCCTCTTTTACCTTCGGACATCCAGACGTACGGCACGAAATCATTCCTACTTGATCGATATTCCCTTCAGGCGTACTAAGGGCTGATCGTTATGTTTTATTATGCGTACAGCCCAGGACTGAAATTTCTAGCCTGCAACTACATTTCCGAGCACATAGTACCTGAGTACTTTTAAGGTCGACTGAATAGTCATCTTCTGGGCAAGCTCGTGTTATGGTCCTATCTTTGCTCCAGGGCTTAGGTAGTGGTCTTGAGAGAGTCTATTACTTTTTAAAAAAAAAGATCGCCACGATAAAATGTATTGTGGTACTTACATAAGAAAACAAAAGAAACTAAGTAACTTGACCAGGGATGCATATATCAACAAGGCTTGTTAAGTTGGAATCGAAGATTGCAACTGCGAATATGAGACTTTGTACATTTTAATAAAAAATATATACAACCTTCACTTTCGATAACTTATCGACTATCAGCTTTGTCACATCCTTGGCTATCGTAAGAATGAGATGCCCTAAACTTAAAGCCATTTCCGGCCATCGCGCAATCTGTTCTAAGCGACGAACCAATCAGATCGCAGGAGGGCGGCGCGCGCCAACTAATAACGCCATCTGATTGGTTCAAATTGTTAAACGGGTTGCCTGTGTAAAAAAAAGCGGGTAAAGCTCACAATTGAGTGCCACTTTTTTGTTCGTGTTAAATTGATGAAAAAAGACTCACAAATTGGTACAGAGATGAAATAAAAAATGATTTATTATTGTACGAGATTAACTTTTCAACTTATTGGACGTTAATAACTTTTGAGCACGCAGCAGTATTAAATTTTCGTTTTCAGGTGTTTTATTTATAATGGATTGCCAGTTTTAAAATTGTACTGGCACTTATTTTGTTGTTTTTTTTCTTTTTTGCTATATAAGCTGTAGATATTCTTTGTTAATCCACTCAAATGACAGTGGGAACTGTTATAAAATTAGTCTCTTTTGTAGTATTCCTAGTAACATAAGCAGCAATAAATATGTAGGTAGTTTGATTGTACTACCTGTTGGCAAAAATGTCCTTATATGCAACTTATTACATAAGTAGTAGCAGTAGAAAGAGTTCCTTGTAAAAGAGTTCGTCTAGGGCGGTAATGAACACAGCGAAAGTGGTTAAGCAAAATTTTTGAAGGCGGTATTTTTTATTAAACAAGTGCTTCAAATCGCAAAGATTTTGAATGAGGAGCACTCGCTCACAATGCACCCGTCCGCCTGATAAGTGCCGATAAATTTACCAGCACCCTTGGCCCGTTTTCGCAGTGCGTCTGATCCATATCCGTTCTTTATCCGAGAATATACAAATCTGGAAAACTCGAACCGACTTCGGATGTCGCTTGTGCACTAAGTCCCATAATGAATACGAGAAAACACTAATATCGCTTGTACACCTAGAGATTACAACTATTTCTCCTTTCAATCTCTGCCAACTTTTGTCATTGTTAGTACATGGGAAGACGCAGAAGGAATAAAAAGTTTTGAGACCTACCTACACGTTCTCCTGTTGAACTGACTTTTCAGAGAAACATTTTATGTCAAAGTCAAAGTCAAAGATTATTTATTCCATAGGTACCATTGACCTACAATTATATGGACGTCGGGTCCGCGCTAAAAAGTGTCCGCACTTGTAAGGCGCTAAAATCGTATACAGAGCGCGACACTCCGCTTTAGTCTTCATTTGTTCTACTGACAGCGCAATACTGCGATGACATTACAATTTAAATTTCGAATAGGTTGACTTGGGACATTTTTTTCGTGGTTTTTGTATTAGACCCGTCGTCCATTTATTTGTAAGTCAATGATAGGTACCTAAAATAAATTTACACTTGAAAACGTCACATTTAAGCTACTGCTTGTTCACTATGCTGACCTCCCTGAGAAGAACGAGCAAGAAACTCTAGGGATTGCTCTTTTCAAATAAACTTAAATGCTATGGAATACACTTTGAATCAAATTTGTGTGGATTCTGGAGCCGTGTCGTCTTTCCATACATCTGTATCTAACACGTAGTCTTCAATTTCGTAATATGATTTTTCGATCAAAATATTTTAATGTAGTTTTTAAGCTTAGGAAATGATAAACTTAATATATGCTCCGGAATTTTATTGTAAAAACGTATACAGTTCTCCATAAAAGAGTTGTTTACCTTGGTTAAACGAAATCGTGGTTCCATGAGTTTGGACTTAGCTCTACGGTTAATATTATGGATGTCGTCTTTCTTATTGAAATTATGTATATTGTTACGGGCATATAAAATATTTTAGTAAATGTACTGTGATGCCACAGTCTTGATACCAGTGTCCTTAAACTTTTCTCTGAGAGAAACCCGAGAGCATAGACGGTACACAGAACTTATAATAATTATAATATAAGATAATAAGAAATACTATAAGAAATTATAATAATTACAATGAACTTAAACAAAATAGCCAGAAATTTGTTTATGAATGGATGTGTCCACTTTTAATTTCGATACTTACTGTTTCTTTTCATCCCTCCGCGCAGCTGTCACCGCCGCGTTGACACTCGAATCGGACTGTCGATGTCATGTCGGAGTGACAGCCCAAGCGTAAATACAATTAATACCGTACTTACTTTGGTCTACGATAATAATGATCCGAATTGAAGCTATTCTAGACTTCGGAAGACGGAATTCTGATTTAGTGCGCCATTCCTCATTATATAAATAGTACTATGATTACTTCGCACCGTCACTTTTTGGGTTCGGAACTTAGGGTTCTACTTCCGTTCTCAATTACTATCAAATAAGTAATACTCGCCAAATTAAAACACTTAATGCCTTTTAGTATGTCGAGTACCTATTACTTATTTCACAGTAGGTAACTGTTTCGAAAGGATGTCAGACGAAGAACGGGAGTAGACGTTACGACGTAACAAACGCTCTTACTCTATAAAACCGGAACGTAGTAATGCTCGCACTAGTTACTTCCTTAGACGAACTTTTTCTCAAGGAGTTCGACAAAAAATATCTTTATTTCATAGGGAAGCAAATCGCACTTGAAGTCGTCAAACCTATTTAACACTCCTACTCATTCGTAAGGCAGATTATCCCAAAATACTATACAGGAAAATTCAAAAAAATTATAATCTTAATTACTATATTATTTTAATATATAATAATTTTCATCACATTCATTGCTCTGATCGCAAAGTAAGTAGCTAAAGCACTTGTGTGATGGAGATCGGAAACAACGACGGTACCACAAACACCCAGACCCGAGACATTATAGAAAATTAATTTCTGCACTGACCTTGGCCGGGGATCGACCCTGGGACCTCAGAGATAACGGCACCATGAAAACCGGTGTGCAAGCCACTCGACCACAGAGGCCGTTAAATTTAGTTTTAAATTAATTAGATTGATAATTACACTACTAAATATAATAATATAATATCAATATTAACTAATTACGTTCGAGTTCAAAACGTATTTAAATTGTAAGTGTAATTTTACTAGGCCGTTATACGAAAAATACATGAGTACGAACATGTTTTTACTTAATAAAAAAGATATAACAAAAAAATGGGTCTGCAGTTTTTTTTTACGCACACACTCAACGTAGCCCCGCACTAGGGTAAGCCTGTGTCGCGAGTGCCATGGACATACACATAGACAGCCACAATTTACACCCAAACTCACTAGAGAAATAATGTAGACCATACAAATATTTCTCCCGGCCCGGGAATCGAACCTGGGACCTCTGCGTGGCAGTCAACGTTGGGCCACCGAGGTAGTGTGTTTATATGTGTAAAAAAAGAAGAAAATTGAGAAAATTGTCACGGCTGACATATCGCACCGCTATTACAATAGTGTAGCATCTCAAAATATGTGAAATTAAAAAATTATACTATTGCTGAACTTAAAATTTTATTCTTTACAAGTCAATAAAACCTTAGAATTTTGTAAGATTTTTTTTTTTTTTTAGTTTAGAATATTGTAAGAAACAATTAAAAGATATCCATTTAATTCAAAATGAGACAAATTTTATAAGAGCTTGTTCTGGATAAAACAATCCTTACTCAAAAATACGATTTAATTTTTTCCCGTTTATTTTGAAATATAATTGACAAGTAGGACATTGTTCAGATGTCTGTAATAAACTTTAACCTACACATAAACTTTAATAATCTTTCACGGGAAGTGAGTAATTCGTTTTATTTAATTGTCACTTGCTGCATGTGGCAGACAATAAAGAAGGACAAGCGTAGCTCTATCTAGGCAGGACTTTGCGAATCATCCGCTACTAGTCACGAGTCTCTACCAAGAAGAAAGAGTTTAGGCCGTTATCCACCACGCCGACTTCACGTGTTTTCCTTTACTGTCAACATAACTTAGAAGCGGTTGTCACATGCCACATGGAATTGAACCGATAGCAAGCTCTTCAATTGATAAGCAATCCTTCTCCCACTGATACCAGAACTTTATAAATTAATAATTGTAACTTTTATGAAAACGTCGGTTTGTTTGAAAAAATCAAATATACGCGATTTAAATCCGGAAAAATAGTTTAATTTCCTATGTGTAACAATCGCGAAAACCTAAGAATTCGATATGTAACTTTTTTATTAAAAAAAGCGACTTCAAAAATTCGTGAAATTACATATATTTGCAAAGTTTTTTTGAAATCTGGATTCCTAGTTTGCCATCCGTAGAGGTAGAATATTTCCATCAAATTTAAACCAATAATAAGGTGCCCTTTTTCCAACAAAAAAAGGATCATCAAAATCGGTTCATAAACGATTTATCCCGTAACATACATACAAAAAAAATACAGTCGAAATGAGAACATCCTCCTTTTTTGGAGTCGGTTAGTGAAATAATTGTTATTGCACGTAAAAATTACATTAACAACACTGAACAGTATTCGAATATTAGAATGAAATAATTAATATACAAAAAGCATTATTGCTAAGTAGCAAGTTCTTCCTACCAACTTAAGACTGAAAATTAGGTTATACAAAGTAGGTATAAGTACAGAATATCTTTTATTAGGTATCATTTACTACTATAATATACGTATGTTTAATAATATGTAATATATAGACATCAAAAGTGTCTAGGGATCAAGCACGTTCACCTTTTTTAAAACTGGTGGTAAATTTTTTCTTTGGTAAATTTTATTATTTGTATTTGAAAATGAAATTCACCAAAAAATGAAGAACGAGTAAGAATTTTAGAAGTTGTTCTTTGTAGTAAATAGATATTTATATAAAAAATATTTTTGTAGATAGTCTAAAACACCCAAACGGATCTCTCCTATGGATTTTTATTATCTGACCTCGTAAATAGCAATGATTATGAACAGAAGTCTTAGACGTAATATTATTATTATTAGTAAATTACCCTAGCAAACCCTGCACATGTTGTCCTTTGGACCGAACACCGAAACACCGAAACTGGAAAAAATGTGTAAAACAAATACACACTTTGCCAAATGTCGAACGTATGAGTTGTTTTCTGCTCTACTGAATAGCAATCAAAGCATATCAATACATTGTAGATTGTTTTCTGTTTCTCCTTTTGTTACCATTGAACGTAATAACATCGAGTCAAAAGCACGAGTTTCAATATTATTATATAATATTATATTATAGTGGCCTAATTCTGGAGTATGTCCAAGTATTTATTATTATTATTATAATAAATAAGACATGTAAAAACCTTTGTTTACTTTTTATTTGGCAATGATTAAGTTTAATATTTTAATTTTGACGATCTCCATAACGTTATATAAATTTGTAAATGCGCTAGCAACACGGAGTAAGTTTATATTTTTAATTACCACACCTTTAAATTAATATTAGGATTTTAATATTAATTACAAAGTAGTTAAGTTCATGGTTTTCATGGTGCCGCCATTTCTAAGGTCAGGGTTCGGTTCCCGGCCGAGTCAATATGTAGGGAAATCAACTTTTCTATATTGTCTCGTGAACACAAGTGCTTTAGTTACTTACTTTGGAATCAGAGCAACGTATTTTGAGGAGTTTCGTTGCGAGATCGGATCAGTAATGACGATATCCGCAAGGGAACCAGAGTAATCGAGATAGCCCTAAGAATTGAGAAACTTAAGTGGCAATAGGCAGAGCACATCACTCGCAGAACAGATGGCCGATGGGGCCGAAGAGTTCTCGAGTGGCGACCGCGTGCCGGTTAGCGCGGCGTGGGCAGACCACCCACAAGGTGGACTGATGATCTGATGAATGCTGCGGGAATCCGCTGGATGCATGCGGTGCAGGACAGGTCGTTGTGGCATTCGTTTGGGGGAGGCCTATGTTCAGCAGTGGACGTCTTTTGGCTGCAATGATGATGATGATAAATAATTGATATTTTTATTTAGAATTAGCTACATGTGTGAAATTTAATTTGAGATTTATCAAGAGCCTTACGGTGAAGGAATACATCGTGATGAAACCGATACAAAACAATGTGTGACATGTCCAATCCGTATTGGGTCCGCGTGGAAACTACAGCCCAAGGCCCTCTCATTGTGATAGGAGTCTTGTGCCCAACAGTGGACTGTGGATGGGCTAACTATTATCAATTAACTTTATAGGTGGTAACAACGGACTCAATAATCTTTACTTTAGAATTAAAAAGAAAGTCCTCTTCATTCATGTTACCAGTTAGTTACCCGCGGGAGTGTTTTGTAATACTAGAAAAATGTTATTATATTTTGTTATTATTTTTTCACAAAACCTATTCATTGTCACAGGTTCAATCACAGCTGGAATCAGATGTGCAAAATAATAAAAATTTACAGTATTCATAGTTCATGTCGGTGATCCTGAATCCAGGGCATTAGAGAACTTATGTTTAAGCTGGGTTCCCTTTCTATGCTTTAGAAATAACAAAAATCAATAGATATCTACTCCTTATCAGGCATAATTTTAATTGTAGTGATAGCACTAAAGAAGTTAGCAACACTATTTCTCGACAAGTTATAGAATCGCCATTGTTATAATACGTGTTTTTTCAACAGGAGCCATTATACCTAATCCCAGTAACAACCCAAACAATCTAAGGTGTAACCCAGCCAAGCGTGATTATGACTATTATGCTTGCTATAACATTACTCCTGACAATTTTAGCCCTCAAATGCAAAAACCAGTAAATCAAGATTATGACGTCACAGAAGCAGCGGTCGCTCAAGAACTGGTAGTTTAAGCAAAAACGGGTGTAAGGGCTATGTATCAATAACTTCCATTGCATGCTCCTCTCGCCCTCTCGAATAACTTTTTTCCACGGCGATTAAATTTGAGAAAATAAAATAATACCTTCCCGCAATTGGAATGGGAGATACATTAATTACAGGTTGATGGGTCAACCTTTTGACCATGGAGCGTGACACTGCTTAGAAATTGCTTAGAAATACAGGGAGAAGGATAAAAAGGTCATAACGTGGTAAGAAAGGTGCAAGTAGTGACAATTATTGTGAATAACCACATAAGTCCATAATGTGTATAGTAACATAATAAATAAAATAGCAAAAGTGTATAGCAAAATAGTGAGAATACAAAAATAGTGCGAGACATCGAGGTTTTACTATAGGTAGTCGTGAGATAAGAGTTCTTACGAAAGTAAGTACGGTAAAAACGTGTTATAAAATAGTGTGTGGCAATAGTTTGTTTTAGAAGTATTGTGTGACACTAGTTCTTACAAAAGTTATAGTGATAAAAACTTGTTATAAAAATAGTGTAGTTCTTTCTAAAATTAGCGTGATAAAAAGTTGTTATAAAAGTGATCGGTTGTTAGTAGAGGCAGTCTCTAAATAACAACTGATTTTGTCAAAAGTAAGAATCATTCAACTTTGGTAAAAAATGGGTAGAATATGACACGATTTTAACAGGAAAAGTAAGTGTTTAATTTAAAGTAAGTTTGATAATAAGATGTTATAAAAGTAATGTGAGCCAAAGTTTTTAAAGAAGTAAGAATGATAAAAGATGTTATAAAAGAGGATTGAGCCAAAAGTTCTTATAATAGAAAGTGTACTAAAACACGCCACACGCTCATCAAAAGGAAACTGAATACAAACAATAAAATTTATCTCGCAAAATGATCACATTCATTGCCTATAATTGTTGCTGCAGTGATTTATGCTTGTTACGCTCAAAATATGGAAACAACTTATTTGTTTATTTCAATCGAATTTGTTTTTCAGTGTGTGACAAAAAGTGGTACGAGATAAAAGTTCTTATAAAAGTAAATGCTGTTGTAAAAGTGTTGTGAGGTAAAAACTTACAAATGTGGTTTGTTAGAAGAAATCTTACAAAATGTGGTTCAAGGCTACACGGACATGGAGTGCTGAACAACGTCGCTATATTCTGCTATAAGCGGCCGGCAAACAAAACTTTGCTCCGGCAAAAATATTATGTTAATTCTTTCTGTCGCCTTAGAAAAAGTTGTTCAAAATGACGAGTGGAACAACATGTTTGGTACACGATCACTTACACCGTCAAAAAAATCAAAAGAACACTGAACATTATCGATCACGTACATTTTGTCACAATTATAATTTATCATTGACCAAAAAGTAAAATGTTAATATTTTTATTCAAATTTTTATTGGAATGAAATTTAAATTTTAACAAAAATTCAAGTCGGCAATAGGTAAGTAAAAACCATCCATGATATTTGACAGATTTCAACAACCACAAGAAAAAAATTCTTATTTAAATTAAATTCAGAAAAATTAGTCAAAGTTCACTAGCGTTATTATTTCAGGATCCAAGAGTAACTCATGAACTTTCCCTGTAAAGTATAAACTTTATCATTACTAGTTTGTTATAATTATTAATACAAAGATAGAACACTCAGAAAAAATTCTTTCGATCCGGTCGGATTCGAACCGACGTCTTCTTGCATACCGTGCCAGATGTTATATGGCAAAGGAAAAACTGATTTTAAAAAAAATAAACTATTTATTTTTTTATTTACTAATATACAATTTTAACTATATTAGGATAGAGACGATATTATGTATAATACAGACAAGTGATGTCTATGAGTTAGGAAATAGTAATCAATTACAGTTCTTATGGTTTAAGATTATATAGTAGAAAAACGATGAGATAGTTAAACATAATTAGTTAAGTAATACATCATTAGTTAACTATTGTGAAATGGACCTTAGCATTTCCTTAGTGAGTGTTTACATGATTAGGTGAGTATGTTTACATTCGAAATACTTATCTAGCTATTGATTATACATTGTATTGTATTTATATAACATATGTATTGTATTATAATATTGTATTATATAACACCTCCCCCCTTAGAATAAAGATTGGGCGTTAGCGCCTGATCTTTGAGTTTGAGGAGATGAATGCAGATCGTCGTCTTCGTCTTCAGAAACACATGATGTTGAGATTGGCAGGTTGCTCAAAGGGATGGCTACTTGTGTGTTTCGGCGTCGCGTGGAATTGTCGAAACAGTTGTTAAATATTTGGATGCAATTTCTGTCGTTGGAGTGTCTGCTGCGTAAAAATCCGTTTGGGCATCGTTTGAAGATTTTAATCAATAAATATGTCAGTAGAATTATTCCAATTGAGAAATAAATCCATGTGAAGCTTCTTTGATTTTTCTCTAGAAATGAGTGATTTTTAGATATCTGGATTTTCTTTAAATGTTCTGAGTATTTTTCTAAATGTGTACTGATGCTTTTCAGGCTGTCGAGAGGCATTTCATTTATGGTGATAGGAATAAGTTTTTGAGATTCTAGATTAGTCGTGATTTCAAAACAATCTTCATTTCTGATGTCAGGAATGATAATCGGAAAAGTGATGTTTTCTTCTGAAGTATGAAATGCTGATAAAATACTGTATCCTGTGTGCAGTTTGCAACCTTGAGGTAAGGTGAGGATTCCTGAACCTCGTAGTTTGTGAGTTGATACTTCGTCGTTGCATTGAAGAACACAGCTTGTTTCTTTGTTTAAAATGTAGAGCCAACTGTTCTGACCCAATGGTTGGAAAGTGTTGATTTCAGCGGAAAATGTTGTCGTCGTACAAGTTGTCGGCAATGTTGTCGACTTGCTGAACAGCAGTTCCACCTCGCAGACTGGACGTGCCGAAGAATCGTAGATTACGAGGTCTTTGCAGATACGTTTTTAGGTTGTGAAGATGTCGCATTTTTCTAGTGAACTTGTCGATGCATAATATTGCCCACTAGGATCAGTAGCCAAATAGATGTGCTGTGGGATTATAGTAGAGTGGAAAGAGGAATTAGAATGTTAGATTGGGATAGAGTACATATGATATAATGTTAGAGGGTTGTTTTGTATTAAAGGGAATTCGAGAATATATATCAGTCGATTTGAATATACGTATGCTGATAGTGTTGAAGAGTCTAATAGTGTATGAATATTATCGATTGAAACTGGAGTAACAAATTGTTTGTGATTTCTAATTTTATTCGATTTTAAAAGTTGTTCATATAATTTATTAAGTGTTATGATCGAAGGATGTACTATATTTGATTTAGCGAAAAGAATGCTCGTCAAACAATCATTTATTTCATTTTCGAGACTTGTAACTAATTCTAAGATTTGTAGAGAAACTGATGATATATCTTCGCTAATCTTAATATCGAAAACGATAGTTTCGGTTTTATTCATGAAATCATTTAATCGATCGAGATTTTCGTTAATAATTTGTTCGTCATATGAAATTTTGAAAATAGTTTCATTAAAATTTTTTACCGTTGATGAAGTTATTTGAATTTGTTTCTGCATGAGATCGGTTAAATCAAGTTCTTGCTTTTCAAGTTTGTTGATACAGTCTTCATATTTTTTCGCGTCTTTAGCATCAGGCGTTCCGATGAGCCATTTCAAGACAGAACCAAGACCATCAAACAATTCTCTTTTGGAACGTGAATTTTTTCCTAGATACATTTTGAGTTCCGAAAGTCGATTCTCGATTTTATTCAGGTTGACGTTGAGGAATGATTTTGTTGATTGTACGATTGAAAATTTTAAGTATTGAGAAGAAATTGCATGGAATTTTTCCGATAAACGTAGCAAGGATTCGTGAGAGATAAAAAGAGGTTTCAATTCCTTGTAGATTATAAGTTTCCAAGAATCTTCGGATATGAGGATTGTACCTTCTTCTTTATAGAAAATACTAGAGTATGAAGTAAGGGGTTGGGATATATTTAGATAGGCAAGGGCTCCAGCTGTTGCCCTGTAACAGAAGGAGTATTCCTTTTTATAATTTTATCTCTAAGATAATTTTTATGAGTATGTATATTTTGTAAAGAAATAAGCAAATAATGACTTTAATAATAGAACATATTATGTAACTGTAAATATAGTTGGAATCGCTAAAGATATCGGTAAAGGACATGGTGGCATTATGGGCTGTTGTATAATGACATGCCCTGTAAAAGAATAGATGAAGTATGTTAATATAAATTTACAATTAATGAAATACGAATGATTGAAATATTAATTATTTGAGTGAAATGGTCTAAGTTGATTTGCGTGTAATTATTATAAAAGGAATTTGTTTAAAACGTATACTACTACTATACTACTTACTTATTTTATTAGGCTAAACTAAGGTCTCATGCTGATGATATGGACGAAGGCGGTTTGCATGCACGATTTCGTTTTTACGTGATTTTTTAATTACGTAGTTTTCATTGAAACCGACACGTATAACTTCGTAAGGTCCTTCCCATTTTGAGTCTAGATTATTTGGGTTGGGGACGCGCAACATGACTTTGCTACCTATTCTAAATTGGGCTAGATTTTTGATTTGACCATCGTATCGCTCTTTTGCTCTTTCTTTCATTTTCTGGATGTGTTGTTGAGCAGTATCCCTTGAAATACGAAGACGTTCGTTTAGATCTTTTAGATAGTCGCATGCCGTATAGTCCGGAACGACTTTTGTTGAGTAAAAGGGACGTGGTTTAAAGCCGAAGAGAAGTTCGTGAGGAGTGTAACCTGTTGAGGTATTTACAGAAGTATTGTGACACATTATGGCAAATGGGATAATTTTGTCCCAGTTTTTGAGACGACGACTATGGTACATTCGGATGTGATCACGCAATGTAGCATGGAATCTTTCTAGAGCTCCGTTTGTCTGAGGATGATAGGCGGTGTTGAAGGAATGGTTTGTACCTAAGAACTTGACTAACTGTTTGAGAACGCTGTTCATAAATTCTGAACCTTGGTCGGAGTGGAATCGTTTTGGAATGCCGTAGTGTTGGCAGAAGTGTAGAAGTTGTTCGGCAACAGTTATGGCTTCTTTGTTGGGAATAGGATAGGCTTGGACGAAACGAGTTAACTCGTCTTGAAGAGTTAGAACGTATTTATTGTTATTATCACTTACGTCGGAATAGGAAACTAAGTCCATTGAGACTCTTTGAAAGGGTTCGTTTGATTGAGATGTTATCACCATAGGGGCTTGAAAGTTTTTCCTCTGAATTTTATTTCGTTGACACGTTACGCAAGATTCAATGTAGTGTTTGATATCGTCGGTCATTCCTTTCCAGAAATAATCTTCTCGAATTTTCCTGGTGGTTTCTACGATGCCTCGATGTCCAGAAAGCGGTTCATCGTGGTAAGTTTTTAAGATAGTTGGGATTTCGTCTGCTTTAGGATATTCTACTCTATTTTCACATATTGTAATCTCGCAATCGTATAATTCGGCTAGATATGCTGTAATGCGTAATTGTTCATTACCTTGTAGTTTACAAGTTTTGTCGTTTTTTAAGTCGGGTACAACGAGAGTTTGGATGTTGTTTTCCTGAAGGCAGGATAAGAGAGATTTGAAATAGTTTTCACAATCCCACGGATCGAAATGCGTTGGTCTTGTGACAGAAAAGTAAAGATTTTGTTTTTCGTTTGATATAAGGAGATCGGTATCGTAAAGAGATTTAGATTTTCCTAAATAGGGTTCGACTTGAGAGCAAGAGTTAATGGCTTCATTAAAAAGGTCATTGAGATCTGAGAGTTGGCACGAGACTGGAATAAATACATTTTTATGACGTAGGTCTAAGAGTTTATTAGGAGATATCTTGAGTTTAGGTGAGTCGAAACTTCTGTCTTGGGAGTTGAAATGTTCGTAGTTTAATTGAAGATAGTCTTCAGGAGTGGGACATGAATCGTCAGAGGTTAGATCAATTATATTTGAATTTAATATAGGAGGTCGGGATAGAGCATCAGCGTTGGTATTATTTTTCCCATCTTTGTAATGGATATTGAAGGTGTATTCTTCCAGTTTTAGTCTCCAACGAACGAGACGACTCCCTGGGTCTTTCATATTAAATAACCATTTCAGTGGTTTATGATCAGTGACTACTGTGAATTCTCTTCCGAACAGGTATGGTCGAAAGTGATTGACGCCGTAAACGATGGCTAGCATCTCGCGTTCGATTGTAGAGTAATTGATTTCGGCTTTGTTGAGAGTTCGGGATGCGTAAGCTATCGGTAAATCTTTACCTATTTCACCTTGAGAGAGGATTGCACCAAGTGCATAATTTGAAGCATCTGTGGTTAAAATGAATTTCTGGGTGAAGTCTGGGTATTGTAAGATAGGTGTCGTAGTGAGGATGTTTTTACAAGTATCGAAAGCTTCTTGTTGGGATTTGCCCCATATAAAGGGTACGTCCTTTTTTAGAAGGCTGGTCAAAGGTTTTGTAATTTTACTGAAATTGGTTATGAATCGGCGGTAATAACCTGCAAGACCCAAGAATGCTTTTATGTCTCTACATGATTTAGGAGTTGGGAAGTTTCTGACTGCTTTAACTTTTTCAGGATTTGGTTTAACACCTTCGCTGGAAATGATGTGACCTAGGTAAGCTACCTCTTTTCTTAAAAATTCGCATTTGTCGGGTTGGATCTTAAGGCCATATTTTCTAAGACGTCCGAACACCTCTGTAAGTTTTTGTTCGTGTTCTTGTAAACTTGAGGCGAAGACAACGATGTCATCCAAGTAAACAAAGCATCGTTCTCCTTGCAGACCGTACAGAACGTTGTCCATAGCACGTTGAAACGTTGCTGGTGCGTTTTTGAGTCCGAAAGGCATTCTTAGGAATTCGTAGTGTCCAAAAGGGGTATTAAAAGCGGTTTTAGGTATATCTTTAGGGTCTAGTTCTATTTGGTGAAAACCTGAAGCAAGATCTAGTGTAGTGAAGTAAATTGAATGACCTAGTCGATCGAGGATGTCATTTATATTGGGTAGGGGGTAGCTATCACCAATCGTAATTTCATTCAACTTACGATAGTCGATGACGACTCTCCATTTTTGCTTACCGGAGGCGTCTTGTTTTTTTGGAACTACCCAAATTGGGCTACTCCACGGGGAAGTACTAGGGCGAATAATGTCATCCTGAAGCATTTTATCTACTTGTGTTCTGACTTCTTCACGGTGTACGAAGGGGAATCTGTATGTCTTAGTGTGAATAGGTGTCTCAGATGTGGTTGGTATTGAATGTTTAGTTTGATTGGTGAATGTCAGCGAGTCGCCTTCAGTGTAAAATATGTCTGAGAAGTTATTAATAATTTTATTGAGTGAATTGCATTCTTCCTGATTTAAGTGATCACGTCTAACTAAATTTTTTTACTTTTTCTTGAATGTCTGTATGAGAGTTGTTTATGTTTACTGAATGAATTAGCGTTTGATCTTGTAGTTCAATCTCTTGAAAAGGATTTGCTTGTATTGAAGTGGGCATTGTTATGTATCTGTCTTCCTCGCTGGTGTTTACGCACGTAATCAGGAAGCTATTATTGACGATGTTGACTAGGGCGTTTGGAATAGTGATATCTTCATTAATTATCTGTTTCTCGATAATAGCTGCTCCATTCGTTATTTCAGGGCTGTAGCATTTAATAACTGTTTCTGAACGTTTTGGTATGAATTGTTTATTGTCAATTTGTTTGACTTTATCGCCTAAGAAAAAGAGATTGTAAGATCTGTCGCGGACTCGCATTGTTTTGGACTGTACATAGATGTTGACGTTGAATTTGGACATGAAATCATTGCCTAATATACCGTCTGAGGAGATATTGAGATCTGCAACATGAAACTGATGTTTGGGAAATTGATCAAGGCTCAAATCAGAGGTGCCGTGAGTTTGAATTGTGGAATTAGAATTAGAAACACCTATGATAGAGACTTTGTTAGATGAATTTATTATGTTATTACCGATTTTATTTTTGCTAATAACAGAGATAGCTGCGCCTGTATCGACTAATAATGTTACTGGTTGACCATCGACATGAAATTTGCAATGTAAGAGATTTTCAGGAGGTATGTTTAATGAAGAGATTTTGTACGATTTCGTCTCAGTCTTTTTGAAATGAGTTTTAGATTTAGATTTAGTTTTGGATTTGGCATTGGATTTTGATTTAGAAGTGGAAATAGAAGTTTTTTGATTTTGAGAGTTGGTAGATTTTGGAATTAGTAAAGGATTGTTCGATATTGAATGATCTTGAAAGTCTGTTTGCGTGCAAGCATCACGATATAGTCTCCGATAGACTGGATAAGTTTGTGTGCTAGCGTCGCATCTAGATTTTGAAGCTTGAGTGGCGGCTGTTTGTCCTCGATGGACTGAATTTAATGCGCCATATGATTTAGTAGGTTTCGAATTTACTGTATTTGCAAATTGTTCAATTCGGTCTCCAGGCATTGAATCGCCGACGTCTGTGTCGGGACAGTTGAGCAGTGAGCTGAAGCGATTTCCGAAGACATGCTCGCATCTTCGGTCGTTTGCGAGTTTAAATGATTGACGTGTGCCGGAGGAGACATAATCGCGCGAGGTTGTAGCGGTGTGCGGTTTTGAAAGGTGCGAGTATTTGTGTCCTTTAATCGATTGTTAAAGGCCCTTTTCCTACATTCAGCTATTTCGTGACCCGGGTTTTTGCAGTAA
Organism: Hyposmocoma kahamanoa; assembly: GCF_003589595.1. Classification (NCBI taxonomy): domain Eukaryota; kingdom Metazoa; phylum Arthropoda; class Insecta; order Lepidoptera; family Cosmopterigidae; genus Hyposmocoma; species Hyposmocoma kahamanoa. Next base: position 4,506,838 of record NW_020653900.1, on the reverse strand, counting down.
TTACAAAATTTTGAATATGTTTGAGGCTGAGGAGCACCCTGCTGTGGGCGTTGTGTTTGAATTGCAAAGCGAAATGGTTTCCGCGGTTCTGTCGTTGTTTGAGGAATCACGCTTTGTTTATAAAGCCGCTGTCTAGCAGAATTCATATTCCTAATCTTTTCTTCTTGGATCGCGAAACTGGCTGCGTTTGATAAATCGTCGAAAGAGTTTACGCGTAACATTGTTCCGATATCTGAGCTAATGCCGTTTATAAAGACATTTAATGCCGTCTCTTCTGTCGTAGTTTTACGACCTTCTAACGTTATATCGGAAACTTCTGTTGCAAGTTTTTCTAATATTTTACTACGACAAAGATCAACCCTGAGATAGTATTCGGTTATCGATTCGTTTGGCTTTTGGAACATCGATTGCAGTTCCAATTGAAGATGTGCTAATGTTTTTGTTAGAGAAAATTTCTGTATTAGGTACGCTTTGAGATTATCCCAAAGAGGGAATTGTCTTGTATGGACATCTGAAGCACCGGATCCTATGATCTTGTTAAGTGCGAAAGTTAATAAAATTGACTGTTGGGGTATTGAGGCAATTTTAAATGCAGAATCACATGACCTGATATATCTATATACTTGAGCAGGTTGTGCTGTGTCGAAGTCCGGAATGAGTTTAAGTAGAGTTTCTAGATTGATTTCGACGGGTTTGAGTTCTTGTTTAGACATTATAATATGAATTGAGCTTGTAGATATATAATAAATATGTAGAGGTTAGGATATAGGAATTTTTAGAAAAATTGGAATAGAGCAAATCAGTTGACCACTTACCACAGTAACACAAATATGCGGACGGACATTGCAGGTTCGCAGGGAATATCAAAACCCTTCAGGTACCGTACTGCTTGCTGTTCTGCTGTTCTTGCTCGATGCACTCACAACCTAACAGGTACGTTTTCCCTGTCTGACTGCCCTAAGTCTATCCTACCGGCTGCGCCAAATTTGTTATATGGCAAAGGAAAAACTGATTTAAAAAAAAATAAACTATTTATTTTTTTATTTACTAATATACAATTTTAACTATATTAGGATAGAGACGATATTATGTATAATACAGACAAGTGATGTCTATGAGTTAGGAAATAGTAATCAATTACAGTTCTTATGGTTTAAGATTATATAGTAGAAAAACGATGAGATAGTTAAACATAATTAGTTAAGTAATACATCATTAGTTAACTATTGTGAAATGGACCTTAGCATTTCCTTAGTGAGTGTTTACATGATTAGGTGAGTATGTTTACATTCGAAATACTTATCTAGCTATTGATTATACATTGTATTGTATTTATATAACATATGTATTGTATTATAATATTGTATTATATAACACAGACGCTATACCAACTAAGCCACGGAACGAACCAACGGACCTCACGAATTTTTCTATGTGCTTGCGTCGTGTCTTTGTATTTGGTTTTTCAACGACTTTTTAGTCGTAGCGCCATCTATGAGAAATCTATGAAAGATTTATCACCCAGTTAGTACCTTTACAGCTACCAGTCCTGGCGAGAGATGTCGCTATTCACTGTATTAAAAGAAGACGTCGGTTCGAATTCGACCGGAACGAAGGAATTTTTTCTGAGTGTTCTATCTTTGTATTAATAATTATAACAAACTAGTGGAGTCATTTCACAAAAAAAATTGAATATCAATTCAATAAAAATTTAATTTATCATTACTTGCAAATTAGCATACTTACATTCATTATAAGGAAAAAAAAAGACAATTATTGGTCCAATAGTATTGCATTAAGTGATGGGGATGCAAATGTAATTATCATCATCATTCAGCCATACGACGCCCACTGCTGGGCATAGGCCTTCCCCAACGATCTCCACGACGATCGGTCCTGCGCTGCCCGCATCCATCGGCTTCCCGCGACCTTTACCAGATCGTCGGTCCACCTGATGGCGGGCCTACCCTACCTACACTGAGCGTCATCCGGTGTGCGGTCGCCATTGAAGAACCTTTCCGCCCCAACGGCCATTGGTTCTCCTAGCTATGTGCCCCGCCCACTGTCAATTTAGCTGAGCAATTCTTCGAGCTATCTCGGTTACCTACGCATTTCCTCATTTCTGATTACATCACGTAGGTTAATACCGAGCTTCGTTCTCTCCATTGCCCGCTGAGTGACCTTGAGCCTTCTTATGAGGCCCATAGTGAGGGACCACGTTTCTGATCCATATGTGATCACTGGCAACACACACTGGTCAAAGACTTTCGTCTTGAGACACTGAGGTAATTTGGACGCAAAGATTTTTTGTAGTTTCCCGAACGCTGCCCATCCGAGTTGTATACGACGAGAGATCTCTTTCTGAAAGTTGGACTTACCTAACGGGACTGTCTGCCCCAGGTATACGTAATGGTCAACAACTTCGAGTGTAGTGCTCTCCCAATTTTAACTGGAGCGGGTACAACATGGGCACTCGACACGATCTTCATCTTGTCCATGTTCATCTTAAGACCCACTCTTTGGGAAACACTACTGAGATCTTCGAGCATTATGTTCAGGTCTCCCAAGGTCTCAGCTATAAGAATTATATCATTGGCAAATCGAAGGTGTGTTAGATAGGTACTCGCCGTTGATGTTGATGCCAAGTCCTTTCCAGTCCAGAAGCTTGAAAATATCCTCCAACGCAGCAGTGAACAGTTTCAGAGATATCATATCTCCCTGTCTCACGTCTCGTTGCTATTGGATAGGATTAGAGCTCTGATCCTGTAATCGGACTGTCATAGTGGCGATTTTGTATAAGTACCTTAACACCTCGATATAGCTATAGTCTGCTTGGCACCTTTGGAGAGACTGCAGCTCCGCCCAGGTCACGATCGAATCAAAGCCCTTTTCATAGTCCACAAACGCTAAGCAAAGTGGCCGGTTATACTCCTCGGTCTTCTGTATAACCTGCCGCAGCGTATGAATGTGGTCTATGGTACTAAAACCCTTTCGGAAACCGGCTTGTCGGGGAGGTTGGAAGTCGTCAAACCTGCGAGCGAGACGATTCGTGATAACTCTCGAAAACAACTTATAGATATGGCTCAGAAGCGAGATTGACCGATATTTCTTCAAGAATGTTTTATCACCCTTTTTGAAGAACAGGACGACCGGAATATCTTCGATATAATGTCGAGTAAGCTTGGCTCTAGGGTCTTTAGCTTCGCTTTCAACAGGTGCTTTCGTGGATTATAGCTGTCGATAGAAACTCTCCATCTCCCTCAAGATTTCAACTTTAGATGAAATGATGCTACCGTCATCAGTTTTCAGCTTCGTCAGTTGGCTTTGCCCAATAGACAGATCTCTCGCGAACATCTTGGAGCCTTTGTTTCGCTCAATGGTCTCTCGCTCTGTATTAAATTGGCATATATCGCTAGTCAAAGACTTCGATATCTGCCTATTTAGCCGCCTGTAGTGACTTGCATCCTCTGAGTTCTGTAGCCTCATTTCATGTCTCCGTCCCATGAGTTGGAGTGTTTTATCGGAGAGTTTCTTCATTCTGGTACGGTGGGTTTTGAAAAACTTGGACCCAACCGTACAGACAGTATTCACCACCATGTTGTTTAGATCGTCACATCTATGCTGTTTTCGAGGGCTTCGAAGCGGTTTTGAAGTTCGAGTTGAAAGCTTTCGGGGTTTTGGAGTTGTGCAGGTATTGGTCGGAGCGTAGAGTTTATCAGTCGAGATCTTTCAAGCCTGATATTGATATTCAATGTGCCTCGTACCAACCGGTGATCACTTCCTGTTTTAACGGTGTTGATAACAGAGACATCATTGAATATATGCTTTTTCGTCATCATGATAAAGTCAATCTTATTTTTTATTTTACCATCCGGACTCGTCCAGGTCCATTTTCGAGATGGAGATTTCCTGAAAAAGGTGTTCATCATAAAGAGGTTCTCCTTTTCCTTGAAATCAACCAACATCCGGCCTCTGGCGTTCCGTTGTCCAACTCCAAATTGCCCCACTCTCAGCTCATCACCGCAACGCTTTCTCTACTTTGCTTTGAAGTTATATATAATAATAACCGTGTAGTGGGTTTTGTAGCTATGCATGGCTTTTGAGATCTCCACGTACATAGCCTCCACTTCGTCATCTGGGTGTGTCGAGGTCGGAGCATAAACCTGAATGACATTCAACGAATATCGTTTTGATATTCTGAGTTTCAGGTATGCCACCCTGGTCGACACACTTCCAATTTAAATCACGTTGTTAGTAAGGGATTTGTGCACGATAAACCCAACACAACCAAGAGACTGTTGGTCGCCCTCCCAAGAGTAGAATAAGTTGCCGGAGTTAAGGATTATCGAGTCCTGCCCCTCTCTTCGGACTTCAGATACCCCATTGATATCCCAGCGTGGCTTACTAATAGTTGCTTCCAATTCTGTGAACTTTGCGTCGGTCCTCAATATGCGTGTGTTGTAGGTTGCCAGGTCCAGTCGTCGTCGTTGATGGTAGCCGGGTCTCCCACGGGAATTCTTCGCACCCCATGCCCTATGCACCAAGCGGCAAATGTAAATAGTAGTAATTTATTGTAATTAATCAATTATCATTAGGAAGTTCATGAAAATGAAGCATATGCTTGGTCCGTATCGGATTCATACCAAACTGAAGAACCTACTGTTGAACGAACACCTGGTGTTTGGGAGCATGCTGAATATGTAACTGCAAATGGTGAAATAGCCAACGAGGAAGCAGACTACGACGATATTGAGGGATATGTCACCGACGGACACGAAAATGAAAATGTCTATGACGGTGCAGCTAATTTTAAAATTACCAATGACCCCAATGCACACGAGGAGATGGTTCAAGATTATGGATACATAATTAACAATGAATCAACTGAACTTAATACTGGACTGAAATTAAAAAGCGACGAGTACTATGAGTACGATGAATACGACACATATGACAAGGACAATGACAAGGACAATAACTACGACCAACACGGTGATTCCGGTGAACATGAGAATGCTATACAAAAGCTACAAAAGAAAACGACAACAACAAAGAAAACAACCACAACAACAAAAAAGACAACAACAACGACATCACCAACAACAACAACAACACCAACTATAATTTCATCGAGTACGTATCAAAATTTAAATTTACCAGTTTAATGACTACGGTGATAATATGTTCAATAGGGCAGGTATGAGAAGTAAAGTTCGGTTTTTAATGCAGCCAAACTATTCCCAATTGAATCGAGACTATGTATACAGAACAAACAGTTATCATGCCGGACTGCCACGCAGAGGTCCTAGGTTCGATTCCCGGGCCAGGAGAAATATTTGGGTGTAATTTGTGGTTGTCTATGTGTGTGTTTATGGCACCCGCGACACAGAGTTTCCCTAGTGCGGGGCTATGTTGAGTGTGTAATATAGATAGTGTGTAGTATAAATATTTCTTTGTTCTGATACTCATTGAACAAGTAATTCAAATATTGATTAGGGATGCAACAAACTCCTGCTTCTGCTTCCAACTGCGGAAGTTCCACATGATTTTTCACATGTTTCCGTTTCTGCTTCCGCAACTCTTATAGAAGAACTTTTATCGGAAGTTTAAAACATTCGCGATGGATCAGGCGTGTGCGCGCATTGCTTGGCAGTGGAGCGCGTATGTCTTAGCAGTTGTTACCAGTTAGCAGTTGAAATTAAAAATCCCTATTTGTAACCCTATTTCGTTGAGATCTTTGTAATATTTACACTTCCGCTTCCGCACCCACTTCCGCATCCGCTTCCGTTTCTGCTAAGATTTACTTTGGACACCTGTTTCCATTTCTGTTTCTGTTATGATATTTCCGTTGCATCACTAATATTTATGGACATAAATATTATTATGTTCGCATGTTTATAACTTATATTCGTTCTAGGTTGTTCTCTGTATTTTGATTTTTGATTTTTTTGACGCTATAAAGGTGCTTGACTAGGACTCTGTTAGCTGGTGCACAGTATAACACAAAGTAGTCTTAGAAGTATATCCTCTGTTAAAAAACTACATGAAAATTGTGTCAATAGTGCCCTTAAAGGGAGAAGGGAGAAACTTAAGCACGTCTTAAAACAATGCTTAAAATGATATATACAAACACTCTAACACCATTGTGCTTGCAATGCAAAAAACACTCTTAATACATTTATTAAAGGTGTTTTTTGCGTTGCAAGCATTGGTTTCAGATAAACTTAAGTTTAGTGTAAGTGGACATTAAAATTCAACAATATTTTAGACACGACCATTCACGCCATCACAACGGATACGCCATCGACTGTGATAATTTGGGAATTCGGGACATCACCTACTGCTCAACGACTACCTCCTGACGTCAGTATATGCAGCGAAAATGCGAGGTGTCGTTTTCCATTTGGATACCCCAATGAAACAACTAAATTTCAATGACAAATAAGTCTACTCAGAAAGCGAAATAAGATCTAGAAGATTTAGTTATTGCTATTGAAATGTTGAATAACTAATCAGAAAAATCATTTAAAATCAACTTGATTAATTCTGAATGCCTAATACACCCAGAACCTTTAATTAAAAGAAAAATAAATTGCTTTTAGTGATTTGAATGAGAGTTATTTTGATGAACATTTCCTCTGACCACAAAGTTCAGATCTAAACCAAATTCTTGCAATGTCGCCCCGAAGGTATGTCTTATTACATAATACTAAGAATTATGGAAATTGAAATGAAAATAATTATAATATTATTATTATTATACCGCCGAATTACTGACTAATTCTGCTCATGAATAACTCTCTACTCAAAACTATTATATGGTACGTGCACTCAACAACCGTCTCCTATCGTACCTTGAAGACAACTACCACCTCAGTGATCGCCAGTACGGATTCCGACGAGGGCGATCTACAGGGGATCTTCTTGTGTATGCCTGTCACATATAGAGCGAGGCTATAGAAAAACAAGGCGAAACACTTACAGTGTCTTTGGACATTTTTTAAAGCCTTTGACAGGGTCTAGCACGCAAGCCTTTTAAGTAAGCTTCCCTCTTATGGACTTCCCACTGACCTTTGCAATTGGATCTCGGATTTCTTGAACGAACGTTCGATTTGAGTCGTCTTAAAAGGCTACTCTTCAGAACATATGGCGATAGATACCTAGAAGAGTTCCTCAGGGTTCCGTACTGTCTGCAACTCTCTTTCTGCTGCATATCAATGATATGTTAATTTCAGGTACCTTTGCGTATGCTCATGACAGTACAGTTGTAGATAGATAGGTACTTGACGAATGCAAGGGTTAGTGGAGAGGAAATGCAGTCTTGTCGAAGGTCCATGGTTAGCTGTTTAGATTTTACACTCCAGGCAGTCTCCGATAGGGGCAATGCCAATCTTGTCAAATTTAACGCTACCAAAACGGAGTCCCTTTGAGCTGACTCCGACTTTTCGTGATATATTCATACCGATACCCGACTGCCTCCAGCTACTTGGAATGGACCTGTCGTTCAATTCCGCAGATACATTGAATCCGTGGCCAAAAATGCAGCAAGGAAGCTTGGGATCCTTTCCAGGGTGAGGCGTTACTTCACTACACCGGGACAGTTACTTCAGCTGTACCAAGCACAAGTCCGGTCGTGCATGGAGTACTGCTGTCACCTTTAGGATGGCTCTGCTACATATCAACTGGCCACTTTGGATTCAATTGACAACCGTGCCAAGAGGCCTATAGGTGACTTGGAATTAGTGGAGGCGAAGCTGCTAAATGCTGCTAAGCTGTTGCAATGACGTAAAATTTATAAAAGATAACTGAATAATGTCTCTGTTGCGTCTTTTTTCAAATTTACGCTTTCCCGTTTTAAGAACCCTTATATTATTAGTACTAATCATACTTCAACGTATATTTCTTGATATGAAATAATAATATATAACATAATAATAATAATAGTTATTTCATAAACAGTTACAAGTACAACAAAAAAAAAGTCAAGTAAAAAGTCAAAAACAGTAGGTACCTACGTTACATAAAAAAACTTATTTCTATGATTGTATGTACGTGCTACTTATATAAAATGTTTAAACTCCCGAATCCTAAACTAAGCAAAAGCGTTGTATTTTGGGATTCTGTATTCTTCCACTCCTTGGCTACCACTAGGTAAATACAGTACAACCAAAAGGTAAAAATCAACAGTATAAATATAGACAATTGCTATGATATGTAAGTATAAAAACTACCACAATAACATAATTAAAAATAAAACTAATAATATTAAAAATAAAACATATAAAAAAATTATTTAAAAAATGTACTACACTGCTGTCTTTGTTCCTGCAATTTCTGAGTTGTCCTTATTGTAAAAGTTACAGATGTCAGCTATTAAAATTTAGGACCTAATTAAACTAATTTTCTAGTCAAGTACGATTCTGTACTCATAACTCTGAACAACAAATCCTAAAGATTTCACAATTATCCTTTACAATATACGTCCAAAAAGATGGTTAGCTCGTTATGCTCAATAACAATTTAGGGTTTTCAAACTCGCTGGATCTCCGCGTCCCAGGAAAAAAATTCGGTACGCTTCGGAAAATCCCGGGAAAAACGACTCTTTCGAGACTGTTGTAAAAGTAGGTTTCCATGCTTATTAACTGGGCTTTTAGGCTCAAAACATGATATTTTAATTAAGTACTTTAATAACACAAATTATAAAATGAAAAATTATTTATGAAACTTATTTTTTCATTTTTGTAGTGGGTACTTAAGAAACAAAGGATGTTTAGTAAAGTTTCAGATGTCGAGGACCGGATTTTGTTACTTCCGTTCTTCAATCTCTACAAATTATAATAAGAAGCACAGATACATAGTGTTGCCACGTCCACGTAGCCAGAATAAAAAATAACTGGTGATTTAGTAGCTTTTTAATTAATTATTTTTAAAGTGTTGATATTTTTGAGACTGAAAATATCAGTCTTGAGTCTCGAAAATGCCAAAAAATTGCCGATACTCGAAATTTTCGAGACCGAAATTCCCGGGACAAACGCCCTAGTGTAGACATAACTTCTTATTAGAATTTATTATTATTGCACATCATTACGGCCCTAGACTGGAGAAACTACATAATAATTGACAGGGATGCTGACAAATTTAGTAGCAATAGAGCTATTTGTGAAAGAATTCATCCAGGGAAGTACTGCCACCTTCCCAATTTCTGCCGCCAAGGAGTAATGTTAGCATTACTGTGTTCCGGTTTTGAAGGGTAAGGTGCCGGTGAAATTACAGGCACATGAGACTTGTTAACTTCTATGTCAGGGTGACGGGCGCAGTGGCAGTGCTCCTCAGATATTTGCGATTTAACGCTCTGAATGGCACTGCAACTGTTATGGACAGGCGTGTAGCTTACCATAAGGCGCACGACTTGTTCTTCCTGTCACTTGATATTATAAAAAAATGGAGAATTTAACTACATACGGCAGGAAATATTTCAAAAAAATCTCTTTTATTTAAGTAACAGGACGTATGGACATGCGCCTGGTCGTAAGCCACCTACCTATAGGTGGCTTACGACCAGATAATATAACCTGTAATTTCACCAGCATCCTTGCTCTATAAAACCGAAACACAGTGGGTAAAGCTCACATTTATAGTAGGAACTTCCTTATATGACCTCTTACTCAAGGATCTCGACCAGAAACTTCTTTATTTCATAAATTATAGCAGCAAATTGCACTTGAAATCGATAATTTTTTTTAACACTCCTACTCATTCGAAACACAGATTGTCCCGAGAAGAGTGAGTTAGAAATTGTAGTGGTTGTTCTTTGTAAATAGATATTTATATAAAAATATTTTTGTATAAATATCCTAGTACGGATTTTTATCATCCAAGAACATAATGTAGAAAGTATTTGTTTCATGATAGTTTTAAACCTCGTAAATAGTAATTAATATATCTGAAAGAAAACAGTGTTTAATTGTCAGTTTATATTTCTTCGTCGAATTAATATCATGCCTAGGACCACTCTAAGAAGCTTCAACTTACAATAGACGTATGTAGAAGCATTGTAGTGCCGCGACGCGCAACAGTTGCTTTACCTGTAGCAAGAGCAAGTCCGGTTGTGCATAGAGTACTGCTGCCACCTTTGGGATGGCTCTGCTAAATACCAACTGGCTACCTTAGATTCAATTGACAACCGTGCCAAGAGGTTTATAGATGACTCGGAATTAGTGGAGGCGAAGCTGCAGAGCCTTGAACACGGCTGTAAAGTTGCCTGCTTATTGGTATTTTACAGGATATATCACGGAAAGTGTGCGATGGAATTACACGATTTAATTCCGCGTTCCCCTTTCCATCACCGGGGGACTAGACGTAGGCTTGGCTTCTAACCCTATGTTGTCGATATTCCAAAGATTCGCATGAAGCGTTACGCTTCCACATTTATATGGCGAACGGCTATGGAGTGGAATTCCCTGCCTGCAGACTTGTTCCCTGAACGTTATATCTTGGGCCTTTTCAAGGCGAGAGTGAATAGGCATTATTTAGGTGTGCATGCTCCATCGTCGACCTTTTCGTCACTTTCCATGAGGTGAGATGGAGGTCAAATGTGCACTTACACAATTTTATTAAAAAAAAATTTGAGGTCACTAATTGGCCACTGTGACACTGGCGCTTCTATAAGCGTCTAATCTGAAGTTGCTCTAAGCCACATAGAACAAGTCCAGTCTATGTACATTTTTCATGAAAGTCACTTGTCTTCTTAACATGAATTACAATTTCGCCAATGTAATGCTGGATACGAGTAGCACAAAACCGGTCGGTGTCGTAGTGACATTTGGGGAAGGCTGTGTGCAACGGGTCTCTTTCGGCGGAAATGACTGTGACGCCAGTTTAAGAAACTAAATTTCTGTTAACGTCTTTCAGAAACACTTTAAGTGGAAAATTACTCCAGCAACAGGCAACTGTACTTTTTTATGTTACTAAGTGACGAGGCGAACAAGTCGTGTTTCTAGTGGTAAGTGACACGCCTGTCCATAACAGTTGCAGTGGCGCTCACTGCTTTAAATCACAAAGATCTAAGGGGCACTGCCACAGCGCCCGTCGCCCTGAGACATAAGTTGACAAGTCACATGTGCCTATATTTCACCAGTACTCTTGCCCTTCACATTACTGCTAGACGGCCGAAATAAGGAAGGTCTACTGCACAAAGAGCTCTACTAATGTTATCGTTTAGACCACCCAATCACCGAAACTGCACAAAATACGTAAAACAGACCCATTTTACGTATTTTGTGTAACACTTTACACAAAATACGTAAAATGTTTAATAAAATTTTAATTAAATTTAGTAACACTTTGTCAGGTGTTAACCGTATGAGTTGTTTTTTGCTCTTTGAATCGTAATCAAAGCATATCGATAACATTGTAGATTGTTTTATGTTTCACATTGTTACTATTGAACATCAAAAGACATAAGTTTCAATGTACTAGTAATTGTCTAATTCATAATAAGCTAATTCTGGAGAATTAAGAATAATTATTAACATATATGAGACATAAAAAAACTTTATGTATATTTTTTATTTAGCAATGATTAAATTTACCAATGTTTTAATTTTGACTGTCTCAATTGCCTTTAATAAATTTGTGAAAGCGCCCGCAATAACAAGTAAGTCAACCAATATTTTAAGGATTAGTATGTTTTTAACAATGATATTAGGATTTTAACGATAATTAATTAGTATGTAGCACGGGTATACGCCAGGGATTTAAAGTACTTTAAATATTATAAATAGGATGTTTTATGAATTTTATTTTTAAAAGTATGTTATACTGCATTCAAAGTTTTTTTAAACTTGCTTGCCTCAGCCAGGTATTGAATTGAACAAATGTGAAAAAAAAAACTCCTGTTTTTTCTGAGGCCGTGAAATTAAGTATAAAAATTATTTAATAATAATTCTAGAGTCTAAGCTCAGTATCTGCTTATTTGTATTAATTATTAAGATTTACTGGTCAAAGAATGTGATTGATTATTTAATATTGACTGATAAGTGATTTCTCAGTGTTGCGATTCCATCTCTGTCATCCCCACTGAAAATAAGCGCCTTAGTGAACTTAGTCAGATGTTGAGCGCCCTTTCTGTGATATGACTAAAAAAACAAAGAATAGTCCTTATCTCTACGCCATTGTTTTTTAGTTTTCATACCAGGAATGATAGCATTATACGTACTGGTCATAGCTACACTATTTCTCAATGAATTACAGACCATTACGCCTATGTATTAATTGCTTAATTAATTAATTATATTTAATTGCTTTGTAAGTAACATTATTTAATATCCTATTGTTTAATAAGTAATGTTAATGTTAATTAGATTTCAGGAATTTTCTCGTTTGTATTATTAACTTTTCGCATATCGATGCCTTACTTTCTCCTATCGATGCCTTACTTTCTCAACGTATCTTATAAAGAGTGATATTTCAGGAGATGGCAAAACTTTCTATTTATTTTAAATTTCTTATCAAGGGTGTTAATTTGGATTTATTACTTTAAGAATAGGTTAAAGCCAGTGTGTGAATATGAAGAAAAAGTGATATGAAATCAGCATGCAAAATTTGTGTATACAATCCATTTATTGCATTTCAGTAACTTTGTGCTTTAAGATACGAGTTTGAGAAAGGAAGGCGATGATATAATATATATCGTAGATCCTTCCTAGAATTGGTTACCTATGTAACTTACTTACTTATGTAACATTACGTGTTTTTTCTACAGGGGCCAAAGTACTTTATTCCAATAACAACCAAAAGAATCCGAACAATCTAAGATGTAACCCAGCCCTGCTTGATTATGACTACTATGCTTGCTATAACATTAATCCTGACATTATTTACCCTCAAACGCAGCAACAAATAAATCAAGATCATGCCACCACACAAGTAGCAGAAACCCAAGAACCGGTAGTTTAAGTCAAAAAAGGTGTAAGGGCTATGTACCAATAATTTCCACTGTATGCTCCACTCGCCCTTCTGAATAACTTTTTCCACGGCGATTAAATTTGACAGAAAATAAAATAATAACATCCTACTATTGCATTGCATTTACCTGAAGTGTCGATCTCCTAAAGTAGTCAATACTACTTACATTTACATATCGCAACCTACAAGAGACATCTTTGGAGATACATTAAATGTTGATGGGTCAACGTTTGACCATAAAACGTGACATCGCTCATAAACACCGAGAGAAGGATAAAAAGATCATAACATGATAAGAAGTATTTAAGTAGTGACAATTATTTTCTGAATAACTACGTAAATTTAGTGTATAGTAACGTAAAAAAATAGTGCGAGATATTAAGGTTTTACTAAAGTGATGAGATAAAAGTTCTTACAAAAGTTAGTGTGATAAACAAACGTTGTGATAAAAAAACGGTGCGAAACAAACGTTCTTTAACAATAAGTGTGATAAAAACATGTTATAAAAATTGTGCGAGACAAAAGTTCTTAAACAAGTAAGTGTGAGAAAAGGTGTTCTAAATGTGGCGTTAGACAAAAGTGCACTGAAAAACATCACACGCTTGTCAAGTGGAACTTAATACTATCAATACAATTTATTGATAGAATCCATCGAGTATATAACCAGAAATAGAGGCGAAATAAGTGCCATTCGTCCCTGGCAATTCATCAGGCAAATGGGCCTTATATCACTTTTAAATATCAACTCTCGTTTGCGCTGAAATCACAAGTTAGAAAACTGAAATAGTAAAGCGCTAATAACTGACCTGTGTGTACGTCTCCGTATATTCCAGAAATATTCTGTATTTATTGTAATAAAAGATAATATTTCTAACAATGGGGGCTGTTCCATTCGATGGTGTGGGAAAAACAGCAAAACATCTAATTACAAAACAAACGAAATCACATTTCATCGGTAATTAAATATTAAATATGTAATTTTGCAATTTTCGTGCATTATAGCAAATCTCAAGTTAAACTGGTCGTTTTGAAGTGAAACAATTGACGACACCCGCCAATTGTTTCGCATTCGGGCTGACCAATCGGAGCGCTGTTGTCACAGTGATGATTTGGCAGAATAGTTTTCAAACAAATTAAATGACATTTCGTCTCTGTTTCTGGTTATATACTCGATGATAGAATTAAACACTTCATGATCACATTCATTACCTATAATGTTGCTGCAATAAATTGTGCTTAATAAGCTCAAACGGGAATAAGTTCTTTGTTGTTACGATCAAATTTGTTTTTTTAGTGTATGATTAAAGTGGTATGAGATGAAAGTTCTCATAAGAGGAAATGTAATGAAAAGTTGTAACAAGTGTTGTGAGATGAAATAACTTAAACTGCTAAGCAGCTCCGTTTTATTCTGCTATAACCGGACGGTAAACAAAACTTTGCGCGGCCCATAATATGTTAATTCTTTCTGACGCCATAGAAAAAGTTGTTCGAAATGATGAGTGGAATGACATGTTTGGTACACGATCATTTACACCGTCAAAAACAAACATAGAAAGAACACTGAAAATTATCGATCACGTGCATTTTGTCAGAATTAAGATTCATGTACAGTATACAAAAGTTAATATTCTTATACATATTCTTATTAGAATGTATTTAATGAAATTAAAATTTAAACAAAAATTTAAAGGAATAGAAGGTAACTACAAATCCATCCATGATATTTGACAGAATACAACCAACAACCAATGTTCGTTAATATATTGAGAACATTGAGTCAAACTTCATTAGCGCCATTATTTCAGGATTCGAGGGTAACTCCTCGACTCTCCCCGTGAAGTTACTTAAGTAAACTTTTTCTTTGCTTGCGAATTATTATGATACACTCGCTATATGCAAAAAAAAATTCAGAAGATAATTAATAATTAATTTTAACAATCAATTATCATTAGGAAGTTCATGAAGATAAATCATATGGTTGGACCTTGTCGGGCACACATCAAACTGGAGAACCTGCTGTTGAACGAACACCTAATATTTGGGAGTATGCTGATTACGTGACTGGAAATGGTGAAACAGCCCATGAGGAAGCGTCCTACTATATATATGACATTACCAATGAGGGATATGTCAGTGACGGAGTAGAAAATGACAACGTCTACGACAGCGTAGCTCTTTTTGAAATTACTAATAATGCCAACGCAGAAGACCAAGCAAATCAAGATTATGAACACACAGGTGATAGGGAGGCAACTGAAGTTAGTACTGACCTG
>NW_020653900.1:4487954-4491589 GCF_003589595.1 Hyposmocoma kahamanoa | reverse complement strand
TTGTTTTAATTGGCTCAAGTCTATGTGTATTCTGAACAGTGATCCTACATATTTCGTTGTTCTTATACTTATTGAACAAGTAGTTCATATATTTATGAGTTTTGGTTGTTCTCTGTATTCGAGTTGTCCCTATTTGATAAAGTCTGTTAGCTTGTGCACTGTGTTAAAAAAACCGATATTAACCTGTGTTAAAACTACATGAAGGTTGTTTCAAATTTGAATAGTGCCTTTAAAGTAACTGTTAAGGAAAGAAACTATAAAAATTTAATAACATTTTAGACACGTCCTCGGTGAAGACGACAATCTCGCGGACAACATATACGCCATCGACTGTGATAATTTGGGAATTCGGGAAGTCACCTATTACTCAAAGAAAACCTCCTGACGTCCGTAATTGCAATGAAAATTCGAGGTGTCGTTATCCATTTGGATACCCCAACGAAACAATTACGTCTGAATGACAGACATACAATGTGTAATCAGAAAGCGAAGTAAGATCTAAATAATAAGATTTAGTTAGTGATATTGAAATTATTAACACCTAATCAGAAAACCCGAACAAAATCAACTTAATGTCACTTGATTGATTATGAATGCGTAATACGTTATAAACCGAGAACATTTCGTTAAGAATAAAAAAATGCTTTTAGTGAGGTATTTTGCTATACCTTTCTTTTGACAGGTCAGGTCTAAACCAAATTCGTTGCAATTTCACCACGAAGGTATGTCCTATTATATATTACCTACATGTAAACTAAGAATTATGGTTATTTATTCACAAAAGCAGGATATTTGAGGTAAATAAAAATATAATATTATTATTATACCGCCGAGTTATTGAGAAAATTCTCCTTCGAGTCGGTGGTACCCCACGTCTGGAAATTGGCTGCGAGAGATTCCAGGCGATAAAGTGTGAATTTTCGATGTTTGTACTTATTTGTGTAAAAGCAAACGTCCCAATTATTGGGAACGAATTTTCTGAAGGACATCTGTTTGATTTGATGCATTATCGCTTAGAACTTGTGGTAGTGATAGGTAACAATTCAATATGTTCAAGGGGGAAGTTGAACGAACGTCAAAGTTGGCATTTATTACAAAATTTTAGTTTTAAACAAGTGATACAGAATGAAATAGCTGTCTAACCGCTCACGCGATTCATGCGTCTCTGGAAGCATACCACACCTAGAGGTGCCGGTGGTGATTTTATACCGATTTATCGGATATCGAAGTTATAACAGGTAAAAGAACTAATACTAATTGCTATTTCGGTAACTACTCTAGCAATCCATAAAGTTTTTAATGCCTGGGTCTGTCATTTAAAAAAAATAAACAACTTCAAAAATACGTCACGACAATCGTGTGTGTTATTCTTTGGGCTTGTGATGTCGGTGTTTATTTATTGAAAACATACCGTAAGTTGCGTTTTTTAAGTTTACCCTGAATATAAATGTTTATAAACTATACTTTAAGGAGTAATTTCATGGTAAACATTAGAACTACTCAAACGGAATATTATCATATTTACCCAAGTACACCAAAAATTTCATTAGTGCTTTTTAAGTGCAGGATTTGCGGTGTATTACTGCAATTTATTTGAGATGTTTTTGTTGTAGTACGGAGGGTATTTATTTAGCAATGCAGAATAATAATTTTTATTTAAACTTGTATTTAAACTGAATCCTTTTCTAATTTGCGAAACCAAATAGCCGCCATTTTGCGGTAGGATAAGCGCATCGCGTGAGCGGCTAAGAAGCTTTAACACAAGTTTCAAGGAAGCTCCGGTTCCAAAATTATGCTTCTGGAGGCCTGTATTTTAGTATCAGGCATACTCTGGGTTATGGTTATGGTTGTGTGTGTTATGGTATGTGGGTATGGTTTCGGAAATTAAGAATCAAGCAATCTAAGGGGTGACGCCGAAGTTCCTCAGGGTTCAGTATTGTTCGCACACATTTGTTGTTGCATATTAAAGATAATGTTCATTCCAGGCATCTTTAGGTATGCTGATGTCAGCGCAGTTGCAGATGTATACTTTTCCAATGCAAGGGCCAGTGGCAGAAATATTCGATCTTGTTGTACATAATTAGTCGTTTAGATTCGATACTGAAGGCTATCTCCTGTTGAGGTGGTGACAGCATTATCAGATTTAACGCTATCAAAACCCAGGCGTATTTATTCTTCACAAAAGGGAGTTTGACCCGACTTCGACTTTGCAAGACGCATCCATACCAATATCTGACCATTTCCAGCTACTTGGAACGAACATGTCTTCCAGTATGAACTTCGGTAGATACTTTGAATTCATAGCTAAAAAATGCAACCAGGAAGCGTGACATCCATTCCAAGGCAAGGCGCACTCCACGTGTTAAAGCTGTAAACAGCACAAATCCGGTCATGGGCTGTCGCCTATGTGACGGATCCGCTAACTGCTATTTTGATTTGAAATCCTTTGAAAAACTGACTGTGACTCGGATTTAGTTGAAGCGAAGCCACGGAGCCTTGAACACCGCCGTATATTTGCCGGCTTATCTATGTTCCATCATTGGTAACGCCACAAATGTATTATTTTTATTTTTAAATTTCCCATATAATTTATATTGGCAATGTTTAACTTTCGCATTCAAACCAATATGCGCTTCTTTGGTGATACTTTAATTCCATTAATTAGGCATGGCATCGAATCTTTATCTCTTCCCTTTTGCATTGTGCCAAAATGCCTTTGAGTGAAGGGGATAGAAGACACGAAATCGCCACTAGAGTGCGCTGGCTTCGTATTCGCTGGCTCATGGTACGGCAAGAGAACCTCGCCGCGACCACCTCGAGAAAAAGAAAAAGATCGACACGCTACGCTGTTCTTGCGGATGACGGACATTTTTTTCATTGAAAAACCGCATTATTTTAAGTGATTTGTTGTTTCGTGTAAATATTCCCCTCGCGACGTACACCTCCAGCATATACAGCGTGCGCGGTACAGTTTTTCTTCATAATATTTCTTTCTATTTTTTATTCTTTATTTTCTCGATGCTATAGCTGTAAATCTGACTTTTTCCTTACCTTCTTTTAGAACCGCGCCGTACAGTCCACACCACCATCAAATTTAATAGGTTGCAAAACCTCCCAGCCGCTCCAATCATAACATATCAAGGAGGGTATGCGACGGGATTGCATGATTCCACCATCCCCTTTCTAACTTCGATATTTGATATAATATGGATTTTCGATAACATAAACTACAGTAACGTCTTCAGATACTGGAACCAAGACAGTCTGCAAACTAGTAAACTCCTCAACGAACAGTAAAACTATCGTATTAGGTCTCGACAAGTTATAGATTACAGATGGTGACTTCAGTAGAATACATTGCGTCAGGGGTTTTTAAGCGATAATTATTCCGTAAAACAGAGTATTTAAAATAACACTGGGAGATTTGGAACGATTTGTATTTGTGGAGATGAGGAAGAAAACGGTAGTCACTAACTACAGTTTTTTTATGATATCAAGTGACGGGACGAACAAGTCATGCGCTGGTGGTACCACGCCTGTCCAAAACAGTTGCAGTACCATTCAGGGCTTTAAATTACAAATATTTTAGGTGCACTGCCATTGCGCCCGTCACCCTGAGACGTAAGTTGACAAGT
>NW_020653900.1:4441499-4487944 GCF_003589595.1 Hyposmocoma kahamanoa | reverse complement strand
GGTGCACTGCCATTGCGCCCGTCACCCTGAGACGTAAGTTGACAAGTCCCATGTGCCTGTAATTTTACCAGCACTCTTACCTTTCAGAACCGAAACTCAATCATGCTCACATTACAGCTTGGCGGCAGAAATAGGTAAGGTGGCAGTACTTCCCTGGACGAACTCTTTCACAAGGAGCTCTATTGTTACTTAAAAGTTTTCTTAACACGTTCCCTGTGTAACATTTGAACACGTTCATGTGAATTTTTTTTATTTTCCAAATGTGTTGGAATTGGTATATTTCAATAATTTTATGGAAAGAAAAATCATTTGCATAAACCCCCTTCCCATTTTCTCATTTTTCCCAAGTGCCCCACATGTGACATACGCACGTATGGGTTCTTTACTTGGTGCCACATAATATAATTATTTTAGTTGTGCTTACGTGGCTTTTTAATCTTTGTTTGTAGGGTTTTTTCACATTATTTTATTGTCCTTTTGTTTTTATTATTATGTGCGATATATGCAAGTCAATAATTGACCTGTTTAACTTGTAGTAAAAAAATAATAATTATTTTTGTATTTTATTTTGACAGTGATAATCTGGCAACATTGGTTTAAAAGTCATCTGGTACCACATGCTAATTGTCACAATGTTTGTGGTCCATACGTGCAAGTAAACAAAAATGATCTTGCTTACACGTGCAAATATTGTTTAACATTTATAAAGGGTTATGCATCCTATGTGATGCACTCACGTACCGTTTGGAACCTCTTCATTGTTTTGACCTTTTTATTGCTGTTCAACTGTTGACTTCGTCAAAATTGTGACCATGAATGAGTCACTGTTCTAAAATATCGGGAGAAAAATAAAAAGAAAACATACCGTATTAAGTAAACTGGAACTAGTGATGAGTGTGTGAAAAATTACCTACTCGTATTTAAAAACAGTTGTGCGAATGGCCCGTAGTTTTACGCATACAACCTTGTATTAATCAGAATAGTCGATCTTTACAGCACCTTTTTTTAGTTATAAAACCGGTCTGCCTAAAAGTGGACAAATAAATCAGAATAATATTTTTTACTATGTTTGTTTGGTTTCATAACTACAAAAGTGTACTAGAAAAGTCAAATAGAAACCAATTAAAAATAAACGAAAGCGAAATATCTCTGATACTATACAAACTGTTCATCATAACATAAGGCTCCACCCACGCTTGCGACTCGACGACTCGCTGAGTCGCACTTTATTTTACCAGATAAGCAGCGCGTTCAACCCGCTCCCTAAGTATACAGGTTGCGTGAAAAAAATTTGATGCCAATTATTTCGATTCATTACTATAAATTCAGAGGAAAATTTTCACAATGACTATTTAACAAGCATTGTCAAGAAGCGGATTTCTTTTAGTATGTTCTTGAGTGTATTCGACTTTGTAGTGACAGGACGAACAAGTCATGCTCCTGGTGGTAAGTGACACGCCTATCCATAGCAGTTGCAGTACCACTAAAAAAAGGGTCTGAGGAGCACTGCCATTGTGTTCGTCACCCACTTATGTTGACAATCCCATGTGCATATAATTCCACCAGTACCCTTACCCTTCAATTCCGGTAATACAGTAATACTCACAATAGTGTTTGGCGGCAGAAATAGATAAGGTAGCAGTACTTTCCTTTGACAAACTCTTTTACAAGAAGGTCTACTACTAGTGAATATCGGTTTCACTCAAGTGTGTGTGTTTGTTAATTTTTACAATGTTATTATCCATTACAGGCTATATCATATATATTACCGAAGGTTATGTACTTTTTATTATGTAGTTCTCTTTAGATAAGTAAAAGGTTTATTTGATATTTGTTTTATTATTGATTTGTATTTTATTGCAATGAAGTAAGTATGATGTTAAATTAAAATGTATTTATGTTACAAGTAAAGGGTTTCATGTTGTGAATTTTTTTTTAATTATTATAACGTGATATGTATTAAATTGGGGACACTTTAATTGTCATTCTGATAATAAAAATGAAACTGCATTAAAGTGAATTTTAAAGTCAAAGACAAAGAATCATTTATTTCATTGGTAAAATAAATTTACACTTGAAAAAGTTGCATTTAAGCTACTGCTCGTTCACTACGCTGACTTCCCCGAGAAGAACGAACAAGAAACTATAGGCATTGCTGTTTTTAAATAAAATTAAATGTTATGGAATACACTTTGTGAAAATATATAATTTTTAGACTTTGTTCCTTATATTGCGGATTTCTTTTCTATGACCGCAATATTAAATAGTTAAAAATGAACAAGCATGAATGATGTTACAACGTGACTTTCAATCATATCTTAGAAACCTAAAAGTGTATAATCGTTAGTAAATAACGGAGAAACGTCTTAAAATCTATATGAATTGTTGGTCGTTTTTAATATTAAGTTCATTTGAATTAATTAAATTTTTATTGAATTGATAATTATTTTTTGTGAAATTACTCCACTAGTTTGTTATAATTATTAATACAAAGATCGAACACTGAGAAAAAAAAATCATTTTCAATTCAATTTCATTTGAATTTTTCTGTTTAATGTTATGTTGACAAATTTTTGTGACACCATGTATGACACTGCGAAGACAGCTTGATACAGACATTTGAAAATAAGGCTATGTCCATGCTATCGCCCGCTACACATCTCACTGGGCACTGGTTTAAATAAGTCGATAAGAAATATTCAATGCCAACTCGCCTTTATTTGTAAGATTATGGTACACTTATTACATAGTGGTCGTAAGGACAGGAACTTTGGTATAGGAGATCAGATCACCAGATTGTACATCACGCTCTTGAGCAAAAAGTCTAAAACTGTAAAGTGACCTTTATGCCACAGAGAGAGAAACCACGAAAACGAAAAGCAATTCAATTAAACATAATATATATAGACGTATTGGTTGTATACATATAGACGTATTGTTTTTCTAATGGGGCTGACATGTTCAAAGCTCTTAAATAAATAAGGAGTAAAAAAGGTGGAGAGACTAAAGAATTAAGTTTAAGTTTAATTAAGGGAGTACTGGCATAGTAGAAATATCATAAAAATAGTAATTGATTGGTGGGAAAGTAAAGTAAGGCCACTGCATATTTTATGACAATTTTATGAAAACCTAATTCATTGAATAATTAAAAATAAGCGTAAATAACAGTGACCGAGAGTAAAGGTAATTTTGCACTGGCGCGGCGAGACGAGACGAGACGAGGAGAGACGAGAATTGAAATCTCGCCGGCCTATTTCCACCAAACATTGCCGTTAATCGTGAACTCGCACTGCGTTTTTTGATAGTGAAGATTCAGTGCTGTTCAGTTCATCTAGCAATAAATACGCGGCTTTAGTAACAAGTCCCGCAAATTATTGTTGTTATGTTAACAGAAGAAAAAACAGATGAAACTCACTATTGAGCTCGCCCGAGACCATGCGGGCACTCGCGCCGTCTCGTGAGTTCGACCGAGAAATCGTGTTACCCTTGCAGAGTATAATACTGTACGTAGGCAGCAATACGGTTCAATATTACATTTATAAATATTTCAATTTTCGCCCATCCTCGTCAATAAAACCTGAAGATGGGTTAGGACAGATTTGAAATTTTGTCACACAAATTTCAATCCTCATCTCACCTGGTCTCGTCTCGTCTCGCCGGTGGAAAACCACCTTTAGTTACTTAAATTAAAATTGAAAAAGCCCCGATACAAAACAACTCGTAGAGACCAATTGAATGAATTCAAACACGATAATTCTGCTATAAAATGCTATAGATAAATAGTTGAGAAGTTGAATTACAATAATCTAGGTTATTACATTATTGTAATGTCATCGGATTGCCATAGTATTACAAATCTCAAGTCGATTGAACAGCTGGAGGTACAAATCTCAGTCACAAATATTCATTTTACGACTGAGATCTTATACATCGGGCGTACTATAAGTTTCCGGAACTGGCCACTTACATAAACAATTATTAAAAAGTAATTACAACATTTGAAAATGGAACTCTTGCAGCTTGCAGAATTCAAACGCAGTCATCTTTCGAATCTCAGTGACGAACTTCGTGATGGTCGCCCGTCCACTGCTGTGAACAACAAAAACATCGATCTGTGCGCCGCATGATCAAAACAGACAGGCATGTGACATACCATGAGATTCGGGCATCTTTAGGCATAGGCATGAGTCAAATACAATCAATACTATACAAACATTTCGGTGTGAAAAAGCTGTGCTCTCGGTGGGTCTCACACAATTTAACTGAGGCTCAAAAAACGGATCGCGTCATTTGGTGCAATGCCATGCTTACCAGATTCAACGAAGGGTCGTCAAATTTGGTGTGGGACATAGTAACAGGTGACGAAACATGGATTTATAGTCACAATCTCAAAACAAAGCAGCAATAGAGCGTATGGGTCTTTCGAGATGAATCGAAATCAACCAAAGTGGTGCGCGTGCAAAGTGCCTCTAAGCGGATGATTGCTCCTTTTTTAATAAAACTGGACACGTGGCTACTGTTATTTTGGAGAATTATTGTACCGTGAATAGTGATTAGTATACAACCATTTATTTGCCGGAAGTTATTGACAAACTCTGTAAAAATAACCGTTAACGCCGTATCATCTTGCACCACGATAATGCCAGTTGTCACACGGCCAGACAGACAAATGATTTTTTGAAGGTGAACAACGTTGACCTTATGAGCAACGTTGACATTATGGCACCTTGTGACTTTTTTATTTCCAAAAATTAAAAACCAGTTACGCGGTCAACGATTTTCATCACCTGAAGAGGCTGTCGAAGAGTATGAAAAATATGTTTCAGAGATTGTCACGTAGGAGTGGCATGAATGTTTTCAAAATTGGTTCATTCATATGAATAAGTGCATTAACGCTAACGGATAATATTTTGAGACACAATAAATTCATTTCTGACCATTTATAGTATTTTTGTCTTATTCATTTCGGAAACTTATAGTGCGCCCCACGTACTGGGAAAAAAGCTGTTGATCTTTGAATTGTAGAACCTATGTAGAAGTAGAAACCTTCTCACAGACGGCGCTACGGCTAAAAAGTCGATAAAAACCAAAGATCTGGAACAAGTTCGTTCCGTGGCTTAGTAGGCATAGCATCTGGCATGGTTTGCTAGAAGACGTTGGTTAGAATCCAGCCCGATCGAAGGATTTTTTTGTAAGTGTTCGATCTTTGTATTAATAAGTAAACTCTATCTTCATCAAACGAATCGAGGAAGAGACCTGTCCATCCATTTGAGAGGTATGATGCCACAGACAAACAGATATATTAGATATACAGCCAAAGACCTCAAACTTGAATTTCCTCTATTTTTCGTCCGGGTTCAAAATGTAGTAAAGAAGGTTGTCACGCCATATACGAAGATAAAAAAAAAGTAATATCAAGGGACGGGACGAACAATACGTGCCCCTGATGGTAAGCTACACGCCTATCCATAACAGTTGCAGTGCCACTCAGAGCTTTAAATCGCAAAGACCCGTCACCCTGTGACATAAGTTGACAAGACATGTGTCTGTAATTCGTCCAGCACCCTAACCCCTTCAAAACCGGAACACAGTAATGTTGACATTACTGCTTGGCGGCAGAAATAGGTAAAGTGGCAGTACTTCCTTGGACGAACTCCTTCACAAGGAGCCTTACTGCTACAAAAACTGCCACTAACTGAAACTAAAGTGATAAAGTTCTTAAATGTAAAAGAGAGAAAATATAGCACAGTGCGTCTGTTAGTCCGTATCCGTGGGTCGACACGACGCTGATACGATATCCTGACGACTTTATTCCGAGACAAGCTTACGATTTATGGTCGCGACTCCAGAGCACTATTATTGCTAAAGGAACGTAGGTAAGATATGTTTATAATTTAAAAACAGAGTCATACTAGACTATGTTGTGGTCCTAGGTAATTTATTTTTTTTATAATACCAAGTGACTTAACGAACAAGCCGTACGCCTGATGGTAAACGACACGCCTGTCCATAACAGTTGCAGTGTCATTCAGAGCTTTAAATCGCAAAGATCTTTGGGGCACTGCCACTGCGCCCGTCACCCTGAGACACAAGGTGATAATTCTCATGTGCCTGTAATTTCACCAGCACCTTTACCCTTCCAAACCGGAACGCAGTAATGCTCACATTACTGCTTGGCGGTAGAAATAGGTAAGTTGGTAGTACTTCCCTGGACGAACTCTTAAGAACACAAGAAGCCCCACTGATCCACTGCCTTCTGCCGCCAAGCAAGGTGTGTGTTTTTAATCGTACAGTAATTTTTACTACCCATCATGAATTCATGTCGTAGAAGTAAGTTGTATCGTAACTTTGACGTCATTATCTATGTCTTCAGAAATAACCAATTCCACTCTGAGTTTTTGGACAGCCTTATCTAAAACTACATAAGAGTTTTTTTTGCACACTCTCATAGGCCCCTTACTAGGGAATTCTGTGTCGCGAGTGCGTGGACACATACAGAGAGAACCACAAATTACCTATACCCAAACTCACGAGATAAATAAATGTAGGCTGTATAATCTCCCGGCCTAGAAATCGAACTGGTGCCCTTTGCGTGGCAGTCCAGCATAGTAACCGTTCGGCCACGGAGGCAATTGAATTTAACTATCACGGTGAATAAAATTTAATAGTTTACCATTTCCATTTAACAGTTTCCCAGATTTTTAATGTTTTACATAAATGCATTTAGATTTTATTATAGTCGTATTTCTGCATTAAAATCACATTGACATCAACTTTCATAACATTATTCGATCACGTGCACGTGACTTCGACCTGCGCAGTGACAGAACAAATATAGTTCATTAATTTAGGCGGGTTATCTCGCTTGCATTTAAATACCTCGGTCGTGTAGACACGACCGATTCTACGGACGGACGAAAGTGCAGTACGTATATAATAAGTTTTATAAATATTTTAGTGTGAAAGGTTTTAGTTCTACTTGTAACCGTTAGGGGCGCTGTTTTATTTACTACTTTGCTACACTCACGGTAGAGGAATTCTGCCTGCCTCCGTGGCCGAATGGATACCATGCTGGACTGCCCCGCAGAGGACCTGGGTAGGATTCCCAGGCCGGGAGAAATATGTGTATGGCCTACATTTATTTCTCTCGTGAGTTTAGATGTAATTTGTGGTTGTCTATGTGTGTGTCCATGGCACCCGTAACCCAAGGTTCCCCTAGTGATGAGAGTGTTGCGATATTATTGCGTTATTATAATTTTTTTTTTATAATTTATTTATTTTAAATTCCATCGTCATTAGGGCCAGCGCAAAGAGATCTCGCACTTTACGTCGCTCTCGCGAAAGTCGCGTCTTGTCGTGCGAGCCCTACAGGTTGACGTTGTATTCGGAATATCTGAATGAGCTGTGAATATGTTTTAAATTAATAAATGTAAAAAAAACCACACGGGTTGAAATCTAACCGAAGAGTGAAACATAGTCATTCATTTATTCATTTCATTCGAATTTCATTCATTCGGAACGGTAACTTTATAGAGTACTTAATACTTATACAGAGGGCATCACACAGTTTGATATCCTAATTAATAACATGTGATAATTTGTGATAAATTTAAATTTTCAAAATACAAAAAAAATTGTATCGAATTTCGAGGTTTTCGCGATTGTTACACATAGGAAATAAAAATATTTTCTTTAAGTCTAATTTTCATATATATTCGTTTTTGCAAACAAACCAACGTTTCGGGCACTTTACATATATGTATATGCTTGTTCATTGCTTTATATATATATGCTTGTTCATTGCAGTGCCCCTCAGATCTTTGCGATTTAAAGCTCTGAGTGGCACTGCAATGAACAAGCGTGTCTAGAGATGGGAGGTGGGTTAAAACCCAATCAACCCACCCGAGTTTTTACCCCTTAAGGTTTTGAACCTTTTGCCCAAAATCGTGGGCGGAAACGGCGAATACGGAATTTGGTATAAATCCATACTTATTATAAATTTCAGTGTAAAAAATCTTTTTTAGACGATAAATAGGTAACTTCACACAATAACTCACTAATAAGGATGCATACTATTATTCGATTTTTACGAAAATCGATCCAAGTGAATATTGAGATTTTTTTGTATCGATTTATTGCAATGCAACGCAGAAAAGCAAATGGAATTGTCTAGATTAGAAAGCAATAAACAATTTGTATAAATATCATTAAATTTGAATAAAACTCGCACACAACAAGTATTTGGTTGTAAATAATCTTGGCTTAAATTTTGGGCATCAACGGGTTTTAACCAGGTTTTAACCCACATTAACAAAACGCCGGGTTAAAACTCGGGTGCTTGACCATCTCTGGGTGTCGCTTACCACCAGACGCACGACTTGTTCGACCCATCAATTACCTAGTATCATAAAAAAAACTTTGTGACGTTACATTGCAGTTCCTACGCTGATTTTCAGTGTTAAATCCAGTACTTACTTCCATTCAGTGTTATCCATAATAAAGTTTGTGTGGAACATAATATTAAATAGCTTTTAACATTCTATCGCTATCTTAATGCGTCGCGGAGACATTTATATTTGGTCCAATACGTGCCCAGTGTTTACCTTTCTGTTTCTTTATCTGTGGTTTTTAGGGTTCAGTGATGTTTGCTTAAGAAATTTTATAATATTGCTGTCTTTATACAAAAGCGCAGTATTGAAGAATCAGAATCAGTATTTTGAACTAAGCATACAGCGACGGACAAAGCAAGCGAAATTTTTATCGTATTTCAGGTGTACTGTAAGTTTGTGTTATAACTAACGTGATCATATGTCCCGCTTTGAGCGGGTCAGTCCCGCTAAATTCTTAAAAAGTTCCGCTTTGACATAATCGACACACGTGAAATATAAATTTAAAAATCATGCCAATGGTTACATTCATATATAAGAACTAATCGTGAAAAATGAAAGCCAATTTGTCCATCCGAAAAATATATAAGCACACCAGACTACACAAGATTAGTTTCTTTTAATTTTTAATCATTGCAATTTTTTAGTTCCTTTTTAATTTTTTTAATCATTAAACCTTTCGTAACTGTCATAAACAAGTGTTTTCTTTTTAAAACAATAATGAATTTACAGGCGTCCCGCTTTGAAAGAAAAAAATAATGGTTATGTTAGTTATAATGTAAAACAAATACGATGAGAAACTTGGCACGGAACCCTAAAGAATCTCTAAATCAATCTTAAATAATGTTCTTAAAAGTGATTTGTGAAGATTCGCCTCACATATTGAATGTTTTTCCTTTTAAGTTGGAGGGTTTTTTAGGAGATAACATGTTATAAAATTGTAATTAATCGATGTCTTTTTTCAGTTAATTTCATTTTGTATGTTGTGACATTTTTGTTTTAACGTGGTTCTTAGTCACTAATAATATCGCCTCATTTCACTAAGAGATTGTCGTAGAAAACAGCTAAATTAGAAAATACCGTTTTTTTTCCGTTTTCGGACGAGATTCTTTTTTTTACTCTTCAATTGTAGTCATATAATTATATTTAGTAATTCTGTTCTTTGTGCCTACTCTAAAGTTCACATTAATGGAAGTTACGAGTTTTACGAATTTAGCCAAGTTGTGACATTTTTCATTACGATTTTAATAATAATAAAATAAAAGATAATAAAAATCTTTATTATAAAATAATAAGATAGTAATAAGAATAATAAGATAATAAAAATATTTCTTAATCTTGAGCGAAAGGCTAAAGAAAATATCTACAATCACACTCACAATCACAATCTACCTAGATTGTGTGAAAGATGACATGGATAAGAAAGGTGTGAGTATGGAAATAACGGCAGATAGGGGAGAGTTGGAGAAAAATATATGTAGTGCAGATCCTGACCTGGCGTGGGATAAGTACAGGAGGAAGAAGAAGAAGAACAAAAAATCTTTGTTATGTCAAGATATTTCCATGGTATCTCGTGATATTATTATAATTAGCTTAACAAAAGGGTGGAGCCGAAATTTGCCATTCAAATTAATAAAAATTTTCAGTAACTAAAAATTCTCATGCTAAGTACGCGAGTCTATCGGAAATTCGTGTCATTAGGTATACCAACCATGGTTATGGATATGGATAATGTTGTACAAGCTGACCGTACGTACCTTGGATAGCAAAAAAAAAAAACTTTAGATAAACAATTGTTGTTTCCCCGTATGCGCGGTCAATCGAAAATTAGTTACAGCCTGTATTAATAGAATATTCCATATACGGCATAACTGTCGTATAAAATTGGGGTTCCAATAAAATGCAGAGTAACCCCCAACCGCGAGGCACGTACTGAACCAATCGAAATCACTGCAATGGCGTGTAAGCATCAATGTTTGATGCGATATTGCAACTGAATGTCAATTGCTTTCGCTATACTTCGGAAGGTTAAATATTTATAAGGAACAGGGGAGCAGAAATAGCGGATACTTCGATTTTGTGAGTTTTGTACGGAAAGGTATGTAACTGAGTGCTGTTTAGTATCGCAAGTACAATAGGATTTGATAGGAAAAAAGAATAGAAATTCAAAATGAAGTAAAAGGATTTTGACTCACAATTGTCAATTGTAAATTTAAGAAAAAAATATAATGTTTGATTGGAAGAAAGTTTAGTAATAACGTTCCAAAACAGATTTTGTAAAAAATACAAAAAAAAGTGCAATATCCTCAATATCTCCTTAACTATTGGGTTCCCAGACATGGCCCCATATAAGAAAACACTTGTAATGATGGGAAGAAGGCGTAGTTTTCGTTTTCTTTTTACATCCAGTAAAATAGTATCACGCCGCAATAGCCCGCACTCGAAGCACGGAAAATTTTGTCACCTCAGTTGTCGATGATCCGGCTCTTGTAGGATCAAAGAGGTTCGGTTCAGTGTCTGTGGACTGTATTCGTTCAGGTTCTTGCTTAGGATCGGAAATAAAATGCTTGTTCAAGTGTCTTGCTACTGACTACGTTTAATGCTCAATAATGTTCCTACTTAAGTACAACTATTGGTCTATCAACTAGTAACTATGTTAGAGAGCAGACGGGTCAGCGCGGTGTGCGGGAAGCGGTGATTCCGTTTGACGCGGTGTGCGATGTGCGGGAGACGGTGAAGCGCTCTCGTTCAGGGCGCGGGGTGCGGAGTTCTCTCGTGCTTGGCTCGGTGTCCTAACATCTGTGTTGAATAAAAAATAAAAAATATTTCAACATATTGGTCTCCAACAGATTTGCAATAGATTACACTATTAAATTCTGCTGGGTGTTTGAAATGAATTAATAGGTTAATAAGACTGTTAAGTTAATAAGACTATTAAGTCATGAGTTGATTCAATTACATGATTAAATTACAACTATCACAACTGTTTGTCAGTTTTGTACGTTACATTTTATAAACATAACAGCATCCGGAATGGTTAAGGGAAATAGTTCCACATCTTATCCCCTAAGACACTTATTTTTTCACTATTGTTCTTACAAATCCGCGTGCTGTTAATTAATATTATAAATAAAGTAAGAACAGGTGGAGAAAATTTCATACAGATCCAACGTCGGCAAGCGCCCGATGGCAATCGGGGGCAGCGGGCGACGCGGAGTGTCGTTCAACCGCTGGGCAATTTAAAATTTGCAAATTCTGGGATAAATGTGAATTTAATAACTTATACGGCTTTAGTTGAAAACCAAAATTTAGCAGGATCTCTGAAGTAATTAAATTTAAATATCTACAAATAAAAATTATGTACAATGTTGGGTATTTTATTACTAAATAATTCGTTTTATACTTTTATTTTACCCTGTTTTTAAAGTTCATCCTGTCGTGTAACAAATTAGCACATTCTTTAGACAATACCCTCAGGTGTATCGTATACTTTTTATAAAACTATTATTGCATAGTAAATACATAAACCATTATTTTAATAACTAGCTACACAGTTTTTCCCCCTTCTCCTCCGATGACTCGCCTTAAACCAACAGTTTCACGTCGGAGGTATTATTCGGATCAGAGTTGTGTAACCCCTCCAACACGTGCTAAATGACGTCACGGCGTTTTACCGCATTCTTAGTACTAAAATAATTAAACAATTTTTTCTTATTATTCTTCATGCCATACATTTTATACAATAGCTTGCGGCAATCTGTCACTATAAGCTCTTGGTAACAGCAGCACTGTACAAAAATAGAACTACTATAATAACCAGACAAATACTAACCGAATAACAAAACCACGAATGTAAGAAATGTTTGCCGCACAGCCATAAATGTCCCTGACAAATTATATAACAATAACACCACTTTAGGAGGGATAACAGGGGGGGATACGGCAGTTTCAACGCAGATCACGTGTGCAAGGAGTTTTTGGCTACAACTTATTTGTAGTCGACGCAATGTGATTTGATACTACAGCCTGAAACAAGTATTTAAACGTATAAGCGTAAACTGTGTAATTACCGGTTAATACACTTACATAATATGTTTAACGCCCGTTATTGCTATTTTACCTATTTCTGTCGCCAAGCAGTGTGTAAGTATTACTGGGGTCCGGTTTTGAGGGGTAACGATGCTGGTGAAATTGCAGGCACATGAGACTCAACTTGTTGAGAGTCAACTTATATCACAGGGTGACGGGTGCACGGGGCACTGCAATTGTTGTGGATATTCGTATAGTTTAGCGCCAGGCGCACGACTTGTTCGTCCCGTCTCTTGGTGTCATAAAGGATAGTCGGATCTACACATTTTTTATACCGTAGCATATGTATTTGTTCATCTATAAACGTTCATTATGCTAAGTTACTAAAAGCGATGTTATCACGACGCGTTGCGTCGGCGTTGCGACGCCTTATGCTTGATTCATTCAACATTAACTTTATCCTCTACACAGTAAGGCAACATTTCATTTAACAAAAAAATGAAAACGAGCTGCAGCAAGTGGCGACGGGCTGCAGCGAGCTGCGGCAGGCGCACTTTAGACAATGCAATATACTATAGAACATATTCCCTATTAAATAAAGCACAAATTTCTTCAAACAACAAAAAAACAAAAGAGTAAAGCCGCGCAGCGTCGCTCTGTGCTACTCCGCCCATTTGTCTCGCCTCTGACAATACAAAGTGTAACTTAGCGTCTCAACAATAATGTATACTTCTTTGAAAGGCAGCTATCAGTTGATCAAGGGTTGATGATGACGATGATTTCGGTGGTTCAACGGTTTGCACTGTCGGCACTGCATGAGAATTTCCGGGTTCGATTCCCAGTAGAACCAATTTGGGAAATAAACTTTTCGAAAGTGTTTTTGGCCTAGGTGTTCTGGGTAGTGACGCGGAGCGAACTTCGTATGTCTTGATTCTGGGTTCGATTCCCTGTAGAACCAATTTAGGAATGAAATCATTGAAGATGAATTTTTCTGAAGTGTCTTTGGGCTAGGTATTCTGGTAGTGCCCATGTTTGGATTCCGTTGTTCTGGTATTCATAACGCATACAGACAGTTCCCTTGTTTGAGGCCAGCATGCGTAGCATGACAGTATATCGCATACGATATGTGATAAGGTTTATATAAATCAATTGATAAAGCAGTTTATTTCCAGTAGTTCCATATACTCAGTTCCACATGGACCAATTGTAACCCAAAAGTTTCAAAAGCTATGTTGTCATTATTAAAATTTAATTTTTTTATTGTGAGTCGGTAAGGTACAACACTAACGCTATTCGTTCTTTAGTTTACTTGAACGCTTGTTATACATTTTGCAGAACAAAGATAGCGATATGAAATTGCACGTATAGCTAACTTTGTCATTTAATCATAAAAAATTGTAATCCTTTTAATTGCATCGCTATAAAACGACGATACAAAAAATCGTTCATTATCAAATAAACAAAAGAACAAATGATACTAGTGCGGTATGTTGCCGATTCTGTATTCGCAATAGAAAACAAAATTTTAATAATGGCAACATTGCTTTATCGAGTGCAATAAATATGTCACGGGGAGGTTTATCACATATTGAATGCGATGTGCTGCCATAATACGCATGCTGTTTCTTTTTATTTCGTTTGTCGCGCTCAATTTTTATGTTTATAAAATTACCGTATAGTTATAATTATTAACACAAAGATCGAACACTCAGAAAAAATTCCTTCGAACCGGTCGGATTCGAACTGACGTCTTCTTGCATACCGTGTCAGACGCTATACCAACTATGCCACGGAACGAACCGACGGACCTCACGAATTTTTCTATGTGCTTGCGTCGTGTCTTTGTACTTGGTTTTTCAACGACTTTTTAGTCGTAGCGCCATCTATGAGAAATCTGTTGCAGATTTATCACCCAGTTAGTACCTTTACAGCTACCAGTCCTGGCGAGAGATGTCAATTCAATAAAAATTTAATTAATACAGTGAATAGCGAGAAAAAAAACCAAGTACAAAGACACGACGCAAGCACATAGAAAAATTCGTGAGGTCCGTTGGTTCGTTCCGTGGCTTAGTTGGTATAGCGTCTGGCACGGTATGCAAGAATACATCGGTTCGAATCCGACCGGATCGAAAGAATTTTTTCTGAGTGTTCGATCTTTGTATTAATAATTATAACAAACTAGTGGAGTAATTTCACAAAAAATAATTGGATATCAATTCAATAAAAATTTAATTATTACCGTATAGTACTGACAAAATGTTTTAAAATCAGCTGTGACCACCTTTGACACTGCGTTATTCTTTCGCGGTCATTGATCGAAGCCCACGCGGTGCGTCAAAAATCGTCGTCGACGTTACGGTGCTCGCCATATTCGCTATAGCGGAAAATAAAAATGGCAGTCTTATCAATTTAATTTGACAGCTAAATGTGACTATAATAGGTTTATTGCGGCGTTATGCTACGGGCACTGGCAGTTGTCTGACAACAGAACGGGTATAAGTTCATCCCCTTTGTTTCATTATTTAATTTATTAAATTTATCCAGAACACCTACGCCAAAACCACTTTAGAAAAGTTCATTTCCCAAATTGGTTCTACCGAGAATCAAACCCGGGACCAAAGGCTACAGAATTCACTCCGCGGCACTACTCAGAACACCTAGGCTAATATCATTAAAAAAAATCATGTTCAATATTGGTTCTACCGGTAATGAAACTTGGGACCTTCTCATCCACGCTCATCCATAAAGTAGATGCAGCAAAAGGTCGAGCTTCGCCAGACGCACTTTAAAATATGTATTATAATATGAAGATACTGTCTACTAAATAAAGTATATATTGCTTCTATCAAAAGCGATTTCCCTTGGCTTTCAAAGAAATATCGACTTTGTTTAGTATATATATATATATATAATATTATATTCTAGATTCTATCCACTACGCAATCTGCCTTTCAAAGAAATATACCGTATTGTTGAGAAGCTAAGTTACACTTCGTTTTGTCAGAGGCGACACAAATGGGCGGAGTCGTGAAGCGCGACGTCGCGCGGCTTTACCTTTTGTTTTTTGTTGTTTCAAGAAATGTATGCTTTATTAAATAAAGAATATGTTCTATAGTATATTGCATTTCATAAAGTGCGCCCGCCACATCTCTCTGCAGCCCGCCGCCCCTTGAAGCAACTTCGTTTTCATGTGTTTGTTTAATGAAATGTTGCCTTATTTTGTAGTGTCTCAGCGATATAAATCAGCGCTAAGCATTGACACGTCAAGCTTGATGTGCTCTTGACTGTGCTACATATAAATTGGAACTGTCACATGGTGCGTTAAAACGGTGCGCTCCGGCAACATGCGTGTGCATCGGTCAAGGGGCCAGAAGAAGAAGGGGAGGGGTGCCATAGTACGTTATGACACCGCATTGCTCTGCAACGCACCGGCAGTATGGCATATCATCGCTCTAAGCAAGCTCTAAGAGTGCTGATGTCACTATAGGCACAAAGGACTTGTCAATTTTAGTCCCAGGTAGACGGGCGCTGTGGCAGTGCCCTGCAGGTCTGCGATTTAAGCTCTAATTCCTACTGCAATTGCTGTTGATAGGCGTATCGCTAACCACCAGGTTTACCTATTGTTCATCGCGTGACTCGATATCTAAAAAAATTTATGAAATAGTACAGAGCAATCAAAACAGGTAAAGTAAATATAGAAATAAAATACTTCAACTAGATAAGACTATCTTAGGAGGTTAGTATAAATAGTTATTATACATAATATCACGGTGTATTGTGTGCTATGAACTGGAGCAGTATAATGTGGTCAAATACTTATACAACATTTATTTTAAGCTATATTTTAAGTTTCTAACTATCGTTGTAATGGTAAAGAATAAAGTCTTTTTATTTTTGTAATAGTCTTTTAACGTTAAGTTTTAATTTAAAGGCAAGTATCAAAACCTGTTGTTCCCAGTACAAACGGCGGGTCATAAAAATGATACCCAAGTACTCCATTGCGGTGTCATAGTCATATCGAACTGTTAGCTCCAATCACTATATTCTGCAGAAACATCGATAAATATACACTCTATTTCTTGAGGATTTGATATGTAATTTACTGACTAGGTAATAGAAATGAAATTACAAAAACAGGTTCGCCTAGCTTGAAAGTCAGGGGATTATCTAAAGATAATGATAATATCAATGGGAATGCACGAAAGGCACCAATATGCCAATGGAAATGCATGGCAGTAGAGTATTCCTTTCGTTTGCCGTACGCAGCACAAAGGAGGAAGCAAAGCGCTTATTGCGAAAGGGTGGTATATCAACGATATATAAGGACGGAGTGTTCCGGACCTTCTAGTCGACCGAAGGAGGAACAGTGAGGGTGGAACTTCAATTTAGATAAGTACCATTCCTTTCTTGTACGTCTTGCAATCTGGGCAACAGTATGTTACACCCATTGGCAAATCCTAGCACCACGATGGCAAGCATCATAGTGTATGCCAACTTATGTCTCTGGGTGACGGGCGTAGTGGTTATGCCCCAAAAATCTTTGCAATTTAAAGCTCTGGGTGGCACTGTAACTGTTATGAACAGACGTGTAGCTTACCATCAGGCGCACGACTTGTTCGTCCCGTCACTTGATGTTATAAAAAAAATCAGATACAGAACTTTGTATTTAGATATTTAATACTGTATTTGATCGTTTTCTGTTCTGTTGGCCATAAATCATAAATAAATTCAATAACGACCTCGGTGGCCCAACGGCTTTCACTATGGGCAGTGGATGAGAAGGTAGGAGGAGGTGGGAAATGAACATTCCTAAATTGGTTCAGGTCTGGGTGTCCTTGGAAGTGCCCCAGAGTGAATTCCGTTGCTCTGGTACTCATACTACAAGTATTCCCTAGTTTGAGACCAGGCAATTGGTGTGGCAGTCTGGGATATTATTATTATTATTATAAATTATTAAAAAAACCGACCTCAAAAGCAAGTAAAAGAGATGTAATTCCAAAGACTACTTACATCTTTTTTGGTTTTTGGTTACCGGAAAGTGCGCGAAACCGTATTCATCCCCTAGTTTGCTACCCTTAGAGGTGGAATATTTTTTTCAAATTTAAATGGTACCAATACTAACTTAAAAAACAAACAATAAAATTGTAAATATACATTCAGTAGACATAAATATACAGTAGATGTGCTTCCTTCTTCTTTGAAGTTGGTTAAAACCTTATTCATCAGTGTAACAGTAAAATGTAACTGAATTAACGTATTTTCTGCCAACCGTCAACTGATTAACCATAGTGGTTTCTATTAATAGCTGTATTAAATTTACTACTATAGCTCTGTCACTTTAAAACCAAACCTAGTAAAGATGTCAATTATTGAACGCGGAACAATAATATCGTTATAACGCCGTTTCATCTATGAACGGTGACGAATCCCGTCGAGAAACAACACGAATGTCTTTAACATCGTTATAATCACATACGTGAGGTGCACTATAAGTTTTAATTAATAAGAAATTTATAAGAAAAAAGTACTATAAATGGTCAGAAATGAATTAGTTGTTTCTTAAAATATTATCCGTTAACGTTAATGCCCTTTTTCTTACGAATGAACCAATTTTGAAAACATTTAGGACTGTTCGCGGGATGGCACATAAGGTCAACGTTGTTCACCTTCAAAAATTCATTTGTCTGTCTGGCCGTGTGAGAACTGGCATAATCGTGGTGCAAGATGATACGGCGTTTACGGTTATTTTTACGGAGCTTGTCAATAACTTCCGGCAAACAAATGGTCGTGTACCAATCACTATTCACGGTATAACAATTCTCCAAAGCAACAGTAGCCACGTGTCCAGTTTTATTAAAAAAAGAAGCAATCATCCGCTTAGACGCACTTTGCACGCGCGCCACTTTAGTTGGTACGGTTCATCTCGATAGACCCATACGCTCGATTGCTGCTTTGTTTTGGGATCGTAACTATAAATCCATGTTTCGTCACCTGTTACTATGTCCCACACCAAATTTGACGCCCCTTCATTGAGTCTGTAAGCATGGCATTGCACCAAGAGCCGCGATCCATTTTTTGAGCCTCAATTAAATTGTGTGGGATCCACGGAGAGCACAGCTTTTTCACACCCAAATGTTTCTGTAGTATTGATTGTATTTGACTCATGGAAAGTCACATGCCTGTCTGTTTTGATCATATGGCGCACAGCATCGATGTTTTTGTTGTTCACAGCGGACGAGCGACCATCACGAAATTCGTCACTGAGATTCACACTAGTCGTTTTGCATGGTGCTTCATTGCCAAAAGTAGTTTGAAGCCGACCGAAGCTCCACTGAGCTGTTAAATTACACTTAAAGTCGTAAAAAATCATACTACGAAAATTTCCACGAGTTAAATCCATGGTGATGCAGACAACCAATCTCTAAAATGATGCCGCAATGTAAAAACAAGTGACAGTCAAATGAAACAAACTGTATTATACAGCCAAAGAGTTTTTTTTTTTCAAATGTTGTAATTACTTTTTAAATATTGTTTATGTAAGTGGCCAGTTCCGGAAACTTATAGCGCGCCCTATGCATAAAACTTTTTCTTGCCAATTTAGAATTTTAAATTTAAAATTTTAGAACCATCTTTCGAACTTCAAAATGTTCAAAATATGTCTAATACAATTATTAGAATACATTTTTCGGTTGCATTTTGCGTCTCCTTATTTTTAACCGACTTCGAAAGTGGAGGAGCGATTACTCCGACACCATATTCTACACCTTTGAGGGTTGTAAATTAGAGGATGAATCCTGTATATTTAATTACACTCTGTTTCCGTTAATTGATTTGAATAAAACTTGGCACATACTTGTAATTCCAAAGAAAGTAAAATGTTATGGTGACATAGAGGTGATCTGATAATGGAAATGGCAGACAGATCTACAGAATCTCCTCAACAGTGTACGGCAGCTAACTTACGTTTGGGTTAATATTGATGGTTTTACGGAGGACTTCCATATTATGCATTTCAGTTATCATTGAGGAGATCACGGCAACGAATACAGCGAATGTGGAGCTGACTTTTGAGATCGGTTTTTAATCAATCCTAAGGTTGTCTGAACGAAAATGCTGCTTACTAGCAAGGCTATTATACATATGCTTGTTATTTAGACAACATATAACTATGAAATAGTTAATTCAGTCATACATTCATAAAAAGTTCATAAGAATTAATTAGATACAGTTTTAAACATAACATTTTTTAACTAACAAAGCGAGTTGTGTGACCTAATATGTCTACAATCCAATGCTATAGGCAGAAACCTTATATACTTCATTCAGTAGCATCAGTAAAAAAAAGACTTTTTCATCTATTTCTTGAAATTTAATTAAAAGTAACACGATGGAAATATAAAAATCATCTATCCCCGCGCTAATTTTAAATTTGAATATTTAATTTTTATAGCTCATTAGTCGTTTAAAATCGAGCTACAGCTCACGATTTAGTGCCAAATTGGAAATACATATTGCTCTGAAAATTTGCCCAATACTATTTATGTTAATTTATCATGAGATGTTTTAAGTTACATCTGTTACATGAATTTATGCGATAAATAGGTGGATTTTAACAATAACATATTGCGCTTTGTTTATTTCTTGTGCGATAAAGGTATTTCGTTATTAAATTCTTGTGAAGAAAAACGTATTTCAAAACTGATGTCAGTCGTATTTTCTTAATGACAGAATCTTAATTTTAATTTAGTTGGACCTATCTCGAGAGAGACGGCTCCGACTAAAGTAAAGACTAGACTGTATTCGGTTTATATTATAATAAATGTGCCATCATTCCAAGTTGATGTAAAGAGAGAAGAAGTGATCCTAGATTTTATAAAATAATATCAAGTGACGGGACGAACAAGTCGTGCGCCTGATGGTAAGCTACACGCCTGTCCATAACAGTTTTAGTGACATGACTGACATTACTACTTGGCGGCAGAAACAGGTTAGGTGGCAATACATCTCTGGATGAACTCTTTCACAAGGAGCTCTACTGCTGCTAAAGAATGCAGTGTGGTGATCGAATATGTGGAAAAGTATGTTTAAAAATATAATCTTATTTATCCGAGAGTAGCGTAAGCAAACAAAAATACCGAGTCGAGCGCTCAATTAAAAGTAGCAGAGTTACATACTCATTCCCGCGATCAGATGATTCAAAAGCAATTAAGTCGTAATTTCGGCGCGTGCCGTTAAAATCCATCCAGTAGGCGCTCCCCGCGTAATCTAATTAACGTTGCCGAGTTATATCGATTTTATTTAGGACTTTGTAACCTCGTCCTTTGTAATACTAGTAGTGGCAAATTATGATTTCAACGAAAATGTCATAATTTCGTTACAACATAGGACGTGTTTTTTGTATGATTCTAGTGACGTAATTTGTGTAATTTTGTCGGAAAAATAATTAATTCCGTGGTTCAATTCCCAAAAACCCACAGTAATAGTAGCAGAGCTCCTTATAAAAGAGTACGTCCAGATAAGTATTGCCACCTTACCTATTTCTGCCGCCAAGCAGTAATGTGAGCATTACTACGTTCTACTTTTGAAGGTTAACTAAGGGTGCTGGTGAAATTAAAGGCACATGGGACTTGTCAACATACGTCTCAAGGTGACGGACACAATGGAAGTGCCCCTCATGTCTTTGTGTTTTAAAGCTCTGAGCTCTGAGTGGTGCTGCAACTATTATGGACAGGCGTGTCGCTTACTATCAGGTGCACGACTTGTTCGTTCCGTCGCTAGGTATCTGAAAAAATAAGACTAACTGTGCGTGAGATTGTACCTGTGTAAATTTTACATTTTAATATCAACTGTAATCTTATTTAAAATACAGCGCCCAGTAGATATATATTTTAATCATTCATTGTATAGAAAGAACTCAATAAAAATTTAATATATTTATACCAATTGCAATACAAAGATTCTTATCCAACACAGAATCGCTTATAATTTGATCAAAAACAAATCAATTTTATCTTTTTCACCATTGTAATTGGACCTTTTGTCCTATTGAACATTTAAAGTGGTTTATAACTTGGACAGCTCTCGTTATGGTGGACGCATTAGTTAACCCTCAAACGCGCGTTAAAACTCAATAGAGATGGGGTCTGTTCTGTACCAGTTCATAAAACGCAAAGACTAAAAATTATTTTGCAGATAGTTTATTTATTTATACCTAAAATAAATATGAAAGGTATTTCAAAAGAAAATATTAAGTTGAAAGTTCTCATTGTTACCACTATCACTCACAAATAACTTTATAAAGTAAAAAATACGATGACGTTGATATCTTTTATTCGTTAATGAGAGAGACCGAGGTCAGAATTAACAAAAAATATATTTTCAACTGAAGCTTCAAAACGCCATAACATTTTGACTTGATTTTTGTGTTAAATGATGCTATATATCATAATCTTGGCATTAATTTGATAAAAAACGGTTACTAGTTTTAGAAAGTCATATTTAGTCAGGAAAATCGGTTGTTAGTACTTACCCCGCGTTCGCGGTTAGAAATAACGCTTCCGAGGTAAGTATTAACAGAAGGGGCAAGAATTAACATACTTGGCTTAATCCGTCATTATTAAAACAAAACATTCATGTACAACAATCATATTTTTATTGAGTTAAATAATTAACATCGGACTTAAAAATTTGAAACACTTTGCTATACAACAATGTTTCAGCTTTATAAACGAAAAGAAACAAAAAACCAAACAAAACATTTTTTATACAAGAACAAAAATTAACAAATCCTTAAATAACTTGTAATAATTTTTATTTTTTACTGCTTGCATAAGTTGTCTACACCCACCGGATGTCTCTTCATTGTATAGACGGCCTAAGCAACACAGTCACATTCGTCTTCTGAACTGTTGCAGCTTTTTTCAATCTCCTTTTCTTTGCCTTTTCTATTCGTAATCTTCTCTGTTGTTTCCCTTTTTCTACTCGTAATCTTCCCTTTGGTTTTCCTTTTTCAGTTGTTTTTCCTGTACTCTTTCCCATTCCTTTACCTTGTGTATCTTTCTTGTTTTCTCTATTTTTTTTCTATTTAAATTTCTGTTTTTTCCTCCTTCTTCCAGCGCTTGTTTTTTGGGTGTGTCGGTAAATTTTGATTGTAAATTTTCTCGTGGGTTTACGATTCAATTGAATTTGTGGCTGACATTTTGGCAGAGGTCTTACGATTTCGATTAGAAAACATTCTACCACGCACAGTCCAGCAACCGTTTCCCTAGGCATTTATTCTCTCACCTCAGATTCATTTATACTTAAAATTGGTATATAGTACCTTCTTACCTTTTTACATTTATAAACAGTGTGACGTAGCGGAGTTGAAATTTTGTAGCTACTTCCCTGTAGTTTCTTTTCTTCTCCATTATTTCTAGAGCAGCTGACGCGTAATCCTTCAAGAAAGTCAAGCCTTGAGTAGTTTTTCGTCCTCACGCTGTAACTTGTAACAAACAAAATATGGTAGGTATATATACAAAAAATAAAAATCCAGACTACTAATAATAGCCCAACATCGGGGTAAGAATTAACTTGTTAATACTTGCCCCGTATGTTTTGTTAATTTTAGCCCCATAGGTATTTTTTTTTTTTTTTTTTTAAAAAGTACTTTTTCAATTAAAAAAAATATAGCTAAAAAATAGTTTACAGTGGCATTAATAAAACTATGTAGTTTTATTGAGAATAAAACTAACAAAATAATACTAACACAGCAAAATCAATTATTCTACATGAAAATCAAAAATTCGTAAGGTGAAAAAATCTTTACCTGCCAAAAATAGACGCACTGCACATAACACACTCCCATGACATACTGATGGCAACTGGTGCGTCTCAACCTGAGCAGCACTGTCGCGGGCACAAATTTTATCAATCGCTAGTGACGTGCACTTTATATGTACTTTTTTAGAAAATCACTTGTTAATACTTACCCCTGTTAATTAAAGCCCCGGTCTCCGTAGCCATATTGAATTTTTTTCATATATCAAACATATCCTAATTTTTAATCACACTTTTTTAAAGTCCATTGGTGAACAATATATTATTATTAACTTATACAATCACGACGAAAGTTATCTGAACGGTTTATTTGAATAAAAATATCCCCACAATAGAGTTTGCCAAAAATGAACATTACATCAATGAATTTATGGTTTTTCCTTACAATATTTTGTGCAACTTTTGATTCAAAACTATTACTTTAGTACTATATATATACGAAAATACGATCGGACCATAATTTTTTAACGAATATTTTCAGCTCGGTAGCGTATACCATACACAATAGAATTTTAATTCGGTACTAAAAAGAGCGCCTTTGTGAATTTTTATCTGCAATTGTTTAGGTGTCCATTTATGTAGATATAAATGATTAAATATCACTTAGGCATTCGTGTATAGCATGTCATTGTTTTATGACTAATAAATTCTTTACTTGTTTAACAAATTGTTTTTCTTTTTTTAAATATTTAATAGTGTTTGGTAATTTTATACCGATCATAGGCCAGATCATAGGGAAACCCTGTGTCGCGGGTGCCTTTAACACCACATATTACACCCAAAGTCACGAGAGAATAAATGTAGGCCAGATAAATAGTGACCTCTGCGTGGCAGACCAGTATGGTATAGTATAGGCATAATAAATGCCAAGCATCCTTTCCTTAATCTATGTCAACCCCTCAACAGTTTGCAATAAGTTAATTGTTTCGAGGGTTATTATACTTGGTAGTAACGTTATTAACGTTATTATAACGCAACGTTATCGAGGACCCGTTAGCTTTGTTTTACTGGACCGCTTATTATGGTTATAATCATTAATGGTGCTATCGTTATAATGCTTTTTGGATATTAATAGGGCAACTACAGTAGATATTTGATTTTTTTGTACAGGGTTAATAGCAGTAGTGCTCCTTGTGAAAGAGTTCGTCCAGAGACGTACCTTACTCATTTAAGCCGCCAAGCAATGTGAGCATTACTGCGTTTCTTTTTGAAGGGTAAGAGTGCTTGCGAAATTACCAGCACATGGGAATTTATTAAATGGCAAATTTTTAATATCAATCGGAATCTTATTTCAGAGCGGTTACACGCGGTGACTTTTAGCAGCGATGCAAATGCGATGCAAACGCGATGCAGTGACCCCGCTCTTAGAGAAGCGTTATACATTGGCCGTATATTTTTTCCCAAAAATGCATTTGAGACTTTGTGAAGACGATTGCCAAGAGCAGCCAGTTTATTTTTATTCTTCGTATTAAAATATCGTATGTCATTAAACTGTGAAAATAGCAACAGTAAACCAAAGTAGCGGTTTCTACGTCTGAAAGTTTTCGCATTTATTTAATTGCGTACACTCCAGTGCTGAGCCTTTTCGACATATTATTTATTTGTGTACCCCATTGTAATTTAGCTACACCTAAAAATACAACTGTGTGTGCAAGTTTCTAACTATGACAATTGCGACTGTGTCTCTAAGAGTGATACCACACTGGCGCTGTCGGTACGTTGCGTCCACAAACTAGTAAGGGATATGGTTGCATCGTCGCAACGCTATGATTTCAACGATTGCCACATGAGCAATGCAGTAGGAATGCACATTACGATTCGATTTTTTACGAAGATCGACTCAAATGTATACGATCTAGCGATTTTTTGTATTTTTTTGATTAAACATTGAGGCGTATCGGATCATGTAGATCGTATTCATAATTTAAATAAAGCAGTCTCTTCCTGAATCTCTATTTTTATATCATATTGGCCTGCAAGAAAAGCAACCGCTTTTCACACCGCTCAGGCGTCGCAACGCCCCGATGCTGCACATCGTGTGTCATCACTCTAACATTGGGCAATGTAAATTTGATACAATTTGTTTTCATGTCATTTGTACAAACAACTTTAATGCCGAATGAAAATAATATTTATGTATAAATGTATTGTGAAAGTTTTAATAATTACAAATAT
Organism: Hyposmocoma kahamanoa; assembly: GCF_003589595.1. Classification (NCBI taxonomy): domain Eukaryota; kingdom Metazoa; phylum Arthropoda; class Insecta; order Lepidoptera; family Cosmopterigidae; genus Hyposmocoma; species Hyposmocoma kahamanoa. The sequence continues at coordinate 4,462,535 of NW_020653900.1, read as the reverse complement.
GTAGGGAAAGGTTTTGAAACCATAGAGGAGACTTAGTATTCCGTCCAGGCCTTACCTCGAGCCTAATTTAGCCATCGGTTTCTAATACTGAGATGTTACAATTTCGTTTTTATGTGCCACTCCCAGGACAGATGATTTTTTTTTACAGCATGCCATTCGTATTGAGATATAATTGAGTTAATGTATGAGGGGCTGATGAATTAAACGGGGGTCGATCAACCCTCCATAGAGGGGCTAGTCCAAGTATTGATATTGTTTGTTTAATTGTTTATTTAGTTTTGGTTTGTACTGTGCGATTTGTATTTATGTGGAGAGATAAGTTTGGAGAGGACATTTGCTTAGCAGTTGAATTTAGGACTTAGCTCAGGTCAAATAAAGTTGAAATTACATACTTGCAAATTTTAGCATCGTTCTTCAGAAGTTAAGTAAATTAAGTTAGTATTTTAATAAAGTTTTAGTAGCAGTAGAGCTCATTGTGAAAGAGTTCGTTCAGGGAACTACTGCCACCTTACTTATTTCTGCCGCCAAATGCAGCACTTTGGAACGCAGTAATGTGAGCATTACTGCGTTCGAGTTTAGAAGGTTAAGGGTGCAGGTGAAATTACACGCATATGGGACTTATCAACTTATGTCTCAGGGTGATAGTGAAGTGGCTGCGCTTGACTTGTTCGCCCCGTCTTTTGGTATTATAAAAATAAAAAAAATGTCAAAATATTTTTCTGTTTTTCGTTACTTTCATGTTTATGTAATTAGTCGAATTACATAAACATGAAAAAGTACTTCGAATAGCTTACTGCACTACACCAATTATCATAGTTTTGTTGGTTTTTCTATACGATCTTTCATCCGCTATTTCACCTCCTTTAAGATTTATTTTTGAGACAAAACGTACCTTATGTCCTTCTCCTAGGCCCCATCCATCTCTATACAAAAATTCATGAAATTTATATATAAAATATAATACAATAGCTTTAGCGGTTTAGGTGTGGAACCGTAACAGACAGACTTACATTTTACAGTTTAGCCGCATTTATAGTATTTGTTAAAAACGCTTCATGTAGATGGAGTATTTCTTACTATCACACATATTCGAATGTAATGTAAATATTAGACATTCAATAATCTACTGAGATTATTGAATGACAGAGTGCTAAAAAACCGACCTCACTAGTTCTTGGAATTAAATCTATTTGCCAAGTTTTACTGAAATCGAATTCATCCCCTAGTTTGCCACCCTTAGATGTGGAATATTTTCTTCAAATTTAAAATAACAAAAAAAAAACAAAAATAAGAATCATCAAAATCGGTTCACAAATTATCGCGTAACAGACATAAAAACAAACTCCTCCTTTTTTGAAGTCGGTTAAAAATATGTAATCATGACACTATTTTAAAAAAGGAATACTTTTATTTCAGAGAAAAGTAAACAAACTACAATCATTGATAAATAACCATTCCTGGTATTTTTTATTTAAGTGTTAATGTATATTTGTACAATGCAACTTTTTAAAAACGTTGTCATGATTACATATTTTTTGACAGAATACAATTTTTTTATTTCTGAAATATCTAATATTAACATATCAGATTTTCACTGCACGCGACTGTACATGGCAATGCATTTTGTATCAATTATGTGAAGTATAAACTATTTAGTTTGTACGCTATCTACGCAAAAATATCCGAGTTTGCGCGAGAATTCTCCGAGAGAAGACGCGCAAACTGATTTTTTGTTGTTCATTACGCTATGGTTACGCGCTTCCATTCCGTTTCCGGTAATCTACATTTAGCTTCAGTATTATTTTATTGTCATTGAATTTATGTATTTGTATATTACATAACGCCAAATAAAATTTTCAAAAACTTTATACATTTATCTTCATATCTGTATACAGTTATAGTAATCTCGAAATTGTATTTATTTTCGTAATTTTTTTATTTTCAGTGAAATGAATAATGCCTGTTCAAAATTGTTGAAAGGCCAGTTACGTAATTATTCGGAACAGAATTTTAAATTTCTGTTTTCTTTAAACTAAATGAAATCGAATATCTATTTTTGTTTTGGAGTACAAGGTAAATACACACAAACATTCTCAATTAAAAGAACGTAATAAAAATACAGCCTGTTTTATGATCAAATATGGCGCCTTCAACATGTCCTTGCTTGTCACGATCAAGCGTAATTACGCGTGCTTAATTTCAGTTGTCTATTTCTGTTGATTGATCCCAAGCTTAATCGCGTGTTCGTGAGTTTCCGTGTCATACACATTTTTAATGGATCCAACCCTTATTTTACCTAGAGTGACGTTTGTAGGAAGCTACCAAGAGATACAAGGTGAATAGAAAAGTTTATTAAGTATTGCAGTTCTTGTGCGTAATCATAATGAAATATATAGGTACCTACACTCCATAAGAGGTCCATACACGGAAGGTATTTCTGAACGGACTGTATCCGAATTACCCCGTTTACAATTAAAAAAAGAACCTTTTCATTGAAAATTCGTTGTATAAAAATACCTTAGAGGATGGAAAAAAAATCGTCGCCTCAAACTCGTATCCTAAAACACAAAGTTACTGAAATGCAAAAAATGGATTGTATAGACAAATTTTGCAGGCCGATTTCCCAACACATTTCCTTCATATTCACACACTGGCTTCGACTAAATCGATCATCGACTAATGTTGTAGATAGAGTAACAAGAATTGGAGAGGATGTGGGTTATAATTTTTCTATATCTAATAGAGCAATAAACATTTTTGACGTAACTCCACTAATCCATTAGGGGTGACATAATGGTACAAAAGGTGGATTTAATGCTAAAAACATTCTCTACCAGACAACCTTTGAAGAAAACGAAATTCACGAATGCGGCAAATTAAACAAAATATCAAATTAATAATGTATTAATAACATAAATGTAATAAACATATAATCATATATATAATAAACAAAGTTAATATATACATATCTATACATATATATAATACCTACATACAGGTTTATATACGATACACACAATAATAGACAACCAATTAAAAGATGCTCGTGGACAAAGAAAGAAAATAAAGTAGTAAATAAATAAATAAAATTTAAAGAGAATAAAGTAGGAAACCATCTGATGGAGTCCGAGAGAGCATTCTAGAGACGTGTTGAATGGAGAGTGAAAGAATTAGTAATGTTGTTAATGTTATGAAAATTAAAAACGTTTTCTATTTTATTAGGTACGTTTGCCTGTATCTAACTTTCTATAATGAAATCAATCAACTAACGACATAAAGCAAAATACCAGGATCTCGGATCCGACTACCTATTTCCAGCCGTCTTTGGAGTGAAAACCCTTTACCCGTGGAGTCCCAGTGCCCTTCATTTGTACAATTTTTTTTCTAAAAAATTAATATACCGTCTGGGAAAGCCAAGGGCTGGCAGCTACCTTGCGCAACGCATTAGCATAGCAATACAAAGAGGGAACGCTGCCAGCATCTTGGGCACCTTGCCGCGGGGACCCAATTTTATTCATATAATTTAAAAAGTTTAAGATAAGTTTTACTTCCTAGTATTTAAGCTTTTATTGTACTTACCTTTTTATTATCAGTATCTAAATTATATTTTTATTATTATTAAGCAAAATGTCTATTTTAAATCTCGTTATCAAGGTGACGAATAGACATTTCTGCATTGTGTTATTTTCCTCACTTTGATATAAACTGACATTAACATGAACACAAAATTTTTATGTGCCCGGTATGAGATGTGTATAATAAAGATGTAAGCAGAAACCGAGAGAGATTGTGAACATCCCTCATAAAGCTACACAGAGACCAAATTTGAAAGAGGGTTATTATTACATTATCTTTTAATGTAATACGCTAGTAATATATGCATTACCCTGCGTATACGCGTCCACCAATTTCACCAGACTTAGTATTGGCGTAAAATAGACAGAGCTGACGAGCGTACAAAAAAAAATTATCTGCCTTTGTTTTTTTTTTTGGGATTGCAAGTGATGGGACGAACGAGTTTTAAATCGTAAACTGTAACATTAAAAACAGCATTTTGAGAAAAAGCTGCAAAAAGGATTGTTCTCTTCGGTCGGGCTAGTGTTCACTACCGAATTTCCGTGAAAATTTTTATTATTTAAGTATTGAAGTATATCATCGTGTAATTATGAAATAATATTTCACGATACTATACTCGAATATTAAATAATAATTGCACGATAAAAAAAATCGAATGCGTAAGTAATAAAAATATCCACGGAAATTAGGTAGTGAATACAAGTCCTACAATGGCCGTAATAAGAACGAATATATTTTAATTGATGTTGCAAAATAAGCTAATTATGTTATAAAACGAATCAGTTTATTTTCGTCGAAAGATTCTTATTGTAATGAAATTACAAAACATTACACTGAGACGTTCAGTGTTTTGGATTAACATGATAGAGGGGCCCTGCCACTGCGCCCGTCACTGTGAGACACAAGTTGAAAAGTCCCATATGCCTGTAATTTTACCAGCACTCTTACCTTTCAAAATCGAAACACCGCAATGCTCACATTACTGCTTGACGGCAGAAATACGTGGCAGTACTTTCCAGGACGATCTGTTTCACAAGGCGTAGAGTGGCGGGCACAGTGGCAGTGCCGCTAAGATTACTATTTAAAGCTCTGAGTGGCACTGCAACTACTATGGATAGGCGAGCCACTTACTGCCAGGCGCACGACTTGTTCGTCCCGTCACTAGGTATTATTTATCAAAAAAAATCTGGTGGAAAGTGAAACCCGGTAACCTTGCAGATTTCTAGGTCGTGACGTCTGAGACTCACTTTATGACGCTTGTTATAATACTCATAGGAATAAAGGCAGATCGTTGTTTAACCGGGCACCACACATGTCACAGTGTGAAAATTTCACGCCCCATTACGTCCCAATCCAGCAAGCAAGCGAAGCGTGAGAAGTTGGCAAATTTGATACAGTGACAATAGCCCCGTCTGTACACCCCCTAACTTAAACAAGATGCTATCCATTTAGCGAGTGTTTTTGTACAGACCCGGACTTAGGTAAGGTGAGGGAACGTCACTTAATTCATGTAGAATTCTGTAGCGTTTCTGTAGCTTTTGTTTGTTCAGGGCAAATAGGAAAAACTCGCGAGAATGGAGTATTGTTTTTTAGTGTAACGACTATGGCGCTACTATAGCATTAGTGCATTGATTATGCTCGTGACGCTATAGGTAGTTGTTGATATTTTGTAGTTTGTCCAAAGCGTCCCTATTGACAGAGTTAATAAATCATGTCACAAGGGCCGTAAGTAGACAATTACGATTAGAGGGACATTATGAAGACAGAGTCGAAGGCGAGGGCTTTAGTGGCCCGAATGTTTGTACAATGTTTTTCACAACACTGTGAAGAAAGTACAAAAAAAGGAAATTAGATTTAAAAAGGTTACAGCTTGTTAATTTTATATTCAGTGTCTCAGATGTTTCGTAAATAATACATATTTTTAAACATTAAAACTGTTTGCTTTGATTTTACGTATGAATTATGTACGCATTGTATCTAGTAAGTATCTTATAAAATGATAAATAAGACCAACTATACCTATTTACATTACTTTTAATAAACAAAGTCAAAAGGTCCACTGCTTTTTGGGATCGCGGAGCGAATTTGACGCGAGATGGAAGCAGTGAACGATCCTGGTTGATGAGCGATCCTATCGGGCTGCGGGGTGAAAGCGTAGAAATAAAAATCATTCCCGCACTTGAGCGGTATGATAAAAATAACCCATAGTTTTAGTACATACGAGCAAGTGTGATGAATAACTATTTTTACCTTGGGTAGATAAGAAGCAGAATAGATATTATTTCATTGAGAGATGAAAAACAAGTGAAAATAATAAGAAAATATGTAGTTAGAATAAGAGTACAGCTCATTGTAAAATCACCCTTATCCACAGATTATAGGTATAGACAATGTGAACTACGTAAAACCAAAACCGAGTAGCACTTCAATCATTAGTAATTTGCCGCACGCAAAATTTTGGCGTATAACGTACTGCCTAAAGGCCACCTTTATCATTGGATCTATTAAATATGCCTATTTTAACGCCACGAGTATATACGGAAAACATAAACATTTCAAAATTTTAATATCGTTATTTTCTTTTTGACATAAATTTCTACGCTATTAAAGACTTATTTTCATACAAATTTCAACAAATCTGACTACTTAATTAAAGTTAATTTAAATTGTTTTGACCGAAGAGAAAGCAAACTTTACTTATTCACTTTTTTTTTCATGACTTGACAAAGGCATGCCATAATAATAATAACGCACACACTCAACATAGCCCCGCACTAGGGAAAACCCAGTGTCGCGGGTGCCATGGACACACACATAGAAAACCACAAATTACACTCAAACTCACAAGAGTGGAACCTGGAACCTCTGCGTGGCAGCCCGGCGTGGTAACCGTTCGGCCACGGAGGCCTTGATAATAATATGATATTGATATTTAATTAAATCTATTTGACAAAAAATAAAACAAAATCATTTACTAATTGGTGAAATATGAGGACTGTCCAATTATTATATATTATGTATACCATCTTTTGTAAACCGTATTTAATGCAAATAAAATTTCAATGTATTAATTTAATTTCTAAATCCAGCACTGTTGAACAGTCAAGTGCAAAATTCAGTACACAGACACATTACAGATTATGGGAATCACGCTTCAAAAAAACACCATACAAGACGTCCTATATCCCATGTAAAATACAGAGCAAAATACATTATATCCAAATTACATAAGAACCAATTTTGCACGCTGTTGCAAAGTTTGCAGCAATTAACTATAAAAATATTCAGATGCAGCAAGTGTACGACTGAGTTTCATGTATTTTTATACTTATGCTAATAAAAATAGGGTCGAGTATGCGGATTGTAAAAGAATCAATATTAAGGGTCAGTTAACACCGGTCCCAAGGGTTTGTTCAAACCCCAACGGGTACAGATGGAAGCTTTATGAACGCACTTGTTACGAGTGAATTACAAAAAACGTTATTGTTTTGTTCCGAGAGCTTTTGATGTAGTAGGGGCAGGTTTTATGAGTTAATAAAAAGTGGGCGCGAGTGTATATTAGATTTGGGATAAGTGGTGTTGTGATAAATGTGATTGTGTTGCCAAGTGCTATATTGTATTGATATTAAAGCGGGTGGAAGTTATTGGAGAACAATGAATGAGATTAGAATTGATACTTTATTATATGATACAAGAAACAATATTTTGTTTGCAGGTTCAGCCATAAGTTACGATTGCGTCTCGTAGAATATGTGTAGTAAATTGAAAGGAAATAAAATACCTCTACGTTAATTATTCCCCACGTTGATAAATAAAAAAAATAAAATAAAAAACCTTTTACGTTTAGATAAATTAATCTATTTAAAATTATATTCTACGTTGCACAAAAAAATACATTAAAAATTACATAGGAAATGAAACTATTTTTTCGAATCTAAATTTATTTATTTCATACAAACAAGGCATACAAGGGAACATAATACAATTTCTAACCCAAATTGCGAAAGCGGTTTGTTTGGCGAGGTTACACTCACAATCACAAAACTATAGTATATCTAGTACGTGTACATTTGACAAAACCAGTGTAGAATTTACTAAACGTACACATTTCAAAAAGTATGTGTTAATTTTTTCTTCAATGTGAATTTACCTATCAATTCTCTGCCTCTCAAAATTCGAATTTATTAAATATAATTGGCAAGAGATGTCCATTTGTTCTTTTACCATAATAGTTATTTACTCTTGGACATACATATTTATTTTCACGGGCTCGCCTAGTGTTATACTTGTTCGTTACATTAATTTTAAATTTAGTTGTATAATAGTTTTCAAGCGGCCAAATATTGAACTTTTGCTTTTACATGAAGTATTTTACAGTAGGCAAAAAGTTTATCATAGTCTCTCTTACAACTGTACTTGGTTTTACGACTCACTAAATATTTCAAAAATCTTATTTGTAGGATTTTTACGCCTATTAATCGCGTGTATTATTTGTTTGTTTTCAAACAAACCAAAGTTTCGGGCTCTCGGAAAGGGCCCGACAGCGTCAGTATTAAGGGGTCTACAGACCGAACCCGCCGACCCGGCGACACCGGCTTGGTATCGGCGGTCTTATTTCTAATCTAATCCTATGACATGGTTCTAGAAATAAGTCCGCCGACACAATCCCGCCCGGGGCGGCGGGTTCGGTCTGTCGACCCCATAAGCCTCACGCTGACTGCCACCCATCGTGAATGAAGGAAAAGAACACGTGTATTTTTGTATCATTTTAGGAAGAGTAACACCGGCCGAAAATTAAATTAGAATAAATGCATCACATGCTATAATAATGTTAGCACTGAGGTAGATATATTCCACAAATCTTTAAAATCATTTAAAGCGTCTACGAGGTCTCACAACTAAGTTCAAGATGCATTAATTTTACTTATTTTTTATAAGGTTTTATTTTATCATGTCTTCGAAGTGTCATTTTTTTGAATTATATGAAAGTTCTAATTAAGATTAATACAAAGATTGTACACCAAGAAAAATTCATATGATCCGGCTGGATTCGAACCAGCGCCCCAAGCTTCGGAAGAAAGCAAGCGGAATCTTCTACCAGACGTTATGAACTTTTCTATGTTTTTTTATATGCAACAGCATTATCTTGTTGTAGCTTTTAACGACTTTTTACCGTAGCGCAATTTGTGATATATCTATTTCTTCACTTAATTCTTTTTCGGAGTTCAATGTTTTACAAACTAGTAGAGTTATTTCACAAAAATATATTTAATATCACGGTACACTACCATCCCGTCTCGTGATATTCAATAAATATTATTTTTTTTCTATCTAAAAGTTATTTTTAAATTTTTAAATGGGATATTTAAATAGATCTATTTTATTTCAGTGTTATGCTCAATTATCATCGATTCCAAGCTAGTGGGTTATAGTATTAAACTAGTTTTAAGTATTGTACATGGTTTATGTAATGTTATTACACAACCAAAATACAAGTCCACACACAATTGCGTGGTTGGGCTTCTTTGTGTCACAATTATATTGTACTATTCTTGTTGCCCTAAAACTTAAATAATTAAGCTCGGACTTTAGGAAACAGTTAGAAAGTTAGGTACATCATAACGTGGGAACGCTTCAATTATTATTCGTGCGACAATTCCAAACATTTATGATTTCTCTCCAGGGACGTGAATATGACGTGCCCTCTTCACGTCGTTGCCCATCGTATCTTTACCCCTAACAATTCTATTATTATTAACAGTTTATTTAAAAGTGTTTGATATTCAGGAGTCAACGATAGATGGTTTTTAAAAGAATTGATATTCGCACGAGTATCTGATGTAGAGATATGAGCATCAAAACGAAAGATATAATTTTGCGATTTCTCTGGGGTCAAATGTGTGCATGTGTGTAATGTGGACATAATTATCAATAAATATGTCCAGTGTGAGTTTCAAGTTACCAAAGAATTGATAAAGAGCAATATTATTTAGAACGACATACGTAACTATGTTATTGAAACAATGTCTATAAATTATAACTTCGGTATTTAACTCTTAGCATAATGTTTTGTACATTAAATAGATACTTTTAAATTTGTATATTTTCGAAATTTAAATATGAAACCGGTCTGTACAACGCACTAACGTTTCTAGCAGTAGAGCTCCTTGAGAAAGAGTTCGTCCAGGGAAGTACTGCCACCTTACCTATTTCTGCCACCAAGCAGTTTCTGCGTTTCGGTTTTGAAGAATGGTCAATTTAAGACTCAGGGTGACGGACACAATGCCCCTCAGGTCTTTGTGATTTAAAGTTTTGAGTGGCAATGCAACTGCTATGGACAGACGTGTCGCTTACCACCAGGTGTACGACTTGTTCGTACCGTCACTTGAAAAACTAAATAATCGAAACGGCTCAGCTCTGAAGTGTAGGCAATTAAAAAAATTTGAAAACTTAAAGACGTAGAAACCCCTTGATTAGTTACTTTTCTTTATCTACAGTCACAGTTTAATGAATGACATACGACATTTTGCTTCATTTATTACCGCCGATATTAACAGAATTTGTCCTGCAAAAACGTACGGTAAAAGCAATTTTCAGTTTTGAAAAAAAAGTTTAAAAGAAATTAACAATCTTATACCAGCGCCACAGCATTTAAAAATATTTCATTTATATTAAGGAGAACAGCATTGGTTATGAAGGATAGTGATAAACATAAAGATAAAGATAAATTGATTTTAATAAAACAATCTAATACAGTACATGAAAAACAAATGTAAATAAAGCTATTATAATATTACAATAAGCATTAAGAAGGGAATCTAAATTATACAATGTTCACAGTACAGCTATACATTTTATAAATTAGAAACTAATGTGTAATGTATTTTAGGCATCTTTTTGGGTGAATTTCTTTATGTTACAGCTTGAAAAGTGATTTTCAATATTTAACAATAAAATAATTATTAGTAGTTATAAATGAATGGTTACCTATATAAAAATAATTATGAAACAAATTCCAGCAAGCCCTCTGCTTCATTGTGAGTTTTACTTTTAAGCCGCAATTTAACATACTATTAATTAATACGAGACAGTTCTTGACGGTCATCTTTACAAATCAAATGGCGCGAACTGCGCAGGCGACTGTAGTACATGCACACATGTGCGGGTCTATCGTACGGTATCACTCAAAAGAATTGATTTTCGATCTTGCGTCGGCCATCTGCGCAGGTACACAAAATTGCACATGTCTGTTTCAACACACGTTCCGGTCTGCCTGCACAGGTATATCGTAGCGTGTATGGCCGGCATTATGGTGGCACTGCTAGAACTCGAGACGAGGGTAAACATCGACGACTAAAGAGGGTAGACATATCTGTCCTTAAAACTGTCAAGAGCCGATTGTCAATTTGTGACCATGGTTTGTTCTGAAATTGGAGAGAAGAATAAAAGTGTTAATTGTTCAGGAATAACCCCGAAAGTCCTACTAATAACGATTATTCATTGTAGTACGGACAACGGCATATCAGACTACACATTTTTGTTTAAAAATCGCTTCCAGTGCAACGGAATAAGATACATCTATGTGTAGCTTGATGTGCTGGCGTGTGTACAAAAAAAAAAACGCAAAATATATTTATTATCCATTATTTACCGTATCAATTACTTTCAAACACCTTCGACGATAGGTACAGACAACGCCACAAGTGTGACCATACCCACCGACGTCAGCCGTTGACAGGTCTTGAATATTTGATCGCTCACACAAGACGGTCATAGGTCACCATCTGTACATTTGTCAAAGTCAATTTCAACTTTAAACTCGCTCTTCTATCTTTTTTCAAGGGGGAACATTTAAAAGCATTGCCGAGTTCGTATACAATGCTGCCAAATGACATATGCAGTTAAATACAATAGTAATATTTGTGTTTTTCGAATTAGATTTTATTTTGTAACCGTAAATATAAGTTGTTGGTATCTTCTCGCCAATGGTAGGGGGAATTTTTAACATTGAAAATTTGACTTTTTAAATATTAACACGTTTGGATTTTGGTGTCTGGATGTGTTTCTTTTTTGAAGAGCTAATTGTGAGTGCCACATGCCGTTTTTGTACTTGTATGTTATTGTCTGTAGGGGTCAAGGTTTTAGACTTATATTTTAATTAGTATATAATTATAAGCAAGTTACGAGCAACTACATTGAAAAATATGTTAATTAACCCATCACGCGACCTAAGACACACAGTGTCGCTTAGAATTTTGATAAAAAAAAATAATCTTGGGAGTTTGGTGAACTTAGCAGGTATCATGTTATAATTTCAATTAATAATTTCAATCCATTCATTTTATTTTTATTCTGTAACTTTTGTACTAACAGTAGAATAGATAGCTTGTAAAAGTATACTAACAAAATGGACTGTCTATTGTCTGCAATAAATGATTTTTGTTTTTAGTTTCCTTAATAAAATTTTTAATAATTTTTATATTGTTTTTTTTTTCATGTCGTGGAAACACAGCTGTGCGTTTGAGACACCGTGTATTCTAAGACACTGAGCGTCGTATTCCAGAACTCTACTCAATGCTCAACTCAGAACTTGAGTATGCTGTCAAACACTGGAAATACGACCCTAATGGCAAGGACTTGAGTATGATTTCGAGTGCTTTTAACCATACTCAAATCATGAATTGAGCATTGAGTAGAGTTCTAGAATACGACCTTAAGTATTATCGCATAGTTCATAATATATTTTGACCGTTGTACACTTGTGGAGTAATTTAAAAAAAAAAACATGTTGATGTATTGTTCAGTTCCAACTTAGAAAATCGATAGGTATGGTACTGTATTACTAGGCGAGGGCTTTAACAGTGAAATGCAATTAAACGCAGACGTGGCGTTTGTGCACCAAGTTTAGAGTTTAGTATATGTGGGCCTGTAATGAGGGCCATGGAGCTACGTACCGAAATAATCCTATGTTAAACAACGTACAAATAACGGAGAAAAGTTAAATGAAGATGTCACTATTTACTATTTAACAAATTACCAAAATACATTAGAGAATCAAAATGAATAACGGCGTTTAAACGATTACACCTATTGCTCTTGCTGCAAACGTCTTGTCATAATTTAGAATTTTAAAAATAATAATCTTTGTAGTTCGATGTTTCAACGTACTAAGATATTGTTTTTTTTTTCATGTTAATTGAAAATTCTAAGTGTGAAATAAAATGTTAAACCAGACCAACCGACCAAAATACATTACAAACAAAATACATTACAAACCCATTGTTATTATTTATGAATTACACTTTCTATTATGATTTTTTATTACATTTCTATTATTTTTCAAAGTTATGTAGGAAATTAAAACTATTGTTTAAATAAGTAAGTAATTGCAAATTAGAACACTTACCTGTTTACTTTTTACGCTTACTTTACTTACATTTTTATCAAAGCCTTTCGTTAAACATTTTTTTTCGCCATGTTTATTTTATACATGACCGTAGTTAAATATTTTGTAGCAATTTTAAATCAATAAGATTAAAATATAAATTTCTTTTTTCTTTCTTCTCTTTTCAAAGTGAACGTGATCTGGACGGACTTTGACGCGCTAGCTTTGATTTTTTTTTATAATATCAAGTGATGGGGCCAACAAGTCGTGCACCTGATGGTAAGCTAGACGGCTGTCCATAACAGTTGCAGTGTCACTTAGAGCTTTAAATCGCAAAGATCTGAGGGGCACTGCCACTGCGCCCGTCACCATTTCACCAGCATCTTACCCTTGAAAACCGGAACGCAGTAATGCTGACATTACCGCTTGGTGGCAGAAAAACAGTACTAACCTGGACGAACTCTTTCACAAGGAGTTCTACTGCTACTGGATGATTTGATCCTCCGTTTTCTTAGCCATTCTTGAATTTTATTTAAGCTATTTTGCAGATGTTTATAGGCTTCTTCATTTGATATATGGCGCATTTTTTTAGCAAATTTGTTTGGAACGAGTATCGATTTGTTTGGAACAAGAATGCATGTTTTTGTTTGCATAATATCTTGTCAACGGTGTTTTAATAGCTTCATGTACCAAAATTAGCTGTTGGCACAGGATTACGTCTCACTTAGCCACTGATTGCTTTCCACAGAGCCGTTAAATGCAGAGCGGTTGGGGAAATTCATGGAAGACCTTACAGTTTGGATTTACCTATGAGTTGAAATTTAAATTGAACGAATTTTGACTATTGACCAGTTTTCCAGAAACTACACCGTATCATAGACAAGTTTACAATGTCATGTCCACAGTCAGAAAAACTTGAATGGAAAATATTAATCATCAGTCAAAATTGTTGAATATTTCATTGTATTTGTTATGTGTTTGTTAAAGAGTACTGGTTTTCGCCAATAGTCACACGTATCAATGAATTACTGTATTGAATAATTTATAGTAGTTTACTTCAAAATATTTATCTACAATCATTCATAGATTTTTAACCAATTTCAAAAAAGGAGCAGGTTCTCAATTCGACTGTACATTTTTTTGTACGTAGGTATGTTACGCAAAAAAGGAGGAGGTTCTCAATTCGGCTATAAATTTTTTTTGTACGTATGTTACGCAAATAAGGAGGAGGTTCTCAATTTGACTATACATTTTTTTACGTATGTTACGCAAAAAAGGAGGAGGTTCTCAATTCGATTATATATTTTTTTTGTACGTATGTTACGCGATAACTAACGATTTGTGAACCCATTTTGATGATTATTTTTCGTTGGAAAGAGGGTACCTGCGTACTGGACCCATTTAAATGTGAAGAAAATATTCCACCTCTAAGAGTGGCAAACTAGGGGATGAATCCAGTTTCGCGCACTTTCCGGTAACCGATTTCAATAAAACTTGGCAAATATATGTACGAACTTTTGAGATCAGTTTTTCTTATAAAAAGTTAAAGATATGTTTTAGGACTGACTGTACATTAAATTGTTAGACCAGGCGAAACAAAATCATTTCAAGAAGTTTGGATCGATCGTCACGATAATCGTATAGTGAAGACAAATCGTCCCGTATATGGGGGTCTTTAGTCTTTAGGCCATAGTTTCCCAAAGTGGTCCCTACTGGCCTCCTATGTACGCTGAAGAGTCCTAAGGCGGTAGGGGCGTTGATGCTGTCCAGTGGGTGCTACCGCATTTGAAAAAAAAAACCTTGATTGCCTATAGAAACTACACTACATACATATATATAATAATTGTTTTTCTTTGTGATTTTTTTGTGTAAAGTTAATATAAAAAAATACGTGTTTTCAAGTATTTTTATGGGGGTGGGCGTTGAAATTTTTTTATCTTGCCTAAATGGGCGCTGAACCAAAAAATTTGGGAGCCTGTGCTTTAGGCAATGTCTCGTTTATTTATTAACTCATAAATTTATCACATCTGCCAGAGCTATGGCGAATCTATCACACACTCCGTTCGCTTTTTAAATCAATAGAGCTATAATTCCAGTCGTGTTTGTATAACCACGTTTCGGAAACACATCTTGAAACTGCATATCTTAAAGTTTATATTGTTTTAATCTCTGGCAAATACGTCCGAATGTCGCTTAACTAAACTACCAACTTAATATTAAAAAAGAACCAGTAATCATGTTCCCAAAACTGCCGCTATTAAGGAAGCAAGCATCCGACAAATTGGCCCGTTTTTTGATGTTTTTCGACAATCTCGTGTTGTTAATTGTGCCTTCAATCATGACTAGTTCCGAACTTTGGGACAATTCCCACTGTCCCAATTATAACAAGCAATATTTAGGGTTCACTGGTTAAATATAATGTACCAAAGCCGAAATTGAGAATATTATCTAAGTTAGCACTTTTAATTGAATTTCTTATTTACTACATATTTATTCGGCTATATAAATAACACACATACTCATAGCCCCGGGTTAGAAAAACCGTGCGTCGTGGATGCCATAGACACAGATACACCAAACTCACAAAAGAAATGAATGTAGATCACACAAATATTTCCGACCCAGGAATCGAACCCGGGACCTCTAAGTGGCAGAGCAGCATGGGTAACCGTTTGGCAACGGAGGCAGTTAAGCTGTAAAGACTATTTTTAGTATATTTTTTTTATAACAATAAAGCCACATGTTAACATACGTCAACAGTTCTTTTATCACATTTTTATCACAACTAAACGAAACAAATTACGTATACGTGAAATTTACAATTCCCCTATTTAAGCATAAAATACTTAACGACTAATTTTGTTTCTAGAATTCTTAAACCTCTCTCTTGAAAAGTTGTTATTTTGGAGATGTGGCGTTATTACAACAAGGAATTGACTTTTTATTGCACAAACAAAGACTTTTAAAATGTTTTACTTTTACGCCATTGTTGTTTATATATGTACGTAAACGAGAAGTATATTGTAACATTGTATTGTCTTGTAATGACCGTAATGGTTAGCTTAACCTGTACTTACAACGAATAAAAAAGATACTTTACTTTTTAAGACAAAAACTCAAAAGATTGTTTACCACTTAAAATAAATATCTGAGCCTTATAATAATTATTTCAATTTATTTCATTAAATTCCTAAAGCATTTGTAAAAAAATGTCTTGAAGGCATTTTCATGTTACTGTCAGCGACATAGCGTGACATATAAATTGACAAAAATATGTTTGTCAACTTTGTCAATTAGTATAGTTGGTTTTCAGAAAATGGGATAGTGGAGACAAAATCCAATGAGTAATTTGTCCTCTTAACGCCTTGTGTGCATCAAAATGTACTTAATTATGTAAAGTGATTCAGACTCAGACAATATTATTCCTATCATCATGTAAAATAAAAGAGTTCGTTCATTTTTTCCGCCAAGCAGTAATGTACGCATTACTGCGTTCTGGTTTTAAAGGGTGAAAGGCATTATTTAGTATGCGTCGACCAAATCAGGTGAGATCGAGGTTAAATGCGTACTTATTATTACCCTAAAAACATTTCATAACTATGCAAGAAAATGCTTTCAAAAATAGAAAAGATTTTATTTCACCAATTGAAGTGACGACCTCGTTAGTTCAACGGTGTGCACAGTGGACCTTGGATGAGGAAGTTCCAGGTTCGATTCCCGGTAACAATTTGGGAAATCAACTTTTCTAAATTATATAATTCCGTTGCTTTGGTACTCATAGTACAAGCAGATTAAAAAAGAAACTAGTTTTTAATACATAAACCTAATAAATTAATCATCTTCTAACAACTTTCCAACAGCCGTTATTGTTCATCATTACAATACACCTATAGTTCAGATCACACGCTACGCCGATTAGTGGTCCCAACTTTGATTCCGTTGAAGACGTGCTCTTGCTACTAATTCGAGAACTAATTTACGAAAAGTGACACGCAAGCCGTTTAAAACGTTGGGTACCATTGTTTTTTTCTAAATCATGAGTACAAAACTGACTATTCATTTTTAAAAGCCAATAAAATGATAAATAATATAGATGAAATGGCCGTGAAGCTGTAAAGGAAAGTGACGCGATCGTAAAGTAAGCATCGTATTTTATCTAAGTGTCGTATACACATATCTGCCGTGCGCTAGCTAGATAGATTTGAGATAGATATTATAAAAAGCCATGACTCTGTTTTAGAATACTGAAACTGTTTAATGATACTTCAGCTATGCATCGTTAGGGAAGTTCCGATAAGCCGAACACGTCAACTAATTTTAACTGTTTTCAAAAGACAATTTTGTACTCTATTTTTTTGCTATTTAAAACGGTTATTTGATCATTTGTCACTTAGCCGCATTTTAGTTAGTGGACGGCAGATATAGTAGTCCTTGGAGCGTTTGTGACCTGCTTCCGTTTCGTATCCGTCCCGAATCTGTGAAATGGCGGTCCGAGGTAGTCGTAGTACTATTTATATGCGAAATTGGGCACTGAATTCGAATTCCGTCTTACGAAATCAAGAATGCCTTTAATTCGGATCATTATTTTCGTAGACCGAACTTACTACGGTATTATTAGCATTAACGCTTGCGCAATGCATCCAATCCGAGTTTGAACGCGGCGGTTACGGCTGTGCGGAGGGATGAAGGGAAACAGCAAATATCGATACGTATATAAAATAATATTAAAAGCAGACACACCCATTTATTAATAACTATAAATAAATGTCTTGCTATCTTGTTTAAGTTCATCGTAATTATAAAATGTTTATCTGAAAAGTTAGTTCAACAGGAGAAGGTGTACTCAAAAATTTTTATTTCTTTCTATCTATTATCTTTTTCTTATGCAAAAGTTGACGGAAATTGAAAGGACAAATAGTAGTAATCATAATTTGTATCGGACTTAGTGCACAAGCGACAACCGAAGTCAGTTCGAGTTTTCTAGATATTCTTGGATTTAGAACGGATACGAATTGGATGTAGCGTGCAAACGCTTTTAGAGTGAAAACCTTGGCTACGCATTTTTACAAATTTTAATTTAACTAATTTTTCTTAAAACAAAAATATATTTAAATATTATTTTATTTGAGTAATGTAGCATCCAAGAGAGGTATAATTTAACTAATTTAAATGGTAACTACAACCAACATGTTTTTTGTGAGAAAAATACGTTCAAACCACATACGACGTTTGTTTATTTTCCCCATGAAACCAAGTGACGAGACGAACAAGTCGTGCGACTGGTGGTAAACGACACGCCTGTCCAGAACACTTGCAGTACCACTCAGAGCATTAAGATTTGAGGGGCACTGCCACTACGCCCGTCACCCTCAGACATAAATTGACCTGTATGTATATATGACTTCAATTTTAAATTACGTAAGTTAGTGAATATTTTGTAGCAATACCTTTCGTTAATAATGATATAGAACTTCGTGAATAAACCTGTATGTAAAATTAGATTAGGCTTTTTTTGTTCGGTCAGGTAAATACTGGCTCATTACCTATTTCTGCCGCCAAGCAGTAATGTGAACATTACTGCGTTCCGGTTTTGAAGGGGACCTTTGCGATTGGGGAGCTTTGAGTGGCACTGCAACTGCTTTGGATATTCGTGTTGTTTACCACCAGGCGAACTACTTGTTCGTCCCGTCACTCAGATCTATACATTTTTTACACATTGGCATAATACATATCTGTTCATCTATAAACGTACATTATACTAAGTTATTAAATGCTACGAGCGAAGCATTTTACAAGGTGACTTCTAAAAAGGCGCTATAGATATTTTTTGTAGCTAAACATCGATTAAGCGGAGACATCCTCAAACATATCATTCGAAGTAACCTTGACTACAACCCTATATTTTAAAATTATCATCATTATTCACCAGTGTTTTGTAATCATTGCCCTTTTTCTTGAAAAAAAAGTAACCGATTTTAAGAAAACCAGAAATGGAATTTGAATTTTCAATATACCCAAAAGTGAATAAATATTATAATGTTTTCGTAGTAGACATAGATTAGGGTTCCCAAAACGATTTGTTTTTTTAGACATAAGGTCATATAATGACAGTACAGAAGTCACGTTCATTAAAATTGTATTAAAGTGCAGGAGATACGAATACTAAATTGTTGCTAATCGACCGATTTTTGAATCGACTTTTTAAATCGATTTCGTTTAAATTGGTACCGAAACAATTGTTTTATAATGACGGTGTCATTTAAACGTTCTTTTTTGTAAATTGTCATTTAAATTGACTTAATCTTTTTGTTTTGTTACTATACGTTTTTAATGCTTTTTATTTTTTCAAATTCAAATTAAAAAAATGTTAGAATATACATCGATATTGGTTAGTGAACATACAAACTTACATTTCCTAATTATAAGTGCCCGCTAAGTTTGGGGTACACATGTATTTTGGTCCAGTATTCAAAGAATGAACCCTGGACCCGATCAGCAACGATACTCAAGAGGCCGTTACCACTGCCACGTACTCTGCACATCAAGGAGGCCACTTGCTTTCACATAATTGAAGCAAACCCATCTACTTGTGCACCAGCGAACATTCCCAAACTGAGAGCTTTCTGCGGGTAGTTGATTCATAGGATTGCGGGTATAGGAGGCCTGGCAGTAAGCTTTAAATACAAATCCTTACTTTATTAATACCTTGCACACCTATACGTGCCAAAATTATGCCCCGTACACACCCTCTCTATATCTGTGTTACCTTCTAAGATCCCGCTCTACATCTGTGTTATCTTCTATCTTTTTTTTATATATTTCTTTACTCTATTAATTATATTATATATTATATTATATTTGTAAACCGATTTGAAAAAACAAACGCACAATTTAATCCGAATTAATAATTTAATTTTCAAAACACTCAACATTGCGACGTGTATGGCAGTTTTGTAGTAGCAAAATGAAGGTAATCTCAGGAAACATAATAATAATAATAATAATAATAATCATTTATTCTCTCCCATTCATATACAAATTAAAAACATTCTTGGTAAGCAGATAGCGGGAGACTGGTGCCCAAACTAGGTAGACCCTGTGTCTTGGGACACCAGGCCTCCGACCCAGAACAGTACAATGTATTTTCTTTTTAGTCTTATTTAATATTTATCATATTTAATAAACAAAAAATATGAAGAAATATCTCATAAAAAAGTGTAGCTACTTACTCATTCTTTTCAAAGAAATCTGCTTTACGAAGAAGTAACGGTATTTTTAAAAAATTTGACCATTACATGGGTAATTACGTACCTACTTAGAGTTGATAATACCTCCCTCTGAAATTCTGGAATTATCTTATTGTATTTCGATCTATGTATATATATATATATATATATATGTATATCTCGATGTATAATTAGCAATTGATTTACTACAGCAGTACCTATGTTTCGAAGACAAGTACAATTCATACAATACAAGATGGAATTCTTGGAATAAAAGTTATCGACAATTACGTGTCTCAGTACCAGCACTGTTATGCCTTAAAATGTATTGTAAGCGACACAACTTTAAATTCGATTTTCAATATTATAACGCTGTAATAACCTGCACTCGAAGCGAGTAAAATTTTGCCGCGCTCGAGTTCTGTCGACCCTGGCCCTGCACCACTGCTTCCCTTTTTTTTTACCGCTTCCTCGCCTCCCGCGCTTCGTACCAAAGGATGGCGGAGACCCCCTGTTCGCGTACCACGCGCCGTGCCAGTTTTTTATCATAGACTGACATGTAGCAATAAAATTCGTGTAACCACTTCAATATTTCCGTGATTAAAGTGTTTTTAACATTATTGGAGTTTTACAATATTATATTCTAAAGCGAAACGGTACAGGTGCTGATGTATTAAATGGATGAGAACCATTATGACTGTGATCCTTGGTAAACAGAATCGTGTAAGTTACAATCTGTAGCGCACGCGTATACTGCAATATGTTTAGCGTTGTTTGGAGGCGCATGTTAAAGCACACTAGTGTAATTACACTTTAATAAGTGTAATTACACTTTAATAAGTGTAATTA
>NW_020653900.1:4425321-4441489 GCF_003589595.1 Hyposmocoma kahamanoa | reverse complement strand
GTAATTACACTTTAATAAGTGTAATTACACTTTAATAAGTGTAATTATACACTTTAATAAGTGTAGTATAATTACCATTTGGTTCTAAGCTCACCTTTAATGTTAGCGGTGTTGCTATATAGTGTCTATCGTAGTAACTTTGATGTTTAGTGGTAGCGTTAGATCGTTTTTCTGCCACAATGGCCTCCTCCCACAATGGGCTGTAGTTTCCATGCAGGCCCAGTGAGGATTGGGAATTTCACTCACACACAAACACATATACAGAATATTCCAAATCTTAAATCACCTGACGTTTATTATATTTACATTAATTATGCAAATTATAAGTCATAGTAAGCCCACGGTCGAATTCTGCTTCCTAAGATATAGGATTCCCTACAATCTTGTGATTGTATAACTTCGACTTATGAAAAATATTGTAACCAATTTATTAGTTCTGATTTTAAATAAATATGTTTATATTATTACTATTATATATATTTTAAACTCTCGCCTCTTTCAAGGCCTAAAAGATTAATTTAGAATTTTTAAATGGGATAGGCGATATTATTATTATTATTATTATTATTCACGCACATTATTAAATTGCTTTGCAGATTTGATTTGCTTTGACTTGAATTCCGAAAACTCAGAGGTGCAAGCCCGGATTCGAACCCACAAAGCTTTGCTTGAGAGGCGATAGGCTACCACAGCTTTTTCTACCAAATCACAGATGATTTGGTGTCGCTGTAGACATGAGGACATTCGAGAGAACGCTGTCTTCGGGTAAGCAAAGAAAAAAAAAACAAATTTCCGTAGAATTCATATTTTATTAGAACAACCAGCTTCTGTGTTGCCAGAGCTGTGAAAAGTCCAATGTACAGTTTCTGATAAGACGATAAGTTTTACGATAAGTTTCGCTAAGTTTCTTTATTAACTATAAATACCTACATAGATACGATTAAGTCTATATTTACATATCCTTATAATTATGATTCTAAAATCAAGGAATGTCTAAGTTTCTTATGAACTAACAATTAAGTACGTAATATATTTTTTGTTTTAATATGTGCGAAGAAGATGGGAAATAGTCATGGCTACAGTTACTTTTGGAAAACGGTAAATTGAATTGAATGATTATTGTTGTGTGTACATACAAGGTGTATAATACCAAATTTCAAGTTAACCGGAGTTTCTAACACTCGAATACATAGGGAACAACTACCATAGATTTATGGTGTCTATACGGTACGAATATAGGTCATTTAGATTTCAGCTTACGATTGTGCTCATACAAGCAACCTTAGAAAATAAATATCGTACAAAATATACTGGGATAATCCGATAGGTCAGTAGGCATTTTTCTCACAAATTTTGATATTCTTTTCAAATATGTTTTGTGTAGCTTATTTTTTGCAAAAGTACGGTAATACTAATTCTGTTAATGTCATGTAAACATGTTATGTACACAATCATAAGCTAAAACATGGTGACACATTTTTCTAACAATATGTATATTAGATTTTAAATAAAGCTCAATTTAGGTACATTGTTGCGGAATGGAAGCGAATTTTTGTAACCATAGCAAAATGCAGATCGCGGGTCTTGCTTGAGAATTTTTGCGCAGTCTATGGAATTCTCGCAGCTACCGTATGGTATCTGGTTCAACATAAAGTTCATTACTCTATGTATAATTTCGTTATAAAAATTCGGTTCCATTCTGTTCCGCGGCGATGTAAAATGAGTCTAAGGTTTAAACCTAAGTTAGCAGTATGTTTAAAAAAATTAAGTGACTTTTTTGTTTTTCCACTTAGTGCCGGCTTCACCTATGGTGCATGGTGTGTGGCGCCCTTGAGACTCCTCCAATGAACCGACATCGCCCTCGGCGCAAGCGAAGTACAGCAGCTATTGCAACATCATTTATAATTGCACCATTTACACCCATTTCCGATATTCCACTAAGGATAATATAACTGTAAGTATTCCATATTTGTCTCTATCTACCGACCTGAGAGATAGGGAGTTCCTGGGATACTACGCCGGTAAGACCAGGGTACGGCGGGCGTTTGGGTCAAAACCTCCGCCAATGATACGCCTTCACGGGCGTCTCTAATGGACATTGACTTGGGTATGAACTCGCTAGGGGTTGTGGTGAGCTGCAGAGATGGATATGTTCGTCTGCCCCTGTAGTGTGTAGCCGGGGCGTCAGTCTCGTGCGCAGTTAGCACGTCTTAGCAGCGGTCTAGGCGAGGGCCTAAGGCGAGGAAACGCGCGGGACTCGTGAGTTGCCCTTTAAGTTGGAAGCAATGTGCAGACATTGTCACAGGACACGGCGACCAACACCTCCGGTACTAGCCCAGAGAGCTAATAAAGGATGAGTTATATATTCTCCGGTCCCTACAGCTGCGTAGGTTTTAAAGAACTGGAAGTGAGCGTGCCTACAGCTCCACCACCAAAGTGGAGATTTGTACCGGTACCTATCCGGACACTGTTGTCTCTTGAGGGTGTTGTACATCCACCCATGTTGTGCAGCTCACCCAAGGCACTAGCCTTTTGAGAACCGGATGAAGTCTGTACAAACGGGCTGATCTGATCTGATATGGTCCTTGTGCAAGTTTACTTGTACAGGTTTTAGTGCTCTTCTCATATATCCTCAGGGTCGGTAGAAAAGGTCACTACAAACAAAACTTATGTAGAAATATACGGGAGTGTGAAAGCATTCCATTATGATCGCGTACCTACTAGAGGGCGCTAGGCGTATTGATTGCACCCGGGTACATGATCTAGCGCCCACTTTTTGATTAATTATACCACGACTTGTCAGTGATGCCACTAAGATACCAGATGTTGTATTTTCAAATCGAGAGTGAATAGGCATTATCTAGGTGTGCATGCTCCATCGTCGACCTCATCGTCACTTTCCGTCAGGTGAGATGGAGGTCAAATGCACAATTACTTTTGAATAAACAAAAACGGCAGAGACGAAATAAGAGTAATTTTCAATAGTGCATATAGTTGCACCATCAACACGATACCTCGAATGAACACTACGTGAACTTAATTTTTGGAGCTGGAATGAATGAATTTTTTGATGTTTTTTTCACAAAGTTCGTTTTTTTTGTTTTTTTTTATCGAATTTGGTTTTGGTTCTTTATTTTTTTGATAAAATTCGGGGAGCATAATATTAGTAAATAAATATGACTGTTTACAAAAATATAAATAACAGAAATGACCAAAAAATTAAGTTGGCGTAGTGCTTATGGGAGATATCGAATAATACATGATGTACCTATGGAAATTCAACGCTAAAAATCGAGTAGCTGATTTTGAGACTTCTGAAAATTCGTGAAATAATTTTTGTTTTTTCCAAAGGTGGGTTCTGTATTCAAAATGCATGCAAAGATAAAATATTGAAAAGCATACGAATGTCTACTACGAACCCCTAAAGTTCTGGCGCTCTAACTTCAGAGACCATGTATCAAGGATTTTTTTAAAAACACCTTTTTTATTTTCAAACTACGATTATAAATCACTAACTTAGGTTTTCTTATCATCTTTTATCTGTGTAATTTAAGACATAAAGTGTTATATTATTTCTATATCATTCGAGATCTGAGAAACATTATTACAGAATAAGTTTTTGTACAGAAATTTTTAGCACATTTTTTAAAAATAAATATTTACAAACTGTTTTAGATTATACGGCTTAGCACTAGACCAATACCGCCTTGTCTGAAAATACACTGTAATCCACACAAATTTAAGTTTGTTTTTCAATATTCTATTCTGAGGCGAGGCGGTAAAGGTGCTGATGCGTTGAATGGAAGTTTACCCTTATATGAACATTGGTAAACAGAATTAATGTAGCTGCGCAAAGTGTACGAATCTATATACTTTCTATATACTTTTATTTATTTACATAATCTTAATATATGTAATTGTAAGTACATAATACTGTATTGGAAAATATTAATAGGTGTCTTAAGGCTGACTGTGCACTGCCCTCGCTTCCAAATCAGCAACAGTTGTCGTAGCTTTAATAAATAATTAGTACTTGTGTCATGAGACCAAGGATCAGTGCACCAGCTGCCTTATTTTAAGTTGTTTATAACTATACAATAGTCCACGTTCCTAATATAAACTGTAATATCGAGGATAGTGATATCAAAATTGAAAACACTTTGTTTTTATATGCATTTGGAGAAATATTATTTTTGTATAGAAACCGGAATAGATAATTACATAGAAGCATGTATACAAGTGAAGAAGTATATCAATTGACCTTTTCTAGAACCGTCTGGAACTCAACAAATAGGCGAAGCAACTGGCGGGGGGTGGGAAGGCGGAGCTGTGTTCGGCGGCGCGTTCATAAACGACCCTTGATTACCCGCCCATGGTTGCAAATTCTGCAACGCGCTCAATGCTGTGTTCGAAGGAGGACCTTGAGCGTTGTTAGGTGGGCTTTGATAGTGTAGTGCTGACAAAGACGTGGTGCCGGGTGGCTCTGGGATATATCCTTTGCTCAGAGCTTCTGCTTGTAATGATAGCATAAGCCGATTCGCCGCTTGTCGTTCGGCCTCCCTTTCTTCTGCTGTTTGACGTCTGAAGCAATAGAGAAAAAGTTTTATAAATATTAATATTTTTATTATTTTATTATTAGTAGAGCTTCTTTTTAACCGACTTCAAAAAAGGAGGGGGTTCTCAATTTGACTGTATGTGTCTTTTTTCGTATGTATGTTACGATAACTGATGATTCTTCGGATTCGGTACCTCAGTAGTGATCCCATTTAAATTTGAAGAAAATATTCCACCTCTAAGGGTGGCAAACTAGGGGATGAATGACTTTTGAAGTCGGTTTTTTTAGTACTCTGTACTGAGATTATGAAAGAACCCGTTCAAGGAAGTACTGCCGCCATACTTCATTCTACCGCTACGCGGTAAATATGTTCCGATTTTCTGCAAGAGAGAGAATCTGGATGCTGGTGAAACTAAAGACACATAAGAATTATTAATAGGTGTTACTTTAACCATCATCAATCCCTGAGGATGCCTCGGAGAGAGGTGAAACACGTGTCGTGGATATTTTTGGTAATGGTATTTGTGACTGTAGTTACGCTTGTGATATTTGTATTTTATTAAGTGCATGAAAAAAAAAGCTCGGCACAAGCGCACCTATTTTGCACGACTTAACATTAACATAGTTCGCGGAATTGTAAATGAATTTACTTCCATTTTTATTCACATAAGAAGGGAAGTAAACATTTATGTCACCTTTATGTCTAGCACACATTTTCTACTAAGCGACTAGTCGCGAGCGGTTAGCGCGCGCGACTCATTTATTCAAATAAGTCATTAGTACCATTTTCAACTAAGCGACTAGACGCAACTACTTAGTCTGTTTTACTTCAGAGTTGCGGCTTTGTCAATGAGTATGATATAATAAATAATAACTTATTTCAGTAAATAAGTGTGGCGCATGGTCAGCCGCCCGCGACTAGCCGCTTAGTGGAAAATGCTTGTTATACCATACCCCTTAGAATAATAACGCATAGAAACCTAGCACGCACTAGCTAAGTGAGGCAAATTGTAGGGCACCCTATGGGCCTACACGAGCGGGTGGGCTGACAGTGCTCAAGGTCAAGTTGCACCGCGAACAGCTCAAAAATTTTAGCTAAAAATGACGCAATGAAAGAGTCAACATCACATTCGCGTTTAAACTTTTATTTTTATGTAAATATTCACTACCACAGAAAATTAATTTCATTGTAACAAGATACGAGTACGAAAATTTTGCTATTCTGTTTCAAAATAATTTATATTACGTAGTTTTTGAGAATATGCAATATTTCTACAAATGTACACCGCCGCGACATTGTAGGGAATTTACGTTAGCTATTTTTACGGAATATATTTAGTATTTGCCTTCATTACTTTCATGTGAAAATCATTATTCTTGTTCATTACATACAGGACTCATTTAAAAAAATTGTCTTGCCCAGAATCAAAACTTCTTAACTAAACTAACTTTAGGGAACTAAACTGACTAAAAAAGTCGTCGTCAGTTCTCCAAAGTCGTGTATAAATAATTTTCAGGTTCACGTTCTTTATTGTTATCATGTACTTTTCGTGTGTTTATCCACAGATTATATCAGGCAGTTTATATATCCAAATTTTCATGAACTAAAGTCAAATTCGACAGTCGCACATAAACTCGCGTTTAGGTTTTTGTTCATATATGAATTAAATAAAAATTGGGTAGTATTTATTAACTTAAGGGTAAGTTAAGCTACAATTAAGATACAATTTCCCCACTTTTGAGGGAAATGTTATTCCATGGCATCATTATTTGCATATTTGTGTGCGTGCCGACGAGCGTAAATACAAGTTGCTTACGCCTACAATAAAGAATTTGATTTTTGCCTCATTTGTGAAACTATCATTCTACGCGTTATTATTCTAAGCCAAACCCATTGACGCGGCTGCGACTATGAAGTAAATGCCATTTTCCACTAGGCGACTAGTCGCGGGAGGCTCTTTGCGATTCAAATCTTTACGATTTAAGAATGGCACTGCAACTGTAGCAGACATCGCTTACCACTAAACGCACGACTTCTTCTTCCCTTTTAATAATAAATTTAACAGTAACCTTTTTGAAGCCCTATATTGATTATTTATAATATGATATCAAGCGACGGCATGAACAAGGCGTGGGCCTGGTGGTAAGTGACACGTCTATCCATAATAGCTGCAGTGCCACTCAGAGCTTTAAATCGTAAAGATCTGATGGGCAGTGCCACTGCGCCCGTCACCCTGAGACATAAGTTGACAAGTTCCATATGCCTGTAATTTCCCCAGCTCCCTTACATTTCCAAACCGGAACGCAGTAATGCTGACATTACTGCTTAGCGGCAGAAATAGTTAAGGTGGCAATACCTCCGTGGACGAACTCTTTCGAACAGATTCAAGTAGCAGTAGAGCTAAAAGCAAATGGAAATTCAAATGAATCCCCGTGTCTCCGATTTATTGTCGTCAACTTTTTTAACTGGTCCAGGACTATTCTGGGACATTGTTGTTTACACACAATATAACAGCCAACGTAATCGAAAACAAACACAATACTAAATAACTGAACAGTTATATTTGTAAAATGTCATAACCCAAAATGTATCATTTAAAAGCAATTAAGTGAGTCTGTTTAACGGTGCATAATGTAGAGGTGGTGAATTGATCGGTTAATATTTAACTGGGCTCCATTTGCAGTTGGACAATGCAGTGGTTTACACGTATGCCGTCTTTAATTGGTTGCTGAATTTTTTATGTTTTGGTTTTTGTTGTTTATTGAAATATTTATTTTAATGGAAGTCATGTTTTTTATATAAATATTTTATTATGATAATACTCTCTCAGTTGGTTTTTATTACCAAAAACAAAGTCAAATAATCATTTATTCCATAGGTAACATTTTTACACTTGAAAACGTCATTTTTTAAGCTACTGCCCGTTCACTACGCTGACCTCCCTGAGAAGAACGAGCATGAAACTCTAGGGATTGCTCTTTTCAAATGAACTTAAATGCTATGGAATAAATTTTGAATCATAATTGTGTGGAATCTAGATTCATTTGTCTTTCCGTACACCTTTACCTAACTAAATACTCTTCAATTTTGTAATGTTTTTTTCAATTAAAATACTTTTAATAAGATTTAAACTTAGGAAATAATAGTCTTAATATATGCTCCGGAATCGCATTATGAAAATCTTCTTAAACTTTTCTCTGAGAGAAACCCGAGAACCTAAACGGTACACAGAACGAATCGCTCATTTAGTATATCTGCCGCTTCACCCCACATGAGAATCCAATAGGACATTAGACATTGGAAGTAACTAAAGTAAACTAGTCTAGCAGTAGCGACATCGGTTAGCTCACGTATTCTACAAAAGATCAAAAACTCGCAAAGAAAAATCTTCAATCCGGCTGGACTCAAACCAGCGACTTCGCTAAAATGGAGCTATCGCCGTCCCAACTGAGCTATGGAACGAACCAGCAGTTCTTATGAATTTCTTTATGTGCTTGTTGTAGATCTTGTACTTGGTTTAAATGGCTTTTCTGCCATTGTGCCATCTATAAAACCTACGACAATTAAAGAATTTATGTTGTTAATTTTACTAGCGCAGAGGTCCTTGTGAAAGAGTTCGTCTAGGGAAGTACTGTCACCTTACTTATTTTCTGCGTTCCGGTTCTGAAGGGTATGAGTGCAGGTGAAATTACAGGCACATGAACTTGTCAACTTATGTCTCAGGGTGACGGGCACCTTGACACCCAGTTCTCCTCGACTTGAAGCTCTGAGTGGCACTGCAACTGTTACAAACAGTCGTGTCGCTTTCCACCAAACGCACGACTTGCTCGTCCCATCACTTGGTATTAAACTTGCAAACGAATATTTTCTAATATAGATTTTCTGTTAACCTCAAATAAGCTTCTATAAACAACAGTCCATCCAATAATGGATTGACAAGTTCTAACCGTCTAACTGAGCATTCAGAAACAATTAAATATACATGAACTTTAACTAGCGCGTTTGCGTTAGTTAAGCCGAATGTCTGTCGCTTAATAACGACGGGTTAATTAGCTAGGTTAGCTAGTTAGTTGTCCACAGTTTGCTGATTTACGTAACTACGCCTATCTCTATAAAGTAAAAGTACAAAAAAAAGTAAAATGTGCTAATCAGTATAATTATGACAGAATAAGTGTATTGTTGTAAAATCTTCTTGTTTTTAAATATTCGAGTATAGGTTAGTATCGTTATATTTAAATACTTAATAATAACAATTGCCACGGAAATCAGACAGAGAACACTGACATGAGAATGTTAGAGTGCGTACAGATCTGGCAACTGCGCTGCAAATGCGCTTGTTTGCGAAAGGCTCGCGAGCAGCACATAAACGTTGTGAGATCTGTATATTAACATGTATTTAATTGCACGCATGCAGCACACGTGCAGTATAAGCAGCGCGAGCGCAGCGCACATCCATCGCGTTCGCGGCGTATTCGCCAGATCTATACGCACCCGTATCATTTACATGACTTAAATCAAGAACATAATTCTGATACATCTAGAGAATATTGAAGACTTAATTAAAAACATAAAAAAATAGTTTACTTCACATGCAATACTATACAAGAAATAGAAAATGCAAATTAATAATAAAACACACTCGTCACATGGGTCTCAGACAGCCACAGAGGGTATGAAGTACAAGTACCCTGTCTGATATTCTGTCATAGCCCTTAATGAATAAGATAATACACTAAAACAGTATTTATTATTCGGTCATTCTCGGACTAGAGTTCACTAGCCAATTTTTTTCCATTTTACATTATTTAAATATTCAAGTATATTATCGAGAAAATATTAATAATATTCACGATACAATACTCGAATATTAAATAATATTACAGGATTAAAATAATCAAATACTTAACTAATAAAAATTGCCACGGAAATCAGGTAGAGAACACTAGTCCGAGAATGCGGTCAGAAAAACACTAATGTAAAGTTACAAAACGGGGCGAAGTAGGCATAA
This sequence comes from Hyposmocoma kahamanoa, assembly GCF_003589595.1. NCBI lineage: Eukaryota > Metazoa > Arthropoda > Insecta > Lepidoptera > Cosmopterigidae > Hyposmocoma > Hyposmocoma kahamanoa. Next base: position 4,431,925 of record NW_020653900.1, on the reverse strand, counting down.
CTACACCAGGTAGGTAATAAATACGTGGTTTATTACTACAGCAACTTTTACAATTTACAAGAGATGGTCTTAATGTGCAGCTACGAAAACCTAGTCCCCATGTGGAATCTGGTAACGTAGGCACCTTTTAGGTTTCATCAGAATAATTAATAAGTCGCAGGAGAGTCCCACAAGTGGAAACTCAGCTCTGGTAGACAGTGCATTTGTAGATAAATTAGCTCATTCGTTAATTTTTGTAAGGACCCCCCAGTTGGCCACAGATGGCCTTGACTGCGCCACCGGATGCGGGTGAAAATGGCGAGCTGAAGGCTCTTAACTCATTAAAAATGAACTAAAACTAAGTAGCGGGCCTGAAGGTGTCCAAGTGGGCACGGACCTCGACTACTGGGGACTTCCGCCGGATGTAGGCATTTTATTTCAATATCAACGCCATCTAGCGACAACGAGAGGTTACTAAAATAGTTGATTTGTGTTTTGTGGTGTTATGCTAATAATACAAATACAATTATTATTCTAAAATATTCAATACTCAAAGCACAAATTGCTATTATGACCATTAGCTTTTGAATGTCCGCAATGATAGAGACACTGCCCCTGCCCTCTTACAGGAGGAGGTAGACCATTCCACATATTTTATGAGGCGCATTTGATGCAATGCCGGGCGACAGCCAGCGACATGGTGAGCTTCCTAATTATGACACCCTCACGCATAACTTGAGCCTTTTCAAAGCAAGAGTGAACAGGCCATCGACATCATACGATGGAACAGGCATTATAGACAATGTGCATGCCCCACCGTCGACCTCATCGTCACTTTCCATCAAGTTGGAGTCAAATTCGCTCTTATTCCGTCAATTAGTAAAAAAAAACAACATCCCTTGAAGGGTATGTTCACCACACGAAACCAATTAATCAGAAAACCATTGAAGTCACAAAAAAAGCTGTTCCATGATAACACAAATCAGATGTCAACAAATTAGCACTTAACATATTCAGCCATATAAAAAAAGTAAATGAAATATCTAACATGTTATGTTATTAATAGCGAAAGACAAATTGATTCAAATAATCACCGATTGAAACATTTTCATGCAAAGTGGCATGTATCAACGAATTATTCTAAGAACCGTGTCATTATGTAGAAAGCGAAGTGTGATTGTATTCAAATGTCGTCTGAGTGAGATTTATTGTATTGCAACCGATTATTTATTGCGAAATGTGAATAACGAATTGTTTGGAGATAAAGATATTATGCTTAGGAGGTTACTTTGGTAATAGCGCTTCATAGAGTTCGATATTAAATAATTAAACACAATGATATTTTGTAGACACAATCTAGAAACTAAAAACTAGGTTCATGGTTTGTCACATTTGAGTTCAATTATATAGTTTCTGAATTACACGGGCTCAAAAACTTGCAATTTTTTTTTAAAAAGAGTACAAGTTTATGCAATTTTTTTTAAGACAATATAATGTTGACTGTTGGTGTTGAAAAACCTAGGCCCGCAGAAAATTAAACAATTCTGCAAATTAAAAACTTTTTTTACACATAATATTTCTGCCGCCAAGCAGTAATGTCAGTATTACTGTATTCCGGTTTGAAGGGTAAGGGTGCTGGAGAAATTACAGGCATATGGGACTTGTCAACTTATGTCTCAGGGTGACGGGTGCAGTGGCACTGCCCCTCAGATCTTTACGATATGCTGGGGAAATAAAAGATAAATACAAATACAAATAGTCATGTAAATCGCAAATAAAAAAAAAACATAATAATGAAAATAAATAAAAAAACAAAATAGCAATTGTAATAACAAAATATTAAATAAATCATGTCAACAAGGTACACGTACAGGCCTCTCTGTTATTGTGCAATAACTACTAATGGACTGGAACGTCATATTTATAAAATATCACATCAAAACAAAAATCAAAGCACACATTTTGTTTGAGTTGGTTTTATTTGGAACAGACTTTTTTGTCCTTTGTTGTATATGTATAGCATTAGAAGGGTTTAAGCAATACACTATATACTTTTTTCTATTTAAAAAAAGTGTCACTTTACATATTACTATAAATAAAAAATATTGAACAGCATCACATACATTGCTCTGATCCCAAAGTAAGTATCTAAAGCACGAGTATTATAATCGGAAATAACGGTACCACAAACACCCACACCTGAGGCAATATATAGAGGTTAGTTTTATTTTCTATGCTGCCCCGGCTGGGGATCGAATCCGGGAGCTCAGAGATGTCGACACCATGAAAATTGGCGTACAAATTATTCGACCACAGACGTCAAATATTAAATGTTAAAGTTTGTATCGCCTTTACTACAATTTAGTACCGAGCGCCACCAAAAACCTAGTATTATTTGTATCATAACACGCTATCAAAGTGTTAACACAATTAGTATAAGGCTGGTGAGGAGTTTCAGATACGATGTCGGCTCACGGAAATCCTCAATGACCCTGACGACCCTATCTGTGGGTGGCGTCCCCTCCGTTCCTCGACCACTACAGAATATCAGCGTTGGGTTGCTTTGCATGCACAACCCGACAAATGCTGAGTGGTGACCATTTTGGATCTCAATGTTTAATATTAAGATTTACTTTGTATTACTATTAGAGACCAAATAAATATTATTTTCTTTCTTCCTTTTTTTCTATAATTCTAACAAGAACGGCGTTCGAAGTCAACCAGATCTCAAAGAACGCACGCTCCACACGAAATGACCGCCCTTGCCAGCGAGGACGAAGAGCCCTCCGGTTCAGCGTATACTCGCGCAGATTTTTTCCATCTATGATTCCAAGTGACGGGACGAAAAAGTCGTGGACCTGCTAGTAAGCGACACGCCTGTCCATAACAGTTGTAGTGCCGCTTTAAATCACAAAGATCTGAGGGGCACTGCTACTGCGCCCGCCACCCTAAGACGTAAATTGACAAGTTCCATATGTCTGTAATTTCATGTCAACATTTCTGCTTGGTGGCAGAAATAGTTAAGGTGGCAGCACTTCTCTAGACGAACTCTTCCATATGGAGTTCTGCTGCTATTACGATTTACTTCTACCTACAGCACGCAACACGTCTTTTCGGCGAAAGTCTTCAGTAGCGTCGTGAATCCAGGTCCGTGCCTAGAGGCACCCTCGGGACCGCTTATTAGTTTTGAAACGGGTTAAGAGCCTATAGCTCGCTGTTTCGTTCAGTAGCGCAGTCAAGGTCATCAGCAGTTTACTGCAAAGTGCCAGCATAAAAAAGATATTATGACCTCGGAATTCATTGAAGCACGCCGCTGCTGCCACCTTCTGGGACAGCTGCAGAAAACCCTAGAGGCGCCCTTTACTCGAACGTTGGGTAAACTAAATGCCATCACTAGTTTTTTTTTTCACGCACATAGTCATAGCCCTGCACTAGGGTAACCCTGTATCACGGACGCCATGGACACGCACATAGACAACCATAAATTGCACCCAAACTCACGAGAAAAATATATATAGGCCATACAACGGCCACGGGGGCAGTTTTGTGGATATATTCTGTTGCTCTTTGAGCGAATTCGTAAAAGCGGCTTTGTGAGTTTTAAGATACCATAATAATAATAATTAACTAGTTATAGGTAACACTGTTGTCTATACTATCGCATTAGATACATCTATAACGATAGTTGTAAGTTGTAATAAATAAATAAATCTGTAAGAGATTGCACGGCGCACCGTTACCTTTTTAACAAAAAAAAGGAGGGGTCTCAATTCGATTGTATTGTTTTGTTCTTGTGTGTATGTTAAGCGATTACTCCGACATGTTTTGTGAACCGAATTCGATAACTCTTTTTTATTGTGGAAAGGAAAGCACCTCGGCAGTGGTTCCACTTCCACTCGATCTCTAATTAGGGGACGAATTCGGTTTATTGGATTTCCCCCACTTTCCATTACTCGATTTCAATAATACTTGGCAAATAAATGTAATTCCACAAAACTTTGAGGTCGTATTTCTAAGTTGCTGTAATAAACCTTTTCTACCTCAACACGCCCGACTGTTACTCACACACACTCTAATTGTACCTCATAAGACAAGATAACTTAGTAGCCGGTAGAGCTCCTTGTGAAAGGGTTCTTCCAGGGAAGTACTGCCATCTTATCTATTTCTGCACTAGGAAGACCTTGTATCGCGGGTGCCATGGGCACACACGTAGACAACTGCAAACTCACGAGAGAAATAAATGTAGGCCATAAAAATTTTTCTCCCGGTGAACACGGGACCTCTACGTGGCAGCCCTGCATGGTAACCGTCCGGCCACACAGGCAGACAAGACAGGCATATGGGACTTGTCAACTTATGTCTCAGGGCGACCGGCGCAGTGGTAGTGCCCCTAAGATCCTTGCGTCTTAAAGCTCAAAGTGGCACTGCAACTGTTATGGATAGGCGTTTCGCTCGCCATCAGACGCACGACTTGTTCGTCCTATCACTTGGTATTAAAAGAAACAGTACAGAGTACTAAAAAAACCGGCCTCAAAATCATTCACCCCCTAGTTTGCCACCCTTAGAGGTGGAATATTTTTTTCAAATTTAAATGGGACTACGTCTGAAGTACCCTCTTACCAACAAAAAGAGAATCATCAAAATCGGTTCACAAATTTGACAAAGAGTTATCGCGTAACATACATACAAAAAACATAGAGTCAAATTGAGAACCTCCTCCTTTTTATTAAGTCGGTTAAAAAGACAAGATATTTCTAGTGGAAAACTAATAAATTATTTATGCCTTAACTACAGCCCAAAGAACCTTGGTAAGACGTGATTACTAAGAAGTAATTATATACGACTTGCTATGCTTTGATTTGACACTGTAGTGCACAGAATAAATAATTACTTCAAAATTAAAACTTGTTTCCATTAATGGATCACCGTCATCCCTCATACATATATATGTACATTTTTATTTTTAAAGTAGGACCGCAGGAGGGGTTTAATGCGGGGAGGGGGTCTGCGGTCGGTCCTATAAGTTTCAAACTTGGCACCAGTTTTAGACGGTGAATGCCTTAATAATTTATGAACTTCTATGCTGTTTTAGATTCGTTGCACAACTAGTTTGAGATAACAAGTCTTAACCAAGTAGCGGAAACTTTCAGTCTTATTAACTTGCTAATTGAGTCCAGTATAAGAAAGTTGAAAATTGAGATTTTTTATATTTTTTGCAAGATTTCATGAACGATGAAGCTTTTGGTAAACAGTAGCTTGAGTCGAGGAAATATGGCACTTTATTGCTTTTTCAATATTACGAAATGGGACAAAATGATAAAATCAATAGGATGAATTAAAATCATAGTAATACCTTTTTATCACAAAGCTTGCTTGGCCTTAGAGAAACTGGAAGTGTCATAATTTCTGGCGACCGTCATTCAAGATGATTCATTCACCTTGAAGATCCGTGATAGTTAAAACGCCACAGTCGCAACCACAACCCAAACTTGGGTTTGTTGTGAAACAAATCGCGGTCTCAGACAATTTTGGATCATCCTAAACAAGGATATAGAGCGATTGGATGAGACGAACATAATTATCATAATTTAGAACAATTTTAGCGCAAGGTTGTTTTATAATTTCGTCATTTGTTTAGTTTTATATAAAATTGCGTAAGAATATATTTCTATAGTATTTTATAAATTTGACACTTTTGATCGCTGTTAATCATAAGCGACAGAGTTCTCGACATAAGACTGTTTCGGTTTCGCGATTGAAGTGAAGAAATGAAGCTATTCTTTCGGACTCTTCATAGGTTCCATGGTCAACGCTGATAGTCGTGACCTTGGAACCTGTAAGGAGAACTAAACGTTGGTTTGTTTAAAGTAACAAATAAAAACAACTTAGATCCGAAAATGTCGTTTCATTTTCAATCGAAAATATCAAGGATAGTGTGCATTTGACCTCCATATCACCTGATGGGAAGTGACGACGAGGTCGAGGATGGAGCATGCACCTATATGACTCCTAATCACTCTCGGCTTCAAAATAAACTCCACTCCAATGAACACTACGCCTATTTGATTTTTTGGTCATCGCTGGTTTTATTTTGTTTTTTTTTGTTTCTTTGTTCTTGTCTTGTTCTTCAGCAAGACTATCATTTTTAAATATACAACTGGCAATAAACTGCTATGGATAGGCGTATCGCGTACAACCAGTTACACGATTTTATCGCCCCGTCACTTGATATCATAAAAAAACCAGCTTGTAAAGTTACGACTGATTTGTAGAAAGGTTAGGGGCGAGCACGACAATAAGAATAATATTTTTTTAGGCCTTGGGAGCGGCGAGAGTGTAAAATAGATATAATAATATTAATAATAAAATCTTTATTTCGTAACAACATGATTTCTTAAACAATAGTGGCTGGAGCCTCCTTTTAAGCTTAGCCTGTCTTATGAGGCACCGCTCTTCATTTATACTCTACACATATTAAATTACATAAACCAACTAATCATCCAAACCGCATTTCTCAGTACATCGTTCGTGTGCGTGTGCGTGTGCGTGCGTGTGTGTGTGTGTGTGCGTGTGCGTGCGTGTGTGTGTGTGTGTGTGTGTGTGTGTGTGTGTGTGTGTGTGTGTG
>NW_020653900.1:4421351-4425311 GCF_003589595.1 Hyposmocoma kahamanoa | reverse complement strand
TGTGTGTGTGTGTGTGTGTGTGTGTGTGTGTGTGTGTGTGTGTGTGTTTTCCCCGCAATCCATTTCGATATAATTTTTTTACACTCATAATACAATTTGCTTCAGATTTTTAATTTCTTATTCAAAGTGTTGTATATGTTGGCCGCACGTTTGTCGTATTGCCTATCTGTAAATACGGAGTTGGTACTTGGAATTGGTATTACAAGATCTTGCCTTCTTTTCTGTCTGATATTATGGTCATATGCTAAAGTTTTATGTTTTTTTAACACTATGCTAGTAATATTCAATTTTCTCACCGTGGGGAGCTCACACAAGTTTTACAACTGTTCAAAACTTCATCTTCACAAAATACATGACCTTAATCAAGCTGCGTTGAACACATTCATCAATAAACCTCGTTTTCGCCGCACCACCCCAGATAGATATGCAATACACTAAGATGGATTGTACTGAAGATATGTATACTTCTTTCTAGGTCTCTAGAGGAGCCACGTGGCCCAGCGAACATTGTTAGCACCATAAATATGCCTTAGAGCTTTAAAAATCCATATTAATTTCCTACTTTGCAGGACAACATGTTTAAGGTGTGGGTACCGACGGATTCGCCAGTCCATGATGACTCCCAAATATTTAGTTTGTGCAACCTTCCGAAGGACGGGACACATCTTGCTCTTGTTTTGTGTCAATACAGTTGTGCAATTTAATTTTAAAGTCTTCACCGGGTTGTGTGTCATTGTATATACTATAACAAATATAATTGGTTTTTTCCGCATTTAGGGTGAGCTAGCTATGTTGTAGCCATTTTCCTATCTGCCCCAAGGCTTGTTCAGCGGTGTACATAACAGTGTCCCAGGTTTCACCAGCGAAGACTTTAGCGGTGTCGTCAGCGTACGAAAATATTTTTGCATTTGTAATATGCATTCCACATATATATATATATATATATAGGAGTAATGTTGGCCCAAGGACATTTTCTTGTGGCACACTGAACGACACCTCTGCATCCTCACTAGTATAGCTTCCTAATTTTACTTTTTGTTTCGTATACGATAAGCAGTCTCTGAGAAGACAGCGGGGTTCATCTTATACCGATCTTTTCATTGCGATGTTACAACGGTGTGCTTCAGTATGCCTTAGGATACTGTGTAGACTAAATTTATAGTCTAACTGCTCTACGTAAACTATATAAACATATACCAACATAATTACCGTCAGTATATTCTTGCACAAAGGAATACCGATGGATGCCGTTCTGCCAATGGACACCGGGCTTTAAAAGATACACGTGGTCAGCAATGGGACGCATAATAAGTTGACGATGACGAAGAATGATGAATTCATAAATGTCTAATTTCTCAAAAACTAGCTAAGTTTTCGCCTATACGCTTCAGCTTTTTCTTTAATAATTTAAACACAACTTATCATTAAGATGTACTTAACGCCACAACTTAACTCCGAGTGGCCTTTACTTAAAAGGGGTGAACACACTTTAGCTAAGCTACGCTTACCTTACTTACTTATATAAGATATTCATGAGAAAGAACACTTGAACTTTGGCTTAAGTTAAACGTTTCTTAAGAGATGATGAAGGTAAGCACTCTTAAGGATTATGTTGTTAACTTTCTGAAAATAACTTCAACGACAAGAAAATAAAGAAAAACGACAACAAATGATTAGTAACAGGTCTCTTGATAGCTACGAACTAACAATAGAAACTATTTTTCCGAATTGAAATCGCGTATATTTGTTTTTTAAAACAAACCAGCGTTTCGTGCCCTTGACAGGTCCCATGGCCACGGTTGACTGTGCCTTTGAATCCGCAAAAATAGTTTCATTTCCTATGTGTAACAATCGTGAAAACCTAAAAACTCGATAACTATTATCATACTTTGAAGTTCTTCTTTATTTGTTCGCTGTATGCTATTCCAATGTGTAACAATCGCGGAAACCTAATAAATCAATATTACATAATATTATTTTATTACTAAATTTTAAATAGCAGTAAAGCTCCTTGTGAAAGAGACTTTACCTATTTCTGCCGCCAGGCAGTAATGCGAGCATTAACGCTTTCCAGTTTTGAAGGGTAAGGGTGCTGGTGAAATTACAGGCACATGGGACTTGTCAACTTATCTCAGGGTGACGGGCGCAGTGGCAGTGCCCCTCAGATCTTTGTAGTTTAAAAGTCTGAGTGGCACTGCAACTGTTATGGAAGGCGTGTCATTTACCACCAAGCGCACGACTTGTTCATCCCGTCACTTGGTCTCATAAAAAAGGCAATAAATGTTTCAGAATGGAAAAAAAAGCTTTTTTTACCTGCAAAAATCACAAATCATTTCTATAAAAAGTTTCAAGTGAATTTAACGACCCTTGATAACTTCAGCTTCGCATATATATTATTAAAAGTCTTAATTAAAAAGACATGTTAAAAGTTTCATTAATCGAGCCACCAGTTTCGCACTAATTAGGATATGAAGGTAGCACTTAACATAATAATTTGCATGTGCAAGTTGCACCGCAAATGCAGTTGGGTAAATTACAGTAAAGCTTTTAAGGACTTTGATAAACGTGAAGATAAAGGGGCAAACAATGCAATGCACTTTATGTACAGATATAATATTTCATATTTTATTATGGTCAAGGGTTCGTTCAGATAGCCTTTATTGGGAGGAAGCTTGCCTGTTACACAGGCGGTTAGAACTTTTGAATTGAACATTTAGTAGCAATACAGCTCATGGTGAAAGAGTGAATCCAGGGAAGTACTGCCACCTTACCTATTTCTGCCGCCAAGCAGTCAATGTCGGCATTACTGTGTTCCGATTTTGAAGAGTAAGGGTACTGGTGAAATTACATGCACATGGAACTTGCCAACTTATGTCTCAGATGTTTGCGATTTCAAGCTCTGAGTGGTACTGCAACTGTTATGGACAGGCGTGTGGCTTATCATCAGGCGCACGACTTGTCCGTCCCGTCACTTAATATAATAAAAAAAAGATATCTTTGAGATACTCGTTCTAAAGTGTCAACCATGTCTAGGAAAGCGTAGATGCCCTGCAGCAAGATGGACGGACGACCTGAGAAAGTAGCCGGCGGCGGCTGGCACAACAGCACCGGGAGGGTTGGCGTGCTCACAGGAGGCCCATGTCAATGCGTGTAAGTTGATGATAGCCATTGAGTCTTTTTGTATCATGTACGTTTTGTGTTAAATTTACTAAAACAGTTCAGCGTCTTTCAACGTCTCTTCGAACACAGCAATGAAACATATATCGGAAAACTCAAATGCACTCAGTGAGTGTGACGGACTAAGATCTAAACAGTGAGTTATATTAAGGACGAGTTGTACTCATTTAGTACCTTGTTTCACTCAGACACTTCAGAACTAAATGAACGTCAAGAGATATCAGTTTCTTCAGATATTTCTTTTGTTTGCACTCTAGTCCATAAAATTGACTAGAAGGATTACGCTCGCGTTCTGATAAGGAAAGTGTCAAAAGCGACAAAGTTAATTACCGCTCATCTAAATTCAATCGAACCAATCAATCTACTTGGTATATTAAATTAAATAATGCGACTGATAAATTTAAATAACTTTATTGGAAATCGGTTAAATATAAAAACCCAGACGTAAAACACTTGAGCTTTAAAACAAGTTTCAATTATAATTGAATATTATCGCAGTTAAAGTCTTCGAATGCCGTCGGCGAAAGAAAATAAAAGAGACAGATTATGTCGTCTATGTTTAAATGTTCATTAGTGAATGGCGATAATATGTGGCTTGATTTAATATTATGACACAGACGAAGTAAATGAATTTCAATGCAAGATTATAACACGATTTAGAACTGTGATATAAGAAGTATAACATTTTTAACTGACAATATCAATACTACGACACACGATGCAGAAGATCTTCAAATGGCGATAATGCGAGATTATAGCACGATTCAGTACTGTGACTCTCCT
>NW_020653900.1:4280439-4421341 GCF_003589595.1 Hyposmocoma kahamanoa | reverse complement strand
ATGAAGCAGAAGATCTTCAACTGACGATAATGCGAGATTATATAACGATTCAGTACTAAGACACTCCTTCGCGAAAGACATTTAACTGACGATAACCCGAGAGAGCGTTACACAACATTATACTGCGACACATGAAATAGAAGATCTTCAACTGACGATAATGTGAGATTATAGCACGATTCAGTACTGTGACTCTCCTTCGAGAAAGACATTTAACTGACGATAACGCGAGAAAGCGTTACACAATATTATACTGCGACACATGAAGCAGAAGATCTTCCTGTGACGATAATGCGAGATAATAGCACGATTCAGTACTGTGTCCCTCGAAGCAAAAGAACTTCTGACGGTTACGCGAGACCGTTACACAATGTAATACTGCGACACACGATGCCGAAGATCTTCAATTGGCGATAATGCGAAATTATGGCACGATTTAGTAGTGTGATATTCGAAGTATAAACAGAGTGAAATATGTGTATATACAAAGGCTGACAAGATTTTTTTAACTTGTTATAGGTAAGAATGAAATCATAGTTTACTTTGTTGTGAGTGACGACGGAGTCCAAGACGAAGCATTTAGTAGCAGTAGAGATCCTTGTGAAACAGTTCGTCCAGGGGAGTACTGCCACCTTACCTATTTCTGGCGGCAAGCAGTACTGCGTTCTAGTTTAGAAGGTTAAGAGTGCTGGTGTACAGGCACATGGGACTTGTCAACTTGTGCCTCAGGATGGTTCCCTTAAAACTGAGTGGCACTGCAACTGTTATGACGAAGACGTAGACGTGTCGTTTACCACCAAGCATACGACTTGTCCGTCCTATGATTTGGTATCATAAAAAAAATAGACTACAGTACTTAGTACTGTTTAGTACTTACTACTGTTAGTAGTAGTTTAGACTAGTGCTATAAGCTACCATTATTTACGTGCAGATAAATATCTATGTCAAAATAAATTAGAAAATAATAACTTAAAACGCTATAGCGTAAAACAATTTCAAGTCCACCCAGTTAATTCAACAGCGTATTCGATCCAAATGAAATTAACCAGAAACCTCATTCATTCGCCAGCGTAAAGTTTGACATAATAATTCACGTTTCATTAAAACAGACAGCAAAATGAAATAAAGTTAATTCCTCGCATTTCGAAGTTACGACTGATATATGGCCACCCTGAAAACCAAATTAGTTGGCCCCCTTCTCCCCCCTTAACTAATGAGGGTTTTAACAAAAGAGGGGTCTGCTAATGAGTTGTGATGGGTCAGGATACGTTGGATGGTTGAAATGAATGATTGAACAAAGCGTTAAGTCTATTATCGTAGCAAGAGCTTTATTAGTACGGTTAATGTAGAAGAAGGTAGAAAGGGGAGCTTGACTTATCGATGAAGATAGTGCACCAATTAGTGTAAAACCAAACCATTTTACACTAATTGGTTTTGTACTACTACATTGCTGTGAGTTTCAACACATTTATGTCGCATCACCGGACACGGGTTTGCTTTAACGTGAAGTTTAACGATTATGAAACCATCGTAAGCTAACACGCCGGGTGAATTTGTAAAGTCTAAAGAATATACAAACTTTGTTAACTGCTGTCGTGCAATTCAAAATGTTTCCCTAACGTTAAAGCCTTTGATTATTTTGAGTTTGCAGTTATCTTCCATTTGTACTGCCAAATGAAAACCAATATGGCGAACAGAGGTAAATTTTTTTTGTGGACACTTGACGGCTAGCTGTTGCATGACTACGTCCTGCGGTGATAGATTTTTTTATTGATAGAGTACATTTTTTTTTTTTCAAAAAATAATACTTAGAGTAGCAATAGATAACAATTCATAATTGCCTATGTAACGAAAGGCGCCCGCAATCATTGACCAATAAGTATTAAAACCTGTCTATCGATGAATTGATATAGAAATAAACTCAAATAATACACCCCATCACTATTTGTAATCCGCCGCGAATTTCGGAGTTAAGGCCGCGTCTTCATAATTAGATTAAGTGAGGAACAATTAAACTTTCCTTAAATAAGCCAAACCTACCGGCGGCAATTAGTAATTCTCGCTTGATTATTTTATAACTTGATAATTGAGGAAATTTAGTCGAATCTGGAAACGGGCGGTGAATTTGGTGAGCGTGGTTTTCAAATTAAATTGTTAGTAAGTATTGTTATTTATTCAAGTAATTAGCAAAAAGTCTTATGGATATAATTTATCACAATTCACAAAAAAAAAATAATTATTTTGAGAATTATGAAATACGTTTTTTACAGGGATCTGTAAATTGTTTCTTCTAAAAATTTGTTTATTCTACTCGTTGTTTGTAAAAAATCACAGAATTTCTTCAAATACTCTACGCCTGTATCTCTCTTCCAAAACATTTCAATTGTTATATTAAATCGTATAATATGTGTAAATAGTTTCCGTTTCAGGAATAGGCCTCAAATGTTATTCTAAGGATCATCATCATCATCATAATCGACCGTTACTACACGCCCCACTGCTGAGCACGGGTCTCCCCTAAGGAAAGAGGTTAGACCATTGTCTACCACTTTAGCCCAATGCAGGTTGAGACTTGACACGTTTTACAAAGATTGTGAACTTTCTTTGTTCATCACTATACTTTTCATCTCCGTTAGCAAGAGGTATTACCTCTAAACATTCACAAATGTTACTTACAAGTTAAAATCACAGGTACAGGGATTCGAACCGTCGACACTTCATTGAGTAGCTACCGTTCTCCCACTACTATATGTACTATTATTATAAATATTTGTGTTGGATAATTTCTTCAAAAGTAACTTTTATAATAATGGCGCATCTAGTATCTCTGCATCCGTATTTAATTTTTCCAGAAGCATTTGTTACAGTTCATAGAAGCTAATTAAGATCTGCTTTATTAATTAGTTACTTTGGCTTCGGCTTTATTTCTTCTGCACATTTTTAATTTGTTTGATGCTTGAAAGCGATGTAAGAAATGCTATGCGAAGTTGATTATTTATTTAATATGTAAGTACTTAAAAATATACTAAACTAATAATATACCAGTAACTTAAAACTATATCGAAGGGACATTTTGTCAGCGCTCATATTTTTTTGCACACAATATCGTAAAACAATCGTCATAAAAAAGTATTAGGTTATCTCTAATTTTTTATAGTATTTGTTTTTCGTAAATGTGTTTGACCCCTAATAAAGAGCGTTTCGTATCAAGTTGTTTGAGACACAAAAAAATATTTTTATATAATATATTTTTTTTATAACATCAAGTGAGTGAGTAATATTTTTTTAAGTAGCGACGGAATTTGGCGGTAAGACTCTGCGCCCTTCACCCGGAGACATAAGTTGAAGAGTGCCATGGGCTTGTAATTTCACCAGAACCTTAGCCTTCAAAACCAAAACAATTTAAATATATTGTCATTTAAGTATTCGTGTGTCATATTGACGGTACCGAGTCTCGGTTCTTTTTCCAGTGACACGGAAGTGTAGCCAGATTGAAAGCCATATGCCCGAGACTGAAAATACCAGTCTGTTTAAAGTGTATAAAAAATGGCTCGCGCGCATTCCTCGCTCGATATCTCAACTATACGTTCCACTGCTGGACACGGGACTCCTCCGAATACATCCTTACAATAATTAAAACAAATGAAATATTATTAATTTATAACGTTACAAGTCATAGGTCTCGAAAATGCCAAAAAATAGTCGAGAGTCAAAATTTTCTGGACTTGGATTCCCACAATGAAAACTCGAATAGCAAGATATGGAATTATGTTGGATATAATAACACGACGGAAACTAAAATTATAAATACTACGCGGTAATTGAAAACAAGTTAAGAATCTGACAAGGTTCAAAGAAGGTGACAAATAAATCCAAAAATCATTTTAAGATAGCGATATTTCGGCTAAAATCTCGTTCATAATAAATGAAACGGGACCGTTTCGCAAACAAGCTTTCAGACTTCGAAATAACAGGAAGTATTTAAAGAAATGCTTTGAAATTTAAATTTGAATTTTGTTTTAAATTCAAATGGAATTTTATGGGTAATTTTTAGGCTATTTTTCGCTACCTAACTTCGGTGGCAATTTTTATTATTTAAATATTGTAGAATATCATCGTAAAAAATATTAAATATTTCAGGATAATTTAGTTGAGTACTTAAATAATAAAAATTGCCACCGAAATTGGAATATAATTGCCACCGAAATTAGAATAAAAATTGCCACCGAAATTATATTGAGAAAACTAACCTGAAAATTGCCTTTACAGCGTCTGGCATAGATTTATTCACGATGTCGTTTTTACATATTTTTTTATTTTTGTGAAAATACTCCATTAATTTTTTATTATTATTGACACAAAGATCGAAACTCAAAGAAAAATTCCCTCGATTTGAATGGACTCCAGCCAGTGCTTTTGACCAACCGAGCTACAGACCGAGTCAACAGATTTTATCGAATATCCCTGTGTGTTTGACACAGATCTTTGTATTGGTTTAAATGGCTTTTCTTGTCGTCAGTGCCGCCTGTGACTAACTTAAGAACAGACACTGCTACGAATCCAGTCCGATCGATGAAATTTTTCTTTGTGCTCCAATCTTCGTGTCAAAAATAATGTGGCATAGATTTTAATTTATATCTTAAGAGTATTATACTATACGTCATGTAGAGATATAGTTAGTAGCAGTAGAGCCTCTTGTGAAAGAGTTCGGTATGTACTGCCACCTTACCTATTTCTGCCGCCAAGCAGTAATGTGAGCTTTTCCGGTTTTGACGGTAGGTAAGGGTGTTAATAAAAATTGGACTTGTTAACTTATGTCTCAGGATGACGGATCTTTGTGTTTTAAAGCTCCGAGTAGCACTGCAACTGTTATGAACAGGCATGTCGCTTGACACCAGGCGCACAACCTGTTCATCCCGTCACTTGGTATCATGAAAAAAGGACGTACCGTTGTCCGTATTCGTAACGCCTTATTTTTTAAATGGGTAATTTTAGGTAACATAACGCCACTGAATAAGTGCGGACTCCTTGTTTCATAATATTTCGAACAAGAAAGTTAAGACTTATACATTTTCGTCTCCTGTGTATAAATTGCTTACAGTTAGCTCCCTGGTTTTATCATTAAATATAAACGTCGAACGCTCTCCCAAATGGCTCTAAGCAATGTTTACCTCTACGACAAGGGACAGGGAGAAAGAACGACGTGCAATAAAAATTAACTGGGGCCCAACACGCATCCCTGTTGTACCCCTCCGATTGTATCAATCAGCTTACGGATTTGCTCCTTAATTCCTGAGGAGACAGCCTACAAACTGCAATTATCCTGGAGACATTCAACCTACTATATTTCAGAAAGACACATTTGCAAAACGAATAAAACAATTTCAACTTTGCTGCGTCTAGATAGCGTATAATATCGTATAGCCGCAATATAATCGACGCAAACATTTTGTGAAAATTAAAAGAAATAGAGAAAAATGCGAAATCAGACTTTTGGTATACGGAATAAGGGCACTTTCTTCATTGTACATTATTCGTATAGGCACCCTAATTCTGAGAGTTTTAATATTCACTTATACACGAGAAAAGAATTACACAGAGAAAATGAAGCACGGATAGTGAATAAGTAAACTCCCTTCCAGTGTTCCCATTGGTGGGCTATTAAACTATTATGTGTTACCGATTACCAACGTGTTAGTGTTACCGGCGGAGATCGTGATACCGATTATTCCGATTCGAGTTGTCGGTATTGGGAATCGATTTCGTGAAACGAATGAACCTTTAGAATGTGTAAATAGACGGGGATTGGTTTTGGTGCGATCGTTACAATATCGATTTTATAACAATGTTGAGTGTAGTTTCGTTTCAAGATAGGCAATCTGTAATATTCAGAAAGGTGAATAGGTTCATTTATGATGGAAACTTGGGTAGGTTACCGTCGAGGATATTGCAAATACGCGTATGTAGCATTGGTAAACGGCGCGTATCTGCAGTAAACCAACTTTTACATGAGAGGGATTTAACGTTATTACTTTGTTATTTCAATGGCTACGACTATCATTTTTGCACAGCAAGCATTAATTTATTTTGTCCACGGACTAATAACAATAGATTCCCTTGAATCACTCTAATTTGGTTGCCACACCTATTACACAGATTAGATTTGGTCACTAAATTACCGAAATGGAAACTCATAATCCAATGCTAGTTCCGCGTAATTGCACTATCCCCGAAGTTACGTATTTCGTAAAGTTTGCTACACTCCAGTCTAATGAAGTAGTAATAGTTGAGGTCCCTCTTAAAGAGTTCATCCAGTGAAGCACTTACTGCTACCTTACCTACTTCTGCCGCCAAGCAGGAATGCGTTCCAGTTTTGAAAATACGGGCACATGAGACTTGTCAACTTATATCTCAGGGTGACGGGCGCAGTGGCAGTGTCCCTCAGGTCTCTGCGAATTAAAGCTCTGAGTGCCACTGCAGCTGCTTTGGACAGACGTATCGCTTACCACCAGGAGCACGACTTGTTCGTGCCGTCACTTGATATTATAAAAAAATGCTTTACGTTGACAACATAAAGAAAAGAAAAGCTTTTATCCAATACCAGAAAACATGGATGTTACTTTTCTATTGTTCAACCCAGTGCCGTACATTTTACCCTTAGGTTTAAAAGCACGTTATCTGTGTGTAACTTTTTTTTGCTGTATCACAGTTTCGTTTACTTTTCGCATTTAACCACCACGGCTATCGAAACAGTCTTTCGAATTGTATACCTGTATGGTTTACAATACACGTTGCTTCCGTCCACTTTATTAATATATAATAAACCTTATGTAGTAAATGTGAAAGTTTGATTGAAAAGGCTATATAATTTATATTTAGATAGATAATGACTAACCCATTTGCGCAAAGTTACCAACATTCGAGCTATTGGCACCTAGAGTTTTTTTATTGGAGGATTTTAATAGTAACAGTTTTTATAACCGTTAAAATTTTAGTTTACGTATTATTGCGTTTTGAGTTTCTTAATTGTTTGTTTGGGCTGATGACTCTGTAGCCATTGCTCAATAAATAATAGTTATTTGTTATGCAAGGCTGCAAAGTTATTGTTTAACGCGAGTGCTTGTATTGAAACCTAAGCAAACGGAGGAAACTAAGATTAAAAAATAGATTCCTGAGCGTAAGGAGGGTTTCAAGTCACGAGACGCAGAACAATTTTGCAGCCGACCGAAACATACAACTTTTCACCTCACTAGCGAGGAAAATGGTAGATGAAAGAAAAACAGTTGAATTACAAAACATCACTTTTTTTAATCAAAACAAAAAGTTTACCGTCCTGAATTTGCACCTCATCAATTTTTATTCTTGCTTGTACTTATAATTTTACGCGATTAAGTGTTTATTGAAATTATTTTAATTCTTCGACGAATTAAAATAATTTAATAATAACAATCAGGTACCATTGTCAATTTAATGTCAACAATAATAAGAATAGAATATACCAACGAATTTCTATTAAAAAATAAGTAATGTGCGACATGGCATTATCTTTTTTTTTCATCGAAAAAAAAGTTAGGGGCACCCCGCCCAGTCCAGCGCCAAGTTCGAATTTCAGAAACCTTTTCCACTCTAGCGAGCAAAAAACGCCTTTGCGCGCAGATTTACAATGAGAAAGAAAGCCTAGTGAGGTGGAAATATATATTTTTTTGTTTTCAATTACGCTGATTTTGCTTAACAATAAATAAAACTGAAACTAAATAAGATATTAAAAAAACACTTATAGGGGATTGTAGATCTCATGTTGTTGATCCTAGATATATTATTATCTTAATTTCGCTAAAAATGTCGTTTGCGTTAATTATGATAAAGCGGGTAGTAATGCCATATGCCTATATGTTTTACCATTTCAAAATCATTGGTGAAAATTTTACCAATGAAATTTTTATTTTTTACATTGCTCGTTGAGGTCCGTATATACAAACGGGGTTACCTTGAACCTGTGGCTATGTATACAGGTTTATTTATAAAATGCGAACAACGTAGCAGAACTTTTTTACTAACATCATAAACAACAACTTTCGTTACATAACTTTTAGTAATTTGTCAGATTTTACTTTCATACAAAAATAAAAATATTTAAACAGATCGCTCTAAACGGTGTTAATTCTGTGCAAAACGCGGGAGTCCTCGGAGAGGACGCTTGCACATTTGAGTTTGCTACCTTATCACCAAATTAAAGATCTAAAAAGTATCAGAAAGCAAAAACTAACTTAAGTTTGTTTTTGGTATTTTTATCATGTTTTGTCAAAAGTCTTGGTACGAAAGTTGTTGTTTTATAGTCTTAATAATCTAGTCCTGCAAGGTTGTTAGTATTTTAAAATTAACCCTTTACCATGTACGAGTAGACTACACATCAATTTTTCAAAAGATAAACATAACAGCAGTGGCAGTAGACCTCCTTGTGAAAGAGTTCCTCCAGGGAAGTACTGCCCACCTTACCTATTTCTGCCGCCAAGCAGTAATGTCAGCATTATTGTGTTCCGATTTTGGAAGGTAAGGGTGCTGGTGAAGTTACAGGCACATGGGACTTTTCAACCTATGTCTCAGGGTCACGGGCGCAGTGGCAGTTCCCCTCAGATCTTTGCGATTTAAAACACTGCAATTGTTATGGACAGGCGTGTCGCTTACCATCAGGCGCACGACTTGTTCGTCCCGTCACATAGTATCATAAAAAATACACATTCTCCTATCAACTAAGTTTGTACATAACAGTAAAAGTCAGAAAAATAGGCAATAAAGCGAACAATGCATGTAAAAAGGCCCTTCTTCCACCGCAGTTAATAATACATGGTTCAAACTGCGGAGTTGTGTACCTCATACAATATTTAACTCCCCTGCTACCCGTGTTACCGCCTGCGTGATGCTCTATATCTACTCATACGCATAGCTATAGACCTATAGTGTTTATACAGCTTAATTTTTAGTGTCACAATTGACAGCGAAAATGTTGGTGAAACAAGTATACCAAACTATAGTTACGAATAAATTATGATGTCTGGGTTGATTTGTTTTGAACATTCTGCTTACGAAATACCTAAGTTGTAAGACAAACTGATGGCATTTATATTTTTTATGCTACCAAGTGACTAACAAGTCGTGCGCCTGGTGGTAAGCGACGCAACTGTCCGTAACAGTTGCAATGCCAATCACAGCTTTAAATCGTAATCTGAGGGACACGTCCGTTAGCCTGATACTTAAGTTGATATGTCCCATGTGCCTCTAATATGTGCATTACAGCTTGGAGGCAGAAACAGGTAAAGTGGCAGTACTTCCCTGAACTCCACCCTTTCTCAAAGAGCTCTACTGCTACTAAATATAATGTCTTTACGACTCAGTATTGCCATTAAACATTTGTTTATACTAATTACTTGTCAAAAGTTTGACGGGTAGAAATAGAGATTTAAACGACAACTCTGTCAGAAGTTGGGCAGAAAATTAGTCGAAATTGTGACAGGCAGAATGTCAATGTCTTTGCATTTGTACTGAAAGCGACAGGTCACAGAAATCTAATCCCTTCAGTTCTTTACCCGTTCGCCGATAAAACAATGGGATTGTTTAAATGGACGCCACAACACACAAACTGATGATCTCGCGCAGATCGAGATGCTTCCAACTTATTATTATGAATATGTGTGTATTATGTTTTAAAAGAAGTCTTTATAATATATTTTGGAAACTACAGTTACAGAACCGCATCGAGTATATAACCAGAAATAGAGACGAAATGTTTTTATTTCATTTAATTTGTTTGAAAACTATTCTGCCATATCATTACTGTGACAACAGCACTCCGATTGGCTAGCCCGAGTTCGAAACAATTGACGGGTGTCGTCAACTGTTTCACTTCAAATCGACCAGTTAACTTGAGCTTTGCTATAATGGACGAAAATTGCAAAATTACATATTTAATATTTAATTACCGATGAAATGTGATTCCTTTTGTTTTGTAATTAGATGTTTTGCTGTTTTTCCCACACCACCGAATATAACAGCACGGCATTGTTAGAGATATTATCTTTATTACAACAAATACAGAATATTTTTTGGAATACACGGAGACGTACACACAGGTCAGTAGTTGGCCTGTCTATATTTCAATGCAAACGAGAGTTGATATTTATAAGAGCTGTATCGCTAATATGTTACCAGGAATATATGGCCCTTATTTCGTCTCTATTTCTGGTTATATACTCGATGCAGAACCAGCACGGTATGATGGCCGTTTTGACAGGTCACAATAGTGAGGTCAAATCTCAATTCATTAACGAAAAAAAATATAATCAAAAGCAAGTCGCATCTATAACTTTTTAGATTTATAACTAGTATTAAAGGGGTAGCTGATTAAAAAGTTTTAATAAAACGAAAGTAAAAATGTTTACTTAATATATCGTCAATTCGAAACTGCTTTGTTTTGTATTCGGTTCGGTTTGTTTTGTATAAGGTTCGATTCCCGGGCCGGGAGAAATATTTGTATGGCCTACATTTATTTATCTCTTGAGTTTGGGTGTAATTTTTGGTTGTCTATGTGTGTGTCCATGGCACCGACAACACAGGGTTTCCCTAGTGCGGGGCTATGTTGAGAGTATGCGTTTAAAAAAAAAAGTGACAAACGTATTAGATGATCATATTAGATGAGAAAAAATCAAATTTCAATAAACAAATGCCGAGTTGGGTCGTAAAATTATACATTCATAAAGTTTACTGCACGTCACCATTGACAACAATACAGCACAGCAATTAGCTCCTTCAACGTAGTTATGAATTAATACGAAACTTGATGAGCGGCGTGCCGGTACTATAGTACAAATATTGCTAGCCTAAAAAAAGACACAACAACACCATGAAATAATGTAATTATATTTCCACTTTCGCCACATAAATCGATGCTTTCCACAGTGATCAAATACAAATGGTCAACACGAATGCTTTTGACATTTAAGAAAAGAACATAATTCAATTGACTACCATATACAATCGATTTTCAACATCGACTTATTAAGCAAGAATCGATGTGTTTTATCTATACCTCATTTATTACGATGTCATTTGCTTATCGTTTGAGATAAAGCATTGGTGTGGATCTTAAGGTCTTTGTATTGTTTGGAAGTCGACATAAATTGTTTGTTGTTCTAAAGGAATAGGAGACTTTTATTTTATTTCTAAATTTGAATTCAAATTCCTAATTTGAATTATCTGTCTCTTTCCAAGTCCAACACCAAGATTACATGCACGTTATTGCGATCAAGCAATAAGCCAGAATTCAAAAAAATCAAAAATGCAAAACAATATTTTTTTCATAGGTAAAAAATTACACTTAAAATCGTCATATTGATTACACTCTACTGTTTATTTGCAAGGCAGATTCTCTTGAGAAGAATGAGCAAGAAGGGGTTGCTCTTTATAAATATACATTTATCTTTTACAATATTTATTTCAAACATCTTAGATTGAGAATACCTGCAGGAACTAAACGGGTCCCTACCACGGATTTTTGTCATCCAATTACGCAAAACCTGTATAAAAACCTTTAATATAAAGTTTTGGTTTCATTGTAGTTTTAAACCTCGTAAATGGCAAAGTTCGAATGTCAACAGGAATATTAATAAAGTAGCGTCTTCATTGCCCCTTAAATGAATTTGTGACTTTGTGTATCAAGAACAGCTAGTTTATTTTCATTCTTTGTATTAATGTTATGTTATTTTTCGGAAAAAATACTGTTCTTGTTAACATTAATTACATTTTCATAAATGTACTGTGACGCTAGTGTACGAATATTTTGCACACATTTGCCCGTAAACAGTGTCATGATATGTATGCAGGTAAAGTCAACCGTAATGTCATAAATTAGGCCAACGAGCTTTTTCATTACATTACCGTCTCAGGGCGGTAATAGATTTTTAATTTTATTTACACTGTACTTCTCTTATACGCCAAGATTAAACAAAAAGTTTTATGCTCAAAAAATATGAATGTACATATTTCGCATAAGCTTCAAAATACAAAAGAAAAACGAAACAATTGCAATTTAACTATAGGTACTTTACTAAACTTACCAAATTCTGCTTTATTTTATATTTATTTTATTTATTTATTTAAACTTAATTGCACACAAAATAGTACAAATTAATGCCATTAGGCATTCTCTACCAGGTAACCGGAGAGCTGGGTTCAAAATAAATGACAGAGGTGCATAACATGATAATTAAAACAGATAGGAAGATTTATAAATAATTATAATATATAGTTTAAACACAATATAAATATAGCATATAATATTATATGACCAACTATATACTTATATAAGCAACCTATATATACATAAATACATAATATATAATACATACACATATATTTAATATATACATATTTATATATAACAATGTTAGACTAATGAGACGTAGATTGAGACTCCATTATGAAGCCGCGGACTAATTGCTTGAAAGCTAGTTTATTCGGCGCTTTCAAATATGGGGCGGTGGAGCGTTCCAGAGTCGTATTGCTTGAAGAATAAATGAGTTAGATAGAAAACCAGTGCGGTGAGAAGGAATTAAAAGAGTCAATTTGCTGTCTGAGTGAAGATTGCGATTATGGGATGCACCCAAATATTGAAATTTACATTTCAAATTTCCAGGTGCACATTTATCATTGATGATAGAGTAAAAAGTGGAAAGTATTCTCAAATCACGACCCTGGCGAATCGTAAGCCACTTCAGCTTATTGCGACGTGAAAATTTTCGAAGTCCATAAATAAAGCAAATGCAACTATTGAGCAAGCGATCCAATTTGTTGAGAAGTTCCTGGGTGATATCAAAATAACATACATCAGCATAATCAAAGATAGGAAAAACAGTGGCCTGTACTAAGAGGATTTTTGTTGAGATGGGAAGAAAGTGTTTGAATTGGTCGAACGAGCTTAAGGTACCAATGATCTTCTGACTAATGGAGTCAATCTGAGGTTTCCAGCTTAAAGTACTATCAATGTGTAGTTCCAGATTCACAACATGAGGTGCGAATACAATAGGTGTATCGTTATAAAAAAGAGACGCGACAGAGCTCATGTCCAACCTAGTCAAAGCATGAGAACTACCCATAACACTACCTTGGCACTTACTTAGTTTGACACTGATGCCAAACTTACTTGACCAATCAGCAATAGGTACGCCGCAGATCTTCATTAAGCGCTAGTATCGCATCATCCAGGCAGTTAATCTTGGCCTGCGCATATATTTGCAGATCATCTGCATAAAGATGGTGAGAATTGTGGAGGAAAGGAGAAATTAAATTGATGAAAACGGAGAAATAGAGGGGAAAGAATTCCACCTTGGAGGCAGGTGGCCTCAAGGTCTGACTGATTATATCTAATACATGGTGGCTGCATGCATGTACATTTTATTACATTTTAGATACAGTTGTATTATCTATGAAAGAATAGCTGGCAATCTGTTTAAAAAAAAACAAACCCGCCACCGTAAATGTTGTATTGTGAAGCGATATTTATTCATACAAGAAATAAATTATCGTTGTATCTTTTCCTAGAAAATGTGTGAAAAACAATGTACGTAAAAGGGCGGTAAAAATGACAAATCTCGAATCAAGCCTATATAATATATAATTCTACCAAACTCTCGTTAATACTTATTTACCGCTCTTAATACACAATGTACTATAATATCTTTAAACGTATCTCTCAAAGACACTCTGAACATTTCATCATCTCTCCTAAAAAGTTTTCATTTTACAGATGTGGCCCTATTATGCAAAGTCTATTGTCTTTTGTTTGTCTCTGTATTTTATTGTAATGTACTCTAAAAGGTTTTAATTACGAATGCATTATGTTATAATATTTGGTCATAATAAAATACAAAAAACATTGTGAATAAATTTGTGACTTTCTGTACTTATGTCTGATGAATAACCGGTAGTTTTGCTTAGCATGTTTTTTCAAACACATTAGGCGTGTCAGTCTACCAGTCACAAACATATAAAACAAAAACAAATTGTAAAGAATCTATTCAAGTGTGAATCCACTTTATCAAATAAACTCTATCTCTTCAATATTAATTTGGACGGTAGCTAATAATTTTATTCTAACCCATCCTAAGATAATCCTTGTTCATTTGTCATAGATAACTTTATCCGTAGAGGTCGATAGACAATGTAACTATTCCGCATGATAAATAGGAATTACAAGTTTAATTTATATACTTTTTTCTTCACTGGTCTCCGAAGGTTGATTCTACGTACTTGGATGACAAAAATCCGTAGTAGTGAAGTGAGCCGTTTCGCTCTTGCAGGTTGTCTCGATTATGTAGGATATTGGAAATAAATATTGTAAATTTGTACAAATGTTTATTTACAAAGAGCAACCCCTGTAGATTCTTGCTTATTCTTCTCAGGAGAATCTACCTTACAAATCAGCAGTGGTGTTTAAATCAATACAGCCAATTAGACTTGAAATCGTCATATTGCAAATTACATTATAATGTATTTGTTTAACTATGAAATACAGATTATTTGACTTTGACTTTGACCTTGACTTTGACTTTGAAGCATCTTCTCGGGGTATTTTCCTTTATCGTTGAAGTTAATTAAAGTAATATATATATTGCATACAATTCAACACAGTGCCTCTGCTAGGAATGGGACTCGAACTTACGTGAGATGCAAGCGTTGGGACCGGGTGCTGGATTATGGCCTTGACCCGCTCTTTGGGGGACATACTTCGCCCAGTACTGAGATGTTTCCATGGGTTAAATTTAGGGATTTATTATACAATCGGAAGTTATACAAAACTTTGTAGGTACAAACTTTTGTGCTCCTTGTGAAGGAGTTTGTTAGTAGCAGTACAGCTCCCTGGGAAAGAGTTCGTCCAGGTAAGTACTGCTACCTATTTCTGCCGCCAAGCAGTAATGTTAGTATTACTGCGTTCCAGTTTTGAAGTTTCGGATTGGCTCTGCAAATGCTATGTGCACGACTTGTTCGCCCCGACACTTAGTATCATAAAATAAGTATTAAAAATGAAACTATTATTTTGGATCAAAATCGCGTATACTTGTCAACTTATGTCTTAGGATGATGGAGCAGTGGCAGTGCCCCTTAGATTTTTACGATTTAAAGCACAATGTGGCACGGCAAGTGTCATGAATAGGCCTTTTGCTTACCACCAGACGCACGAGTTATTCGTCCCGTCCCTTGATAGTTATAAAAAAAACTAAGTATACTAAATGGTGCAGTGAATAGATTCTCTCAATACACATATGGGTCGCTGGCTGAACGAACGAATGAACTTCGTGACGCAAAAAGCAGTGTCTAATGCGTAAAGGGCTGAATGTTAAAATTACAGTCGAGTTTATCATTAAAATGGGTTATACTCGAAGACGTGTCTCCACCTACGTTTTGTGATTTACAAGCAATATAAATATGTTGAAATTTAGATTATAACAAAACGTGTTCGTGTATGTCAAGTTATACTCGGGGTCGTGTTGCCCCCACGTACGATTGTGATCTACTAGCGATACAAGCTGTGATATTTCTCACATACAATTATGGTTAACAGACGATATTGTTTTTCCGTTTCGGCGGAAAAGTAAAAAGACATTAGTCAATACTGGCAAAATTGTCGCCTAATCTAGGGTAAATAGAGTTGCCACAAGAAGAAGAAAACATTACATTTTCTAATGAGAACACGGAGGGTTTTTTAAATTGTTCCAATAAGAATATCGAATATATTTTTTCTTTTCTTTTCTTTTCTATGGTATGTTTCGAAATTTAAAAAAGAAAAAGCCTTCCCCAATGCATTAGCTGTACAATGGGGGAAAGCTGCCAGCATTTTGGGCACCTTGCCGCGGGAACCCAATTTTATTCATATAATTTAATCCTAGTTTTAGTTTTCAATATTTAAGCTTTTACTGTACCTAATCTGTATAATTTAACTCATTGTATAATAAATTTGATAGAAGCTATTTGATTATTGTAGAAGCTCTTTGACCAAAAAACCATGGTGTGATTTGTTTATTAAAACAGAATTAACATGACTGTTTAAATATATGTGCCAGCCGTTGTCTATCTTATACTAATTTTTTCGAAATTTTACGGCGATGTCGTCCAACATGGAATTTTAAAGAGCAACTCAAAATAAAACATCACATAATATAGAAATATCTCGAGCCTTCAAATAAATCGTGTGTTTTATCTTAAACGAGTATTTTATTCGAAAGGCTGAATGTAGCCGATCCCGAATTCCACAGTCGAGTTTAACATTAAAAAGCTGGTGTTTTGAATTTAGAATAAGGGCGGTTTCAGGAATGCGTGAAAACATATTGTAAGTATTATAAATTTTTAATATCTGATATAGGTTGTTTTTCAATATTAGCTGTAGAAGGGAATTTGTCTGTTCTAAAAATTCTGTTTTCATTACATTTAGCAATTTAAAAAAAATCATATTTACAACGCTAACTGCCAATAAGAAAGCTATACAAATGAGGTTCTATTATAAAATTACTTGAAAATATAAACGCAAAATTTAAATTCTGTTCCAATCCAAAAGGTTAAGAAAAAATAAAATTCTGAATTTAAACACAATCCCACTAGCCGTCAAAACGTTTTACCGGTAAATTAATCAAGCAAACTCATACAAATCCTGTCAATAAAGCGGCGTGGCTAGCGCCCGAGCTCGTTAGCGATAAACCGACTTTTAATAATACACAGCAAAACAAAAACAAGCAGCATAAGATAACAAACCATTAACACGGCCGGTTAATACGAAGAGACGCTGATAAATTGACCGAAAAATAGAATAGTTTTTTTTTCTAAGTTCGGATTTGAAATTCCGGAATGGCGCCAATCTATTACAAAAAAACTGTGGTACTTACTAAAATTCATTAATACTATTCAAATATAGGAAATGAGTCAGCCGTGACCACGGGACATGTAAAGTGCCCAAAACGTTAGTTTGTTTGAAAATAGAAACAAATATGCTGGATTGTAGATTCGAAAGAATAGTTTTGTTTCCACAGTCGCGAAAACTAAGTAAAACTAACTAAACTGAGACAATTGTCTGCAAAGCATTAAAAATATTGTCGTTAGCAGCTCAAACGCTATCCGCGAGAAGTCATAAGTTTAGAAGTAGATGAATCTTATCTGTTTTTAAAATGTCAAAATATACTTAAGGTAGATTGGAGTGGGAGGAAGATTAAATTTGGTATATTACTGAAAAAAAGTATAATGATCGATTGATGTAAGGTTACCTATTAATAATATTTTAGACAGTTATTAGTTTATTTAAGAATAAATAAAATCGTTCAGACGTGTTTGTTACCTAATGGAAATTGCAATCTGTAGAAAACACAAATAGGACCTTCTTATAACGCACGCATATCTACAAACGTAAAAATATCTCTTGGATTATTTCCTTTTTTGGGTTTTTGTTTTCTTTTTTTATTCAATAAAAGGCAGTGGCATGGCGCCGCGCGTATCGAGCACGCGTTATCGGCGCCGAACACAAACACCGCTTGTCCATTAGAACGTAATCGGTTGTGATGCCACCAACAAGGGTATTGTCTTGCAGTTTTCGAATTCGGAATTCTGTTTCTGTGCTTTATGCGTCTGTGGCTGTTTGCATTTGTGTATTGACGTGTTTGAGAGAAAGCCGTTAAAAAGTATCTAAAGAGCGATTTTACATTTTAATCTATAGAGATATATTTGTAAGTCAATGAGATATATAATTAATTTGAACAATTTATTGACAGAAATCTTTTTATAAATTGTCTTCGAACATTAACATTTTTTTTAAATTAGATTGTTTTACGAAATCTGCTGTGAATCCTAATTTTTGTATTCTAGTGCCCACTGATAACGCATAATGATGATCTTTAGGTTGTACATCTGTTTTAAAAATCGGTTTTTATTTAATAAACAAGTTTAATTAAACATCACATCTACTCTCATATCACTACATAATATCTCATTTGTCTTGTATAACTGGCCGGCTGATGGTCCGACAGCCGTGTATACTCGGATAGTATGTTTGTTATGCTTTGCCTTAGCTGGCATTTTTATTTTGACGTCAACGACAAATAACTTGATTAAACTGGTCCAATAAAAAAATCCTCAATTTGGACCTTTAATTTTGTTCTCTATATGTTTATCACAAAATAATGCTCTACGCGTACAGTCGTATACATAGCGTGCTCCATAAGCTTCCGGAACTGGCCACTTACATAAACAATATTTAAAAAGTAATTAGAACATTTGAAAATGGAACTCTTTGGCTGTAGAATACAGTTTGTTTCATCTGACTGTCACTTGTTTTTACATTGTGGCGTCATTTTAGAAATTGGGTGTCTATCATATATATATCACCATGGACTTAACTCGTGAAAATTTTCGTAGTATGATTTTCTACGACTTTGAGTGTATTTGAACAGCTAAGCGGAGCTTCGCTCGGCTTCAAACTGCTTTTGGTAATGAAGCACCATGCAAGACGGCCATTTATAGCTGGTTTGCTGAATTCAAACGCGGTCGTGTGAATCTCAGTGACGAATTTCGTGATGGTCGCTCGTCCACTGCTGTGAACAATAAAAACATCGATGCTGTGCGCCGTATGATCAAAACAGACAGGCATGTGACATACCATGAGATTCGGGCATCTTTAGGCATAGGTATGAGTCAAATACAATCAATACTACACAAACATTTGGGTGTGAAAAAGCCGTGCTCTCGGTGAATCTCACACAATTTGACTGACGCTCAAAAAACGGATCGCGTCCGTTGGTGCAATGCCATGCTTACTAGATTCAACGAAGGAGCGTCAAATTTGTTGTGGAATACAGTAACAGGTGACAAAATATGGATTTATAGTTACGATCCCAAAACAAAACAGCAATCGAGCGTATGGGTCTTTCGAGTTGAGTCGAAACCGACCAAAGTGGTGCGCGTGCAAAGTGCCTCTAAGCGGATGATTGCTTCTTTTTTTAATAAAACTGGACACGTGGCTACTGTTGCTTTGGAGAATCGTTGTACCGTGAATAGTGATTGGTACACGACCATTTGTATGTCGGAAGTTATTGACAAACTTCGTAAAAATACCCGTAAACGCCGTATCATCTGGCACCACGATAATGCCAGTTCTCACACGGCCAGACAGACAAACTAATTTTTGAAGGTGAACAACGTTGACCTTATGAGCAATCCCGCGTACAGTCCCGACCTGGCACCTTGTGACTCTTATTTATTTCCAAAAATTAAGAACCAGTTACGCGGTCAACGATTTTCATCACCTGAAGAGGCTGTCGAAGAATGTGAAAAATATTTTTCAGACATTGTCACGGAGGAGTGGCATAAATGTTTTCAAAATTGGTTCATTCGAATGAAAAAGTGCATTAACGCTAACGGATAATATTTTGAGAAACAATAAATTCATTTCTGACCATTTTATAGCATTTTTTTCTTATTCATTCCGGAAAATTTATAGTGCACCCCACGTAATAATATCTTCAGGACTTTGTTGGGGTTATCGCTCTTCCGTAGCGCGTCGGGAATGTTTGCCGAATCACGCTTTTTTTTATAATACTAAGCGACTGGACGAACAAGTCGTGTGCTTGGTGGAAAGCGACACGCCTGTCCCTAACAGTTGCAGCTCAGAGCTACAAAGATCTGACCCCTGATACCCTGAGACGTAAGTTCTAAGTAATCTCATGTGCCAGTAATTTAACCAACACCATTACCCTTCGAAACCGGAACGCAGTAATGTTCACATTGCTGCTTGGCGGCAGAAATAGATGATTGACACGCAGAGGTCCCAGGTTCGATTCCCGGGCCGGGAGAAATACTTGTATGGCCTACATTTATTTTCTCTCGTGAGTTTGGGTGTAATTTGTGGTTGTCTATGTGTGTGTCCATGGCACCCGCGACACAGGGTTTCCCTAGTGCGGGGCTATGTTGATTGTGAGCGTTATTATTATTATTATTATTATTATTATTATTATGTAGATGATTGCGGACAGAGGTGAGGGTCCACAAAAATTGGATAGAACTACTCAAGATGGTATATTCATATCCGGAACTAGCGGTTTCCGAATGGTTACAAATTCAAACAAACAGTGATTCATAGCGCATTATTGTAATACCTTTATGGATTCACGTATCACAACTAAATCAATAAATTTGGTTTGAATTTGAACTTTCTAATCCATTTTGGTGCTATAAATAAAGCAGTACAAATGTTATCAGTGCCATAAATCGTTATAAAAGATAATAAAAACATCGTGTTGAATATAAAGGTCTATTGTAAAACTGGTTTGATAATATTGTAAATAATAGTGAAAAATTTAAATATCAATGTCACGTGCATTCATTTAGGTGTTTTATAAAAAGAATATCGCACAATATCGTTGAAATCGAGGTCTTAAGTTTAAACATGAAACCATCTACTGTCGTAACTCAAAAATGATGGAATTAAGAAAATACGATTTGAAAGTTCAAAAACTTACTGAATGAACCAATAAATTTATATTCTCGTTTATAAGTGGATGACTAACTATAAATATGTATAAATAAAAATAATCCTATTATTTGCTATAAGATACATTCAGTACTTTTTTTATTTTCAAATTGTGTTTTATCATTTCCATAATTTTTGAGTTACGACAATATTTTGTTCCATGTGCGATTTTTTTTCAAACGAACCAACGTTTCGGGTTCTTTACAGGTCCCATGGTCAACATGCCACAGAGTCCAAAACTTTGGTTTGCTTGAAAAAAAAAACAAATATTTTTGGTATAGATTCGAAAAAATAGTTCCAATATCGTTTAAATTAACGTAACTGTGTTAATGACAAATTACGATACAGAAAGATGGCGAATGTGTGTTTTGTAGCTATCACACAATCTAAAAATATAAAAGACAAAATCCTCTTTGCTTTTTGCTGTAGAAACCCCGGGTCCCTGAATTTAAAGCCTCCGGTAAACAAACGTCGAAAACCCTGTACCTGCATAATCTGTACCTTCTATTAGGTACAAATTACATCGGTCATTCTCGGACTAGTGTTAGTTCACTACCTAATTCCGTAACAATTTTTTGTATTTGATTTTTATCGTGCAACATTATTTAATATTCAAGTATTGTATCGCGAAATATTATTTAATAATTACAAGATAATATACTTAATATACTATTACCCACCATGTCTGTAAAGCCCGAGGGTTTTATTTGGGGCATTATAGTCAAGTTAGCGTCCATGCAATCATACTACTTACGTGCAAGTGTATATTTCACGGGCGGTACAAGAAATTACGAACCTCGACTCCGCAAGCCCTCAGTCTTCCACTTCGGGTTTCTAATAGTCTCGTTCGTAATTCCTTTTTTATCGCCTTTAATACTCAATACAGTATAATTTCGCCCCGTGTCATAGTCCATAGTCCAGTCCATGTCCATAGCGGTTTTTATAAACAGAATACGAAATAGAGAAAAGAAAAGATAAGAGGTTGACTACAGCGGCATATACACACTCCCTGTATTTAATCAATTTAGTAAACAATTTAATGTTTCAATGTAACAATTCAATAAATTAAAATATATATATATATATTGCGAACACCTGTCATTCCAATATACATATTAATCCTTTGAAAAGGTTTTGCGAAACACGTGGCGATTTATGGAATCAACCAATCAATTCATTACATGTTTTATGTTAATTGATCGATTTAGTTTCGTCCTCTTGTTTAATTATTTATCAGGCTTTATGAGTGGAGACATTAAGCGATGAATAAAAGATAAGTTAATAGTCGAGTAGGTACTAAGTACAAAACATCATTACATTGTAACATAGAATAATGTTTGTTTTCATTGAAAAATGTTTATGGATATCATAGTTCTGTTCGGATCTGATGCCCGAATTCACTGAATATTAATTTTGATAACTACTATAGGTTGACCCCATAAGTTTGACCACACTCGCGAAGCAAGAGACGCAAGGATGAAGACAACGTGAATCGCGGGTGGCAGTTAGATAAAGATGTATGGAAAGCCGATATGGCTCTAGATTCCGCGCAAATTTGACTCAAAGTGTATTCCATATCATTTAAGTTTATTTGAAAAGAGCAAGATCCCTAGAGTTTCTTGCTCGTTCTTCTTCTTAGCTTAGTGAACGTGCAGTAGCTTAAAAGTGACGTTGTCAAGTGTAATTTATTTTATCTATGGAATAAATGATTCTTTGACTTTGACGTTGTCTGCGTTCCGATTTTGAAGGGTGCTGGTGAAATTACAGGCACATGAGTCTTGTCAACTTACGTCTCTGGGTGATGGGCGCAGTGACAGTATCCCTAAGGCTCTGCGTGGCACTGCAACTGTTATGAACAGACGTTTCGCTTAGTACCAGGCCCTACGGCTAGTTCGCCCCGTCACTTGGTGTTACAAAAAAAAAACACACTGTGCGTAACAATGAGCATAACTAACAAAAAGTCTCTGCACTTAACAAAAATCAACCTTACACCAATGAACTTCAGGTACAATTTTCATTGGTGTCTGAAAACAATTATCAAAAGCGCACCTTAAAGTCATTTCCTTGGGGTTGGTTTTTGACCAAAGTTTTTCAGTATTAACGTTCAGACAATTTTAATAATGACTATATTAGCACCAAGATTGTCCCTATCTACTGACTACGGCATCCCCGGTAAGACCAAGGTAAGGCGGGCCAAGCCCTCCGCCAGTGATACGCCTTCACGAGCATCTCTGGTGGACCGGGCTCTGGGTATGGACTCGCCGAGCCTTGTAGTAGCTGCATAGATGGACATGATCGTCTGCTCTACTACTCCGCGTCTTATAGCGGTTTAGACGAGAGCCTAAGGCGCGAAGACGCGCGGGACACGTGAGTTGCCCTTTAAGTTGGAACGTCCGCACATTGTCGTACGATACTGTGACCGACACCTCCAGTACTAGTCTGGCGAGCTAGTAGAGTATGAGCTAAATATTCTCTGGTCCGTCCAGCCGCGTAGGTGTCTGGGAACTGAACGCGTATCACTGACGGAAGACATGGCTTGGACGCCCGCCGTACCCTGGTCTTACCGGGGAGCTCGTAGTCTCCCCGGAACTCCCTATCTCTCGGTCAGTAAATAGGGACAAATTAATGCGCCGAACAGGCGGAAGTTGCCGTACTTCTCTTATTATATATATTATTGTAAAATCAGTAACTATCTGCTGAAAAGTTGTCATTTTTGCAAACGTAGCCTTATTATACCAAGTGCATGATATACAGCCACGGTATCCACTTCACTTACGCTTAAATAAATCTAACTGTAAACTAGAACTACATGATATACTGAAATAAAATGGCACTATAACTCTTTACGACTGTACCCAATAATAATTAAAACAAATTCCTATATAATCTTTAGTACCTCAAGTACTTAAGTTTTACAGTCCGAGGCCATAACTAGGTGACCCATAAATATTTTAGAAAGACCTCTGCATTCATAGTAAGTGCTAAGTGTTCAGGGATTAGACTATGCTGGTCACTTTATACCTTTATCTTAATGAGAACATGAGATGCAAGAATCGTAGTTGACGCCTAGTTTTATGGAATGCTTTACAAACGATGTTTTATTTAGATTGAACATACCAACATAAGACCTTAATGTAAATGTATGTTTTTGAAATGACAGCATGTGTTCTCTCCAGAAAAAAGCACAAATTAATTCAATTCTTTATGGTCACAACGAAAGAACATTTCAAAATGCAAGTCCAACGGTATCAATGGAGAGATAATGTAGACAAAAACTCACCTCCATTTAGTCCTTCTATTTTGAAACCATGTCTTGACTTGCGCGTCTGTCATTTTCAATGTTTTCGCGAGACTCGCTCGTTCTGCTGAAGCTAAGTACTTCTGCTTGTGAAATCTTTTTTCCAGCTCGGCAATTTGAAGTCTTGTGAATGAAGTACGGGGTTTCTTGCGCTTTGGTGGCGTTCTGTTTTGATATGGGTGCCCGATTCGCCTTGTGATGGGGAAGGAGGCTGGAAATATAATATTTCTTGCTTTATTTCTGTTACAGAGGTAATATATAATTAAATTTAAAAAATTAAGGCCCAAATTACTTCTCAAAGGAGCCATACGTCACGTAATATGGAATAGCATCGGACAAATCTAGTATTTGAGCTTGTATGATTTTTGTAACTTATATGATGATGATATGTGAGGAGGTATTAAATCCCATTGAATTTAAAAGTTTTTTAAGTTATATAATTTCATTGACTTGATTATTATGTGATAAAAATTGTATTTCCGTTCGTAATTACATGAATAACACTAAAAACGCGTTCGTTTCTATTCAAATTTAGCAACAAAACAATCACGCAATTACAAATAACAACTTACAGCTTCAAGAGCGTAATAGCATTAACATCTTATCTTTGTAATTGAAATCACGAACTTATCGTTCTGAATAATACAATGTTCGGCCATTACAAAAAAGTCATGAATAAATAAAAATCTCATTAAATTCATTCGTTAAATTGCTCGTACAATCACCACAAAGTACCAGCTATTACACTGAAACAGCAATCAAAGTTTCCGTCCATAATAAATCTAAAATTACATGTTGATGACCATTCGTGGAAACTCAGCTTAACAGATTGACCATATACAGAATCGACCGCAAGATATCTTGAATATCTTATGTATAATAGCCTCCTCATAAGCAACTTTTCAAAAAAAGGAAGCCGTAATAACCAATCGCTCCAAAGTAGCAGTTACACGTCTCTCTTTTCAAAATTACAAAGATGGCGGACCTATTACCATTTTAAAATTCGAAACTCAATAAATTACACTCGTTTATATGAGCTCCTCTGATTGGCCGACAGTTGGTAATACCCAGTGTTTTCTGTAATAGATCGATTTGCATTAAATGGCCCATGAGATGAGATCGTATTGCTAACTAGGATACAATGTTCAGTACCAATCAATGATATCCATTCGAAATCATAATCAAGATAATAATACTTAATAGCACATTTTCATAGTCATAAAAAAAACGTTTAGATTTCATTTAGATGTACTAGACCGCAACACGACAAAAAGATAATTATATTTGTGATTTAATAAATAAAGAATCTCTTTGTTCCCGACATTGTAGTAAGTTGAGCTATGTGCAACCCTGTTCCTGTTACCCTATTCTAAATTCAAATTGGTAACCTTTCGCTATTTTTTGTTTTCAAAAATGGAACCGTATTAAATAGCGTGCTCCGATTGGTCGGCCGACAAACGTAATGGCTGCTTCTCGTGACCGCAAATTGTGAGGCAATTGCGCGGTTGTACGTAACTTAAGCATGGTTTAAAAATTGTTACTGACTTTTGTTTGAGTTTAAAGGCAAGGTTGCGTTTTATTTTGTATTGTGACATGAAACGTTTACGTCCGTATTGTGAACAGCAATTTCATTTGTTTTGTTGAGCTCTACTTGTAATTTGCTATTAACTTGCATTGTGCAATAGTGACTATTTTCATTTCAAAATAATAGGCTATTTTTTGGCAGCAAATATTGCTTCACGCTTATTCTTTTTGGCTTCAACATGAAACGCTTTCTTGGCAGTGTTAATAACCAAGCCAAGACAGCCTGAGGGCTGGTTAAAAGGTTCAATGACTGATTGGAATGATTTATTTTCCATTCTCTGTGTAATTATTGATAAAATTTAAAAACAACAACAACAAAAGAAAATCTTTCTCCCTTAAATTTTTTCCTTTTCTTGACTAACTCATTTAACATCTTGAGTTGTAGCTTATGTCATTCTCGGTCTATCAAAGAGTTGCACCAGTATTTTCTTTTGTGGTAAGCGACACGCCAGTACATAACAGATGCAGTGCCAATCAGAGTTTTCAATTGCAAAGATCTGAAGGGCATGACTACTATGGCCGTAAACAAGTCTCATGTGCCTGTAATTAACCAGCACCTTAGCTCTCAAAACCGGAACACAGTAACGCTGACATTACTGATTGTCGTTTATAAATAAGGCTGACATTCGATGCTCATTAATGAATGTTTTACCTTTGAAAACTGAATCAGAACTTACAGCTTTCAATGAGTCAAAACTCCAATTTTCCAACGCTTCTTTGTGAACAATATTTTTTTTTTAAATACTTCACCCGTACAGATATATAACAAAGATTTGTTTCACATTCAGTCTCTACGAATTAAGTCTTCACAAACAATAAAAAGCCCAAGCAAATAAAACCGATTAGGCTTGCTCAAATATTTCACGTATATATTTTAGGTTACGTCGCACGGTATCTGCCAGAAAAGGGTGGCCTAACAAGATTCCGTGGGTCGTAATTGAGTTAACCCGTATGATTCATGCGCACTGGGCTGTAGTAACAGAAACCACGTCATATTCACAGTGGTGCCTACAGTGCAGATGGAGAAAAAATATTAAATCGGTTTTTAAGCCATGTTCAAGTAAAATTTTGCTAGACTGGTTTTACACTGAGGCTCTTGAGAATTACGAGATATTAACCGTGAGAAATCTTTAGACATCGCAGTTTTTGGTATAAACTAAAAAACTCTTGCAAAAATCGTAAATAAAGAAAAGAAGGTCGTAAAATTATTAAAACTCATTCACTCTAATTTCAAGCGAAAAATTTAATTATATCAAAGATAAACATGAAGAAAAATTAACAAACAAATTAACATTGAAGGGTTTAAGCGCTTCTGAGGGTAATCCGTTTATGATATTATCCCTTTGGGCAACCCTTCTCGACACCGGTTTGGGTTTGGCCACTCAAAGTGATTCTGCTTTATTTATGACAGTTTACTCGTCCCCTTTGAATCGGGTATTTTTGTGTTTTTATTGCCTTTTAAGTGTATTGTTTTGTAATAGAGAAACAAAGGGTGGCAAAACATAACTTTCCTTGTGACTTAGTAAACGAGCACGGCATTTTGCATGAATTCACATTCCACCAGTCTAGTGTCCACTTTTATTACATATCATAAACTTCTATACATATATGAAGAATACAGACATGATAATCAAGGTATAACATTGAAAAGATTTCCCAATCCAAGAGCAATTTGAAAAGAAAAACGACATGACTTGTTTATGCTATTTTTCACCGTCAAAAAGTCGTCACGTTTCAAAATGGAGCACACGTTCCTCCCCGTTTAAACGATACAAATTCTCACTCATATTTCGTGGATTCCTCCCTTTCGAGAGAGGGGCGGCGACGAGGGGGACGAGGCGTGTAAGAAGACGAATGCTTGACGTCTAATTGGGCTCAGACGTCACCTGGGATTACGGGCAGGCGTTCCATCACTCGTATAGTCGTATTTGTCCGCGCCTGTTGAGTTTTCGCACATTGTGTGCTATATAATTTAAGTTGTGAAGAAATGTAAGCATCTCAACATTTTATTGACGCAATTTTTGGAAAAATATACTTTTTTTAGAATTATGACACATTCGCTGGTAATTCGCTACTCTATTGTCGCTAATTTTGCCTTTCGCCACCAGCAATACAAAACACAAATAATATGTAGTCGTACAGGTACACCAATTTTGTACCAAAACAAGTTGTAAACATAAAAATTACACTTAAAAATCAATACAGAACAACACAGACAACATTTTTCAATTACGCCGCACAGTGGGGCCGCAGGAAAAAATAAATGGACGAAATCTCATGCATATTGCACGCAACAAGCGATACCAATTCCCACTAGTTACGCTACCAAACGTACGAGAGTCGGGAATACGGCAAACTCATGGAAAATTCAGCGGTTGAAAGCGGAATGCAATCGGGATACAGGTTTAGGTTGCATTTTGAAACAACATTGCACTCGTTTCGGCGAACAAAAGCATGGCTACAGCCTTTATGATGTTGCGCTTTTACTGTCTTTGTTGCTGTCGTTCGTGCAGAATGCTTCACACGTATATTGTGTAACATGTCTATCTGTGTAGTGTTTTGTTCGATGTTTTATTCGTTTGCAACGCTGTCAAGCGAGCGCATTGTTACGTTTGCTCTCGCAAGTGTGGTTTTAGTTACACAAATGTTACAAAAAATATCAAAAGTCGCAATTAATTGTTTCATAAATACATAAATTGTTCTTTGTTTTATAAAAAAATATCAAAACAATTTAAACAGAATGTTTCGTATTAAAATCTTCTAAACTAAACTTCCACGCAATGAAAATTCCATCAGAACCGTCAGTTAATTATATCCGTGAGACATTCACATGATACAGTGGGCGGGTTATTATCCGCACGCTCCCTCATTTTGCTCATTAAAATTTTGTCCCGCCGCTGTCATCGTTCAGCTCACTGTGGGGTTACGTAAAATAGCCTAATTGTGGATAATCTCTCTTGTTATACGGGAAATTAGAGTCGAATAGTTTTCGGATGAAATACGCATTCATTTTTGGTTTGTCCGGAGATTTGAGGCAATTTCCGGTCGTGTTATTTTAATTTGTTTTGTAGTAAAACAAATTGCCATTATTGGATTTTATTTGTACGTCGATTGCGGGATTTGTGGAATAGCGAGATTGTTAGATACGTCCATGACGAATATTATATTAATATAATTTTATTTAATATTGTACAGTCTTATCTTAAGCGCGGTACAGTTGAATTTAAATTGTAAGTGTCAAGTTTGACGTGCTCTTTTCTCTAAAACTATAGATATTAAATTCATCAGTTGAACGTGAACTAATAATGTGATATCTAATTGTAATCAAACACGACGTTTATATGAAAGAAAATACTGAAGTAATAAATTAAATATACTGCATTGCACATAAAAAAAGAACGAACAATACAAAGGAAAATTCCTTGGATCTGATTGGACACGAAACAGTGTCTTTTTAAATGTTCGTTCTCAGTCACATCGAATATATTTTTTCTTAACAAAGTAGAGGAGTATTTTCTTAAAAAAATATATGAATATCATGGTAGTAAATCATGATATTATAAATAAATACTATAGAAGAGTATTCATAAGCAATATTAGTATCACAGAATAGCTAATGTACAACATATTGGCGTAATTTTTTGCTATACAGTTTTGATGACGACCTCGGTGGCTCAACGGTTTGCTCTGTGGGAGCTGGATGCCAAGGTCTCGGATTCGAGTCCCAGTAGGACCAATTTGGGAAATGAACTTTTCTAAATTGATTCAGGTCTGGGCGTTCTGGGAATTGTATCCCAGAATTCCGTTGCTCTGGTACTTATAGTACAGGGAATTCCCTAGTTTGAGACCAGGCAATTTGTGTAATTGTTTGGCATATAATTACTTTATTATATTATAATATTGTTTTGAAGGCCGTAAGACTACAGGCAAAAGTATTTTTTTGCGCGCCTGTTGCGCGCTACACGCCTGTCCATAACAGTTGCAGTGGCACTCAGACCTTTAAAATCGCAAAGATCTGAGGGGCACTGCCACTGCGCCCGTCACCCTGAGACATAAGTTGACAAGTCCCATGTGCCTGTCATTTCACCAACACCCTTACCCTTCTAAACCGGAACGCAGTAATGCTAACATTACTGCTTGGCGGCAGAAATAAGTAAGGTGGCAGTACTTTCCAGGACGAACTTTCACAAGGATCAGTGGGAACGTATAGAATATATTAAAATCTTTTACATAATTAGTGTACAACAGAGTCTTATTTATAAAAAAAAACAATGTAGACTCTATTCACAAT
Source organism: Hyposmocoma kahamanoa (assembly GCF_003589595.1). Lineage (NCBI taxonomy): Eukaryota > Metazoa > Arthropoda > Insecta > Lepidoptera > Cosmopterigidae > Hyposmocoma > Hyposmocoma kahamanoa. The sequence continues at coordinate 4,391,611 of NW_020653900.1, read as the reverse complement.
AGATTTGAATTTTTATTTCTTGAAAAAAGATTCCAACGCTTTTAAAGTGATATTTCTAACTAACTGTTTCATTATCACAAAGCACTCGAATATGTACAAGACGCGAAGCTGCTACGCAAAACCACTCAACTCAACACACCCCCCAGAATCTTCTAATCTTTCTAAAGCGAAAAATATAAATAGCAATATAATATTTTATGTATCCATGTCTCCCAGCGGAACACAGTACATCTACACATTTGAAATACGACCGCTTTTATAACCTCTCACATTACGGGTTGGTGATAAAATGTATCAACGTAGCTCTATGTCAGCCTATAAGACTGCTTTCTATATTTTTATTTTAAATGGAACTATTTTTTAAACGACTTCGAAAAAAAGAAGACGTTAATTCGACTGAATTTTTTTGTGTGTATAAATTCCTTTTCGTTTTTGTTTCAAAATAAGCATTGTTTTCTTTTTTTTTGAAAGAAGGTTCTTATTTCGAGTATATTTTTTTTTGTGCGTTTGTCACAATGATAACTCCGACATTTTGTGAACCGATTTCGATGATTATTTTTTGTTGGAAAGGGGGTACCTACCTCAGATTTGAAGAAAATATTCCACATCCAATGCAGTTTATTGGATTTCATCCACTTTCAGATTTTAATAAAACTAGCAAATAGGTGTAATGAAACCGATGAAATCGTTTTTTTTTTAAGTTATTTTCTATTTCTTTAAGTTTATTTTATTCGAAGTACAAAACAGTTTACATTCAGTAGTATCAGAAATACAATTTCAAGTTTAAATCTAGAACGTAAATCTATACCTAAGAAGCATGGACCTACCAATAAATGGACGTCGAGTTCGCGCTAAAGTGTGTCCGCACCTGTAGGGCGTTAAAATCGCATACAGAGCGTCAATCGCGCAACAGTCTTCGTTTGTTCGAGTGACAGCGCGGCTGTCAATTATGCAGTATTAATATATGCAGTACAAATAATAACTTTTTAAAATTACTGCATTAAAGTGTGAAAACAGGATTTTGTATCATATTTTCAATAAACAAATATATTGTGTTATCAAAGTTGTCATTTAAATGTGTTATTTGTACAGTTTTATAGTATTTAATTTATATATAACTGAATCGTAAATATAAATTACAAAAGCACACGAAATAATGAAATAACTAACTGTCTTTTTTCTACTCATTGCATGCGCAAAAGATGGAAAGAGACCCATTACGTCAGTTTCAAGAAGCTTATATAAACTTCTTGGTCATTTTCAATTGTTCGAACCACAAGCGATTGAAATACTTAGAACAAAGAAACTAGAGTTGCTTTGATTTTAATCCTATTTTTAAAATGATTTTTTTATTAAACGTTAGCAATAACTAACAAAATATTTTTGTACTCGTTTTACGGCAAGGGATTACCTATCAGAAGTCAGAAAATACGTTTGCCCGAAATAACATTAGCTCGAATTTTCATAATGTGTTTTTACGAAGATTACAAAAGAAAAGCTAATTTTGTCTATGTAAAAAGCATCAAAATTACTCGAAAGCGTAACGGTTTTGTTATAAATCGGAATTACGGATATTTGAGTTTAAGTTTAGTTGGAATATCGGTACATTTCTTATAGTACACGCTTATTTTCACATTTGTAGTAATATTTGTATGTATGTATCTGCCCAACTCTTTATTATACCTTTAAGTGAATTTGTACAAAATTCGACATAATAATATTATATAAAAAATTTATTCATATTTACGAGAAATGCTATTTATTCCATTACTCTTGTATTCCAGTAATTTTCAGTCGAAGCTAAATATGGTGCATTTTGTTAAGTTTCCAGTAGAAGCTGAATATGGTGTTTTTGGGCCCTTAAATTGTTGTAAGCAAATTTAGGCAGTACTGCAATGACGTTGCAATTTAAATTAAATGTTTTAGTTTTTTATATTTCGTTACATGTCACTACGTTTGTATAGGTTAACCTCGGACATTTTTTTCGTGGTTTTTGTATTAGACCCGACGTCCACTTGTTGGTAGGTCAATGCTAAGAAGCATTATTATGTAAAGCGAGAACACGTTGGCAAAAAGAATAAAAAAAAGTGAGGATGTAGTGTGGTGATAAAAAAAAATCATATTCAGGACATAGATTTGCGGAGTACAAAAGTCAGTTTTGTTGGGATTCAGATTTGACTGTATATGTAATGTAACTGTGCAAAAAGGTTAAAAAATTAAACATAACGAGTTCTTAGATTTTCACGATTGTTGCTCATAGGAAATAAACAATTTTTTTGGATCTAAATTGCGTATATTTGTTTTGTCACACAAACCAAATTTTCGGGTCCTTTACAGGACCCATGATCACGGCTGACTAAAACTATGAAATGATAAGTATTTTTTATGGGATCTGTAAACGGTCCAAAACGTTGGTTTGTTTGAAAAAACAAATATACGCAATTCAGATCCGAAAAAATAGTTTAATTTCCTATTAATTATAATAGTTATTAGGAAATGGTGTTTTTTTCGTGGGCTAAAAATTATATAATTACAAAAATTTTATAAGAACCTAAGAAGGTTCTCGCAATTACTTCAGTTTAGAAATTAAACAATATTTTTCAGAACTAAAATGGCGTAAATTCTTTTCTTTTATACTAATTCACGTTTAGGGCTCTTTACACTATCACCGTGGTGGTGACGGCTCACGGTTTGTATGAAAAATTAAATATACGAGAATTTACATCCGAAAAAATTCAATAAGAAAACATATACACATAATTAGCCAAATCATAGCGAAAATAAAAATAAGTAGGTATACAAATAGATAGAAAACAAATAAATACGACAAATACTTATAATTGTATGTACGATAATTATTAGGAAGGTCAATTCATTAACGCCAAAGTCTGCCCTCGGACATGTAATGACGCTTATAACAAATTATGTCATTAAAAAACAATTATGTACATACTAAATCAACCAGTTGTAAAAACAAGTAAAGACCTATTCATATTATTTTTCATTCTAATTTTAAATAATATGTATACGTTTTCGCTGTATCTAAATTTTGTTGATAATTATTATTTGTCTTTGTTTGTTAATTATTAAAAAAAATATTGGATTAAAAAAAACACTAAGCTTTTTCAGAGATCCAAATAGGCAGAATATTATATACATAGAGTGAATAATATCTTCCTGTGAAATTCCGTAACGATTAAGAAAACAGAATAAATAAAAACAGAATCGTTATACATTTACTTACGATAAAATATATATAAACTAAAATACATATAAATATAAATAAACTTAGAACTTATTTCCTCGACATACTTTCCAATACTGGAGGTTGGCCGTCAATATGGCAAATTTGTCCCTAACCGTGGACAAACGAACCGTTCTTCTGTAATATAGATTTTTTTAAATCATCAAGATCTCCAAGTGCTATATTTAACCGTGAAGACGGATATGAACTAAAACAATAACGTATGAACTTCAGTTTCATGTGTAAGTAGCAAAAGAAATAAATACACAAAAGAAAAGCAAATGAAACAGCAAAATAGAGTGTAATTTCACACATGCAAAAACACCATAACGGGCGGGCGTATCATCGCATATCGGCTCATGTCAAATTTTCATAGCCACCCTCGGGAAATGCGGCGAGAGGGTGGGTGGATACAATATCGATGATTTTGCGGCAAGACTGTAAATTGATTTTGCAGTAAAAATGTTTTTGGCCAGTTTTTATGTGGTTCTAAACACTGTGTAGAATTTTAATGTTAGCTCAGGTGATGGCGTTGACACCGCGATTTCGTGGTAAATTTATTTAATAGTTAACATATGTCTTCTACCGTTTTATGTTGTTCGAAACACTGTGTAGAATGTGGCTGTGTGTGCGTGAGAAGCTTAGATAGCACTTAGCATGATAACAAACACGTAGTGTCCCGCCTCGATAAAGCTTTATATTCACATTTAGCTCTCAAATTCGAGTGATAAACTTTTAAATTTTATTGCGATAGCTAACATGGCGAGCACAATAACGTCACAGTTTTATGTCATCACGAGCGTCTCGATGATTGACTGCAAAATATTAACACAGTACCAAACATGGCCGGAAAGACACAGCTGATTTTAAAACAATTCTAATTTTATCAACGTAAAAATTGAGCGCGACTAACTAGATGAAAAGAAATAATAAAAACAAAGAAATTTATCAAAATAAATTATTGGAAAAAGGCAAGAACATTTTTAATACAGTTCAATACATGAGAGTAATTACAAATAAGCAAATAATTACTAATATAATGTAAAATATGTAAAAACAAGGTAAAAACAGAAACTACAAGTACCCGACAGTTTTTGTTTCATTGTTTTGGCGGCGATGATTAAACGACAAAGATAGCTATATACTCAATTTCATATCGTTGTCCTTGTTCTTCAAAATATATTAACAATAGTTCATTACCCAATAAGCAAACTTAGTTTAATCAACTGAATTAAATATAGTCACGGCAAGGCTCATCACACATATGCTGCCATGCTATGGCTACTGTAGGGGTAGCACGGCAGTGCGCTATGCGATAATTGCAGTATCTCGCGCTTTAAGTCGCTCTCGCGTAAGTCGCGCCCTCTCGTGATAGTCCTACTGCTGACTCGATCTGTAAGCTCAGGTGGTACAGCGGTGGCCCTGGTTTGGCACAGTCACGGGTTTGAGTCCTGTAAGGTTGAAGGAATTTTTCTTTGTATTCGATATATTTGTAACACAAAAAATGTCACTTGTTTGTGTGCGGTACTGTTTAGGTTTTGTCTGTGAACGGGTTAAACAATTTCAGGAAGTTAAGTCCTTAAGAATTTTTTTTATAATATCAAGTGACGGGACGAACAAATCGTGCGCCTGGTAGTAAGCTACACGTCTGTCCATAACAGTTGCAGTGCCACTCAGAGCTTTAAATCGCAAAGATCTGAGGGGCACTGCCACAGCGCCTATCACCCTGAGATATAAGTTGATAAGTCCCATGTGCCTGTAATTTCACCAGCACCCTTACCCTTCAAAACCGGAACACAGTATAATGCTGACATTATTACTTGGCGGCAAAAATTGGTAAGGTGGCAGTACTACCCTGGACGAACTCTTTCACAAGGAGCTCTACTGCTACTAAGAAAATTATGAATTTTCTTTTCAAATATAGATTTTAAGGTTTTCGTGGTTATTCACTAAATAATTATCAATAATTACTGAATATTTATCATTATTTTCCCGATATTTCGGAAGTTAGTGACAATGATAACACTACAAGTAATCGAGATGAGGGTAGTCGTCGACAGCGAAAGAGGGTTGGCAGAGAAATGTCTGTTCTTAAAACTGTCATCTGCCGCTGGCCAGTCAACCCGTGACCACGGAGCGTGTGACCGTTCCAAAATATCGAATAAAAAGAAATCATATCGTGGTCAGGAACCTGTAGGGCTAGCACGACAGGGCGTGACTCGCGCGAGAGCGTCATAAAACGCGAGATACTACTGTTGTCGCATAGAGATCTCTCGCCTTATGTCGCTCTCGCTCAAGTCGCGCCCTGTCGTGCTAGCCCTACTGGAATTACTGATAATCATTTTGTCTTTTTAAAGCCGTATAGCGTAACGGGGGACCAACAGACTACGTCTCTAGATAATAGTTTCTAGGTTGTGTTTATTGAATATTATTGCAAGTGAGTAGCTAGTATCCAAAATAGGATCAAATTTCATTTGTATTGTGCGTGCCCGGATGCCATTTCTTAATTAGAAACGCACCGTTCGCCGTCGTTCGCGACCGCAAAGTTGACAGCCGCAAATCTGCGGAAACGATGCTTGTCGCGATGACACGCTCCAATTCTTGTACGAACACACTCACGTCGAAAGTGATAATTCTAACCATTAGTTACGTACCTATTCTTTAATAAATATATACAGTTGAATTAAGCCTTGGCGACTATGCATTATACGACGGTGATGCGACATAGCACCACTAATTTCAAGTTCTGACATTATACTAACGAATTACATAATATGGTATTTTATTCAATCGTTGCACAATGAAGGTTCTTAAAGTCGAGCACCGTGTTTGGCCACGAGGCTTTGCCGAGTGGCCTAAGTAATAGGTAGGAGACTCTTAAGACCTAAATAAGTAAAGGTTGCATACAATACTTTTTCTACGAGTAAATAAAATAATGAATGAAACACAACCATCAATGTACTAATTTGATAACAATCCATGACAATAAACGCAATTTTTTTAAGTAAGTTGTAACCCATTTATTAGGATAGGCAAAGGTTAGCTTAAATGTGACGTTTTCAAGTGTAAATTTATTTTACCTATGGAATAAATAATCTTTGACTATGACTTTGACTTTGACTTTGACCACCTTACAGCCTCTTCATAAATTTAGACGAAAGCCAAACAAAGGCTATAAAAGAAAAAAAAAGATAGAATAGAACAGAAGTGACCAAGTACCGCTTAAATTTTAACCAATCTTTTTTTTATAAAGATTTATGGCCTAGTTGCATGACTTTTAAGCCAAATTAACCAATCAGGAGGCAGTATAGCGTTTTAGTAGCGTCCTAATTTATATTTGATTAGCAAAAATACGACGTTCTTTTTAAACTCAATAAAGTTCTGTGTTTCTGTACAGTTCTGTGTTTTTGTGTACTGAGCTTTATTGAGATTAAAAAAAAAATACGAGTTTTCTTTTTAAATATAGATTTTAAGGCTTTCGTGGTTATTCACTAAATAATTATCACTAATTACAGGTTTCTTATCACTCTATGATTTCCACGTACAGAACTTCAATGACATTTTTCAGCTCCGTGGTGAGTACCATAGACAATAGAATTTTGATTCAGGACTAAAAAGAGCGCCTTTATGATATGATTTACGAAATTATAATTGACAGATTAAACCGGAGTACAAAAAATAAATTATGTATGCATTGACTTACAAATAAATGGACGACGGGTCTAATACAAAAACCACGAAAAAAATGTCCCAAGTCAACCTATTCGAAATTTAAATTGTACTGTCATCGCAGTATCGCGCTGTCAGTAGATCAAATGAAGACTAAAGCGGAGTTTGGCGCTCTGTTTACGATTTTAGCGCCTTACAAGTGCGGACACTTTTTAGCGCGGACCCGACGTCCATATAATTGTAAGTCAATGTATGTATGTTTAAAATTTTATAACTCTTGCATTTAAACATCAAAAAGTTATCAACTAATCTCGTTCGTAGATTCTTAAATTCTCTCCTAAAAAGTTGTTATTTGGTGTTAGTTGTGACTTTATTACACCAACAAAAAGTTTGAAGAAGTTGTTTATTTTAATTGTTCAAATGTCCGAATAGAGCTTTCAAGCTCATGGAAGATGATCCAATATGCATAAAAATAACAGTAAATCCTTATCTGATAACAAAACAACAGGAATTATTAAATACGTATGGAATAAAAATCGCCCGAAAATTCAATACTTGAAATTATGACGTTCAGATCGCGTAGTAAGTCTTGACATCTTTTTGAGCTTTTGCTTTTTTTTTGTGTTTCTCTTGTCTATGGATTTTGTCGCGGTCATTAACTGTACGTGATAATAGTAATATCCAGTTTTGTATTAGTTTATTCCTTATTGTGATATCATCTTATTGCAATACATATACCGTCGGTGTTTTGTTGAAACGGCAAATGCGCCATTTCGAAAAATTTTCAGTGGAGCATGTTTTAGGTTTTAACGACTGTTTTAAAATATTTTGCACCGTGTTTTAAAATTCAATTATTTTTTAAATTAAGTTTAAGTTTTAAAAGGGAATTTAAAACAGGGCGTAATTATTATAAAACAGTCGTGAATAAACATATGAACTGACAGTTTTTTTACGAAATGGCGCTTTTAGCGACGATATATTCTAGTATATGTATACTATAATAATTTATCAATAAATTTACTATCACTATTCAAACTGAAGACTGGTTATTAACACCGTCGTAACAATATTGACGGAAGCTTTGAATCGATACGAATTTCATCGGGCTCACCCCACGCGGTCGAAGAGCGGAGTCCGCGTTGCTACCGCGCAGCGACCGCGTGCGTATGTCATGGCAAAATACGCTAGGTATATTTTTGTTTAGCTTCTATATATTAACTGAAATGAGCATCCCGGAACGCAGGCGAGCATGGCTTGAATTTGGTCTACGTGGTAGTATTACTTATAGGTATTTAGTATTTAGTATAGCCACGCGACAACTTTCTCCTCGTGTAACTGGGCGCTAAAGGTTGCATCCATTTGTCAACACGTTAAAGCACTGCTAACCATACACGTAATTCGTATACGGTGTTTGTTGGTAGTAAGATCCAAGCCTTACTTACGAAGCTTCCATCAATTGTAGTAGCGTATTAATAACACGATCCAGCACCAAGCGTGCTAATGAAATCCCATATAAAACACGTATTCAATGTGGACGCACTGCTGAAGCTGCTGAAGTTGCAGTAAACCTCCTTACCTATTTCTGCCGCTAAGGAGTAATGTGAACATTACTGCGTTCCGGTTTTGAAGGGTAAGGGTGCTGGTGAAATTACAGGCACATGGGACTTCAAGTTCAGGGTGACGCGGGCGCAATGTCAGTGGCCCTCAGATCTTTGAGATTGAAAGCTCTGACTGGAAATGTTATGGACAAGCGTGTCGCTTACCATCAGGCGCACGACTTGTTCGTCCCGTCACTTGCGTTATAAAAAAAATTATTAAAGACTTCTAAATAAATCTCAATAAATTTGATCACTTACCTATTACCTTATTTGACAAAAAAAGAAATATTATTGTTATACTATTGACATCTTCATGACATGACAATAACTTACTAAACATAATTTATAATATTATGTTAATCTTAATACTTAATAGGAGTTGCTTTAGGGTTGTTTAGCTGTCAAAATGTAGATGTGCAAAGATTTTGCATATCAATATCGTTAAAAACAGACAGTCTCTCTCTCTAGGTAAAAAAATGTATTAAAGACTTGGTAATGTAAAATTGTGATAAAAAAGAGCTATAAAATCTATTCTTTAGAAAGGGCAGCTATCACGTTTCACAAAAACACTCCCACGAAGTCAATAGAGAGTGTAATTGCCATTGTCATTTCCGCCTACAAAAGCCAACGTCGCAAATTGCTACCAGATGCTCGCTTACGACAATTAGGTGGCCAATCGATTTGTTTTATCGACTTTTTTAACGATTTCCCCGAAACTTTTTGTTTGTTTGATAATCGGTGGAAAATTTGGGTCAAAACGTAAACAATGTGCCAAACTATTGGAAGGAAATTAAGAAATCGTACATTTTTTGGTGACAGTAGATAACTTTTATTTATTTTAAAACAGTCAAATAATAAAACAATTACTATTTCAAACCTTTAAGTAAAAAAGTTAAAGGTAAAAATTTATATTTTTTTATGTTTTTTTGTTAAGCATTACTTGCGGCGTCAGCTTCCTTGGTGTGAACATGAGTCACGCATGTCTGAATTGGAGGTCACAAAAGGCATTTCTTTCGATATACCAAGAAGAAGAGTTAAGTTACGTGTTTGTGGAACTGACAATACAGATAAAAAAACACGTAGGTACGTGGCACCAACCATAACAATATACCGGCTTTCTAGAATAGTGGCCTATATCAAAACCATTTCATTGAGAACGAGTAATTCAAAGAACTGACGACTTGAGTGGTAATCGGTATATAGGTATGCACAGTGGAAATATTTGGAAACAACAGTACCTGCGTCTGCGTATATAATATATATAATAAAATATATAATATACTATATATTAGTCGATTCGACTTGTTAATTGTACATAAATACACTATTAACCACTATATAGTTCTGAGTACTAATCTCTAAAATGTACGTACTATACTGAAAAACATTAACTTTAATCAGGTTAGTCTATCAAGATACTTGATTGAATCAATCAAAATATGATTAAATTAATCACTTAATATTGTTGCTGCAATCATTACGTTTGATAGCCTCAGAACATGTACAAGGAAACAAGTTGTATGATTACCTGAATAACATCTTGCATAGATCAAGTTCTGAGTTTTCGCGGCTGTTAAACATAGTACCAGTAAGGCTCCTTGTGAAATAATCCGTTCAGGGAAGTGCCTATTTCTGCCGCTAAGCAGTAATGTGAGCATTACTGCGTTTCGGTTTTGAAGGGTAAGGGTGCTGGTGAAATTACAGGCACATGGGAATTGTTAACTTATGTCTCAGGGTGACGAGCGCAGTGGGAGTGTCTCTTATATCTTTCGGATCTTTAGATTTATAGATAGACTCTTTCGGATCAAAATCGCGTATCAAAACCATGGTCACGGGTGACTATCCTAACTGACTACTGACTGTATGTAATATCTATTCGTTTATCTCTCATTAGAGATTAAGAGAATGTATCTCTCATTAGAGTCACCATTAATGTCTTTGTTGTTTTGTCCTTCTTTCCGTAAAGGAAAAGGCGAACGTTCGAAACCATACTGCCAAGTCTTGGTGAGTTTTCCTTTTCTTTCTTATTTATAAAGGTATACACGAAGTCTTCAGTCCATTATTAATTTTTAGGCATTATGTCTCGATGTCAGTTGCTATTTCATGTGGGCTGGTTGAGATAATAAAATATTTGAGTGAAATACACACATTTCACGAAAAAGTACGTTTTTGGGCATTACTGAACAATCAAGTTTTTTAATTATTATTTTTTTAACACCGATGGATATTTCGAGTTCTTAGGTTTTCGCGATTGTTATACATAGGAAATGAAACTATTTTTCCGGATTTAAATCGTGTCAACTGTGACCATTGGACCTGTAAAGGGCCGGAAATGTTGGTTTGTTTGATAAAACAAATATACACGATTTAAATAAAAAAAAAAATAGTTTCATTACCGATGGATATTTTTTGTCAATTTTATAATTTGAATTTGATACAGAGTACTAAAAAAAAACGACCTCAAAAGTCATTAATCCCCTACTTTGGTGCCCTTAGAGGTGGAATATTTTCTTCAAATTTACATGGAATCACTACTGAGATACCATCTTTCCAACAAAAAAATCATCAAAATCGGTTCACAAATGCCATGAGTTACCGCGTATGGTACGAATACATAAAAAAATACAGTTAAGAACCTCCTCCGTTTCTCGGAATTGGTTAAAATGAAATTGACCAAAAAAAACCATTGAAGTTTAAAAAAACTTCATTCAGTCATTTGAAAAACATGATTGATCCCTAGGTAATTTGATGTGTGTAATAGACGAATCAGTGAAACGTTGATGGCAGAAAATGGATGCGACAAGTCTGTCGCAATGGCATATATTGGAACAAGCTTGAGTCCAATGAACTAAAATATATTTAAAAAGCACCTTTTTATTATTATGTTAATAAAGTATAAAGTGGCAATACTTCCCTGGATGAACTCTTTCACAGGGAGCTCTACTGCTACTGAAATCCATTGTTCTTGTCCACCAATCATATTAATACAACAATTAAGTAACAATTTATAGTTGAAAGAACTCCCAGAAATGTCCATTTATTGATTTAATCACACTAAATAACTTTATTGTTCACAACCAGTCTTCACAAATTCAATTCCTTAATTGAATCCATGCGGCGTATACTAATTTAAGCCTTAATTTCCACTTAAACATCTTAATTTTATTCGACGATGAACTGTTTATAACAGATGATGAATATTCTTCCTAAATAAGTTGATAGATGAGCGTACATAACAGAGGGATACTGTATCCCTAAATGTATAAAGTTAAAATATGTGCCATCAAATGTTAGAATAATTAATCAAAATCATCGTCAATCATCAGTCCCAGTTCTGGGCATAGGGCTTCAGAAGGAGTTCAGGTGTAGTATAATAAAAGGCTAGTGCCTTGGGTGAGCTGCCCCGGGTGCACGTACAGCACCCTCCTATTTTCCAGATAGGTACCGGAGCTGTAGGGACGCTCCTGTTGTGCATTGCGCAACTAATGCTAAGCCGTTGACTCTATAGTGTCACTACCAAATCTCCTCTTTGGTGGCAGGGCTTTGGCACGCTCACCTGCCGACGCGGAAGCGTCTCTCCAGTTCCCAGAAATCTATGCGACTGGAGGGAGCTGAGGATATATAGCTTATCCTCTACTAGCTGTCCGGGCTAGTGCCCGAGATGAAGCTTCCAACTTAAAGGGCAACTCATGTGCCCCGCGCGTCTCATCGCCTTAGGCCCTCGTCTAGACCGCTAGCTGCGCGCGAGATGAACTCCCCGGTCACATTGTACCGAGGCAGACGGACGTGTTCATCCCCACAGCTAACCACTCGTGTGGCTAAAACCAATGACAAGCGCGTGGGATGACCAGGTGTTATGCAACGCGAGTGCATCGCGAGGTTATGCGAATGTGTACGTTCGTACACGGCGCGCGGATGGCGCGCACACCTACAAACCGCGCTGCGACGTTTATATAAATAAATAATAAATATAAAATTTTACCATACTTTTTTTCATTATGCTATGGTAATACTTTACAATCATCTTTAATTCCCTTTGTCGGCGTTACCTTGGGCACCAACGGGCAATTGTCTTATTTCATTAAACCAAATTGCCTAATGATTGTTTATGTCTTTTAAACGTCGGCACATTCGCTTGCGCCGTAAAATCATTATCGCGAGCTGTAAAGCTACTGAGTTTGCGGAATTGGTTTACACTTCATTTTTAAATGTCCCATTTGTAACATTTTCGAAATAACGATTCAATTACTATACTGAATGATAATCTCCATTGCTTTATTGTGTATAATGAGTAAAGTTGTATTAATAAATTACTTATAACTTTTTATAAAAAAACCACCACAAAAGTTTATGGAATTACTTCGATTAAATGTTATTAAAATTGGTCAACGGAAGTGAGTGAAATCCAATAAACCGGATTCATCTCCTAATTTGCCACCCTTAAGGGTGGAACATTATATTCAAATTTCGATAAAACTACAACTGAGGTACCCCGTTTAATAAAAAACAATTGTCGAAATAGGTTCGCAAAATGTAAATGTGAGTAATTGCATAACATACACACAAATAAAAAAGCAGTCGAATACAGAACCTACTCTTTTTTAAAGTCGGTTAAAAACAAAAGAACTCATATTGTTTAAGAGTAATTTAACTCTTTTTATTTTCAAGTACAAAAAAAACTTAAGACTATATTGAGTTTTAAGTTTTTTACAATGTAAGTACATACATAGATACATATGATCACGCGTGTCGCCCACCGGAGTAGGCTGAGACTATGGACTTCCGCCTACTACGCTCCTGACAAACCTCTTCCATTGTCGTCGTCTCGTCAGTGTACCAATATTCAATCTTTCTAGGTAACCAAACCAACGAAGCATCCCCCTCTTTACCCTACAATGCAAATAATGTATAAAATGATGTCTTTCTTTCGTTATGTTGTGTGCTGTCCTAGTTTGAGTAAAAATAAATCCAAATGCAAAATAATTATTTTTAATTTAGTAGCACTAGAGCAGGGAAGTACTGCCGCCTTACCTATTTCTGCCGCCAAGCAGTAATGTCAGCATTACTGTGTTCCGGTTTTGAAGGGTAATTAATGGTGCTGGAGACATTACAGGCACACTTGTCAACTTATGTCTCAGGATGACGGGCGCAGTGGCAGTGCCCCTCAGATCTTTGCGATTTAAAGCTCTGCGTGGCCCTGCGACTGCTAAGAACAGGCGTGTCACTTACCACCAGGCGCATCACTTGATCGTCCCGTCACTTAGTGTCATAAAAAAATATTTTATTATTTTATTCACACGAGGTTCGTCAATGTTTGTAAAAGCTATGTATTTAAATTGCAATTTTAAATTTGCAAAAACAGCAAGCAAAAAATCTAAACGGTCATATTTTTAATGTTCCTCTTTCTCTGAGACATAAAATAAATTAACACAATTTATATTTTAATCTGTTCAGAGCCAATGTTTGATTTGCATAAATTAACTTTTATAGTTTCATGTTGACCCTCAAAACTATGCATCAAGAAACCTGAAACCATGTTCGGGACACAAGCAAAACTTGACCTATATGAAAAAAGAGCAACAAATATAATTTTTGACTATCAAATATTAATTTAGTACGTCCAAACGTAATGATAGTGTCACCTTGAATGCAGTTCGTTTATAATTTATCCATAGATCAACAAATATAGACGGAACAATATATGTATATAAAACTTAAAACAAATATCATTTATTTAAAAACTGCACATTTAGAATTAGATGAATTATAACTTAGATAATCAAATAATATTATCCTTTATTAAAGCTGGTTTAAAATATCGTTACAAGTCAAAAAAATGTTTCTGACATTCTTGCTACTCTATTACACCTTTAAAGTTACTCGATTGGCAGAATAATTAAAAGATCGTGTAATTGTGCTTTTACAGCACCAGTGTGGCGGCTTTTTTTATTACTAACGATTTGTGAATGTAAAGTGAACAGTATAAAGAGTTTTTAAACGGTTGATTGCCGCAAGGCGTAAAACTGCTTTAGTTTGATTAACTGTTTAGTGTTATAAAAGCGTAATAAACATTTAACTCACTCTTCAGTTGTGTAAAGGTGAGTGGTTAGTGGTTTTTCTTTAGTTATACAAACCGGCAAATACGTCTCTTTATTTTTATTTTTTATTGTACAAAGAAAACATTCAAAATCGTCACCTTACTTTCTCAAACTCGTATCTTAAAGCACAAAGTAACTGAAATGCTAAAAATGGATTATGTATATAAATGTTGCATGTCGATTTCACATCATATTTACATACTTACTTTTACCTATTCTTAAAGTAATGCATCCAAATGAATACCCTTGATAAGAAATTTAAAATAAATATACAGTTTTGCCATCTCCTGAATAACCACTCTTTATAAGATACGAGTATGAGAAAGTAAGGCATCCAAATTCGTGTTACAAAAGATGTTCAGAAGGATCTTTTCTAGTTACTCAAGCTGCGTGAAAGAATTTAGAAAAATTGACAACAAAATTAAATACATAGTAGATATGAAATACAACATTAGAAACACAACTTGTTGCAGCGTATACCTATCACGTAAAGGTCTCGATTCATGCACTAGGCTAAGCCTGTCTCACAAGTAATCAATGTTTCCTTATTACCAGAAAGTTTATAAATAAATTAATTGAATTAATACAAACAAATCAAAATTATAATTATAAATTAAAACGATTTATTTCATTATAAATAAATAATAGTATACAGGGTGCCCAAGGTTATGCGACACGGAGGAAAAGTACTTTGAAGTTATTTAACTGCTTTCGAGTCCGAACAGTTCGTTCGATTCCCATGCGGGGAGAAATATTTATATGGCCTACATTTACTTCTCTCTTGAGTTTGAGTGTAATTTGTGGTTATCTATGTGTGTCCATGGCTCTCGCGATACAGGGTTTCCCTAATGGGGGAGGCTATGAGAGTATGCGTGTTATTATTATTATTTTAGGTGACAAAAAACTTTTTATACCAATATACCGAAATACAAATGCGTTAGTTATGACAAGGAGAGCAGTACTGAGATAAAACATTTTGCTTTTATAATTGAACGGTGATACTTTATAAGATAGATTTATTATTTAGATATGATAGATTTAATTAATCCTTATAATTGAGTCTTTCAATAAATATCATAAAAATCAATGTTGTGCTTTAGGTCGTTTCCGTTTCCGGATGAGGCAAGTAACTTTTTAAGTCTTTGAATGCAATATTGCTTACTGTTAAAAATAAAATAATATCTTTATGAAGCAGAACATCCTACCTACGAAATCTGTTGCCGCCTTCAAATCACCATTTAAGAAATTTTTATTATTTACTCAAGTGTCTAACAGCAGTGGCAGTCGTGCGGTACCTTCTTGCCATTTTACTACTGACATTAATATCCCAGCCACAAATACATGACAATACAATACACGCACAATCAATGTTGGTTTTTACTTTATACGTATCTTACCCATTTTTACTGCACACATTTTTACTTTTTTTTTATTCGTATTTAATTTTCATTTACATTTACCTAGTTAACTTTATTGTATTTTTTATGCTTTTTACTGCTCGGACGAAGACGAATCATCATTGTGATTTATTCGGCTTCACTGAAAACCAGCAAAACGAGGTGCTCTCACTCGTTTTGTTACAAAATAAAAAACGAAAAAAATAGTTTATTTTTGTAACATCACAAACTACAAAATTCTTGTTACATATACTAATAAGTACTCGTTGTGTTAACTAATTATAGTTTGTGAGGAAGTTGGAATCTAAACTAGGTCGAAACCTGTGCCATAGCTTCCAGACCCCCCACCACGGAAACAATTATGACTTAAAAGTAAGCACTTAACAATTAACAAAAAGTATGTCTGGGGTGTGTGTGCGTGTGTGTGTGTGTGTGTGTGTGTGTGTGGGTGTGTGTGTGTGTGTGTGTGTGTGTGTGTGTGTGTGTGTGTGTGTGTGTGTGTGTGTGCGTGCGTGCGTGCGTGTGCGTGTGCGTGCGCGTGCGCGTGCGTGTGCGTGTGCGTGTGCGTGTGCGTGTGCGTGTGCGTGTGCGAGAGCTCAGAGGAGACCATTTTGGTGACTTTTAAATGTAATTCTTTTATTTTGTGTTCTATCCTAAGATTATTAATTTTTTATTATCATTCCGTCATATACATTTTGTCATAAGGTTACGAAATAAACTACTTTTCTTTCTTTCTTACAATATTTAAAGCACTTTCCGTGTCGCACAGTCGTGGGACACTCTGTATATACACTTGCATAAAGTTATCATACACAAATATACATAAAAGCATACAATACGCATATTATATAAACGAATTACTAGTTTATATAATATGTTACCGATTCACTGCCGAGTTCGACAGGAAGTTCTCTATTAATTTGCATTTGAATGATTCAACCGATGGACTGTCACGAATGCTGGCAGGCAATTTATTCCACACATGAGCTGCATAATACGATAAAAGAATTATTGAAAAAAAAAATCGGAATTGAATTGGAATTGTAGAAGTATTCCAGTGTCACATGTACGTTTTGAGCGGGAAGGGGGTAACTTGGGGTAATATAGTAATTTTTCTGCGAGGTCGGATTCTGAGCCATTTTAAGTTAGACCGAAATTCTTTTTTTTTTCCTAATTTAAAAAAATATATAATATCAAGTTACGGGACGAACAAGTCGTGCGCCTGTTGGTAAGCTACACGCCTTTCCATAACAGTTGCAGTGCCACTCAGAGCTTTAAATCGCAAAGATCTTAGGAGCAATGTGACCCTGAGATATAAGTTGACAAGTTCCATGTTCCTGTAATTTCACCAGCGCCCATACCCTTTAAAACCAAAACACAGTAATGCTGACATTACTGCTTGGTGGTAGAAATAGGTAAGGTGACAGTACTTCCCTGGACGAACTCTTTCACAAGGACCTCTACTGCTACTGAAAAAAATACTTAGATTTATTGAATGCCAGGATGTTTTACCACCGTGCTATTCAATTCTTTTTTTGTGAAATTACTCCACACAAATACCTTCGATCTTTACACGAACCTTAAAATTCCTTTGATCTGGCTGGATTAAACCTATGCCGTCTAGCACATTGTGCTAGAAGCTATGCTAAGCATAGTTTCTTAATTTTTTTTATTTGTTTACTTATTTTGTACAACTTACACGAACACATACTATTTACCTGGTTATCCTTTCAAAATGTACATGCTTTATTATGTGCTTATGCACTGAAATGCTTCTTAATTTATTAGATATTGAGCATCTCTTAATTGTTTGGATCTCGTAGATGCCATTGTGATGTAGCGACGGAAGATTATTGTTAGTCTCCAGATTGGCATTAGGCTGGCCTCTTCATGGTAGCAAGCAACACATTATTCATTTTTATTTACATTACCTATCCTATAGGTCTAATCTACTCTTAATTAACCGACTTCAAAAAAGAACGAGGTTCTGAATTCGACTTTTTTTGTGACGCAATTACTTCAACATTCGTGAACCGATTTTGATGATTCTTTTTTTGTTACAAAAAAAAAAAGAGTATCTCAGTATTGATTGAATTTGAATTTCAAGAAAATATTCCATCTCTAAGAGGTACCAGTAAGCGATTTTAATACAACTTGGCTAATAGATGTAATTTCACGAACTTTACTTACTTAACTTTTATTCAGCCTCCATGGATGACCAGCAGACTGACTGGCTACAAAGACAGACTTTAGTAGCAGTAAAACTCCTTGTGAAAGAGTTCGTTCAGGGAAGTACTGCCACCTTAACCATTTCTGCCGCCAAGCAGTAATGTGAACATTACCGGTTTTGAAAGGTAAGGGTGCCGGTGACATTATTGGTACATGGGACTGTCTCAGGGAGAAGGGCACAGTGGTAGTGCCCCTCAGTTCTTTGGGATTTAAAACTCTGAGCGGCCCTGTTACTGTTATGAACAGGTGTGTCGCTTACCGCTAGGTGCACGACTTGTTCGTCCCGTCACTAGATATCATAACAAAATAACTTCGCATAATTAATACATATTAATTTATGCAATGGGACCAACCTCGTGCGGCTTGTGCACAAGGAAGAATCTAACAGGAAAAAAACTTTACTTCACGTTCAGTTCAAAGAAACAAAGTAATAGATTCTTACTAAAAATGACCTGTCAAATAATTTGGCGCCCAAAGATTGAGGTGTTTTTATGTCACCATTAAAGCATTTCCGGCACACGTACAGATTTTTTTCCTTTTTTTTATAGGAACTTGTCTCAATTATAGGCCGTATACCGCTTCCTCCCGTTGCCGGTGGTCGCAAAAAAAATGGCAAAGGCCCTAAATGTGCCCGGGTTATTGCCACTTGAGCGTTAATTTGTTACTTTAATGAATAGTTTGTTCCGTTTATTCAAAAAAACAAATGTATTCAGCTCTTCGAAAAACAAAAATGCTTAATAATTCAGTAGATACGTTTAATTTCTTTTTTTGATTAATATTCGTAAATGGAACTGAAGTTAGTGGTACAAGTACAATAAGATCTAAAACTTAGATACTTAGACGTCGATTACAATAGACAAAGAACTGCTAAATAATATGCCAAATGTACAATTACGCGTTACGTGAAGGTTGCAAAAGAAATCTTTCTCCCCATACCAATTTGGCGTCACCGAAAGCCAAACAAATAAATAAAAAAGACCCTTGACCGTCGGCGCGACAAATTACAACTCACAAGGCGCCTTCAATCTCGCCTTGGACAAAAAAAAGTTCCTTGGGTGTGTCATCACATAACACGCAACAGCAATAGTGTGGACGTTTGCACAAAGGTGGCCTTTCAAGATTTTTTTGTGCAAGAAGTAACTCTATTGAATTTTTTTTAAATATGGAATGGTCGAATGCTATGCAACAATTGCATTTGATTTTTAAAATTTAAGTGACGATATAACTGAGAATAAATGTTAGACAACATTACATAAGTTGTTCTGATCCCAAAGTAACTAAAGCATGTGTTATGGAAATCTGAAACTTCGACAATACCATAAACACCCAGACCAGAGACAATATAGAAAAGTTGTAGATTGGATCTCGGCCCCGACTACCGTGGGGTCCTAGTGCCCTTCATCTGTACAAAATTTTATCCAAAAAATTAATAGAATGTCTGGGATACCCAAGGCCCGGCAGCTTCATTACCCAACGCATTAGCATAGCAATACAAAGGGGAAAAAAAGCTGCCAGCATCTTGGACACCTTGCCGCGGGGACCCAATTTTAGTCATATAATTTAAGAATCCTAGTTTTACTTTCTAGTATTTAAGCTTTTATTGTCTTTTTACCTTACCTGTATATTATCAAAATAAAAGTATTAAAGTTAGTTTTCTACATTGAACCCGTCGGGGATCGAAGTCGGGAATGAAAACCTCGACCACGGAGATCGTCAAAATCTTGTGCGATTATCTTATCATCCTATTCAAGTCCAGGCATTGTCGGTGTAGCCTTCCACTCCTCATGGTTCGTAGCCAGCTCCTTGATCTCTAGTTGCTCACTTTGATGTTCTTCTTTATTTGTTCACAGTACGTCATTCTTGGCCGAAAGAGAGGATAGCGAGGAACTCTCTCTTTTTCCTTCTATTTTCCCCTTAATTATAATTCTCACGAATTCGTAATCATTACGTAAAAAATGTCCACACATTTTCCCCCTTCTGTTTTGTATTCTCAACTGCCTCAGTGGCCGAACGATTACCACACTGCGCTGCCACGCAGAAGTCTTACAATCGGTTCCCGGGTCGGAAGAAATATTCGTACGGCCTATATTTATTTCTCTCATGAATTTGGGCGTTACATGTGGTTATCTATGCGTGTGTCCATGGCGCCCGCGACACAGGGTCTCCCTAGTGTGGGGCTACGAGTATGTGCGTTATTATTCTGTTCTCTATCGTATTTAAAAGATTTCTTTCTTCCCTAACCCCTTTCATTACTTGTTCATTTGATATGTTCTCTATTCATTTTATAGTTTCCGTATATATAAATAGTAATAATGAAGGTTCCGACGAACAAATGAAATTACATCGAGCTAAAGGCTAATTGTAACAAACACTGCATTGTTATGTGTTACTGAAATATAAACCCAAAACATACTGACAAAATTAATCATATTTATTCAAATCTTAATTCAACGAAAAAAAATATACTTCCGAATAACATACTAAAGTTCCGAAATAAAAAGCAATTTACCGACGTACCTATGTCCGATATAGTCCCTAATATAGTAGGTATTTCCGTATTATGAAATAGTTTAACAATCACAGAAATGTATGAAATGTATAAGGTCGCTTTTCAAATTGCAATAGGTGATTTACGATAAAAATGGCTAACAATAGTTTTGGACAAAATATAAATTAAGTTGGTAGAGGTAGTATTACGTCAAGATTTTTCGGAACTTATAGTATTTGGGTCATTATCAAATTAGTATTGTCTAATTTCGGTGGCATTTTGTAAATATTTGAAATACTCAAGTATGTTGTGGTGAAATATTAAATAATGTTTCAGGATACTACACTGGAATATTAAATAACACTCCATGACAATATTCTAGAACACTTAAATAATAAAAATTGCCTTCGAATTTAGGTAGAACATACAGATCAGAAAATAACCTGTCTAATTCGGTTTCCATATTTTTTGTTGTACAAACATTTTTGGTTGCATAGTAAATAATTTTTAATTCACTTTTCGAAGCTTTTATATTAATTGTAAAGGCTACTTTAAGACGACGTTGTCTACACGGTCCGTTGTTTCAGACTGAGTGAGACTACAAATCGATTGTGTATGGTTATGTCGGTAACTATAATGCTAAGGGAGTTGCGATGGATCGATACGACTATCGTGATGATCGATCGAATCATGTGTATTTCGGAAAACATAGATATCGTTAGTATATTCGATTCCTTTGTCGTACCTTTGCGCTATTGGTAAAGAATTGGGATATGTTTGCACCCTTACCCTTCAAAACCCGTAGCAATCCCTAATATTCAGTCAAATTATAAATTTTGATATTAGTTTATGAAGATTTACCGTATTTGTTTAATGATTTCGGCACAAAGAAGACTCAGAAAAATATTCCGCTACAAAGAGAGTAGAAAAAAAACATTCCTTAACAAAAAAAATACCTGATAAACCACCGGGCGCCGAGACATTGGTGGCCTCTTTAGATAGAGCTTTTGTTATCCGATTGTCTGTGATAACATTATGAAAATTTCAAAACAAAGCTTACTTTTTACTTTTTGACGGCCTTGGTGGCCCAACGGTTTATGCTGTGGTATAAGGGGGCTCCGGGTTCGATTCCCTGTATGACAGTTTGGGAAGTGTACTTTCTTAACTGTTTGTTTTGAAGAAGTGATCCAGAGCTAATTCCGTTACATAATACAGTCGGTGCCCACACATAAGTATCCACTAAGTATTTGCACTAATTGCTTTACAAATAGTGAATATTTAGATGATACCTACTGTACAGGGAATTCCCTGTTTTGAGACCAGGCAATTTTTTTTTTCCTAAATCGCAAAACAAATTGATAATTGTTAATGCGTAGTTTGCAATGTTTTCAAGAGACCGACCGGTACGTTGACACAAAGGAGTGTTAATATCCACAATCGACCCAGTTTCTTCAAATTTTTTAACCACTCTTCGAATGGTTGACACATTAGGTGCACTTTCTCGACTGAAAATTTGGCGAAGTTTGCGAGCGGTCTCAGCGTAACTTTCCCCATTTTTGTAATGAGTTTTCACAATTATAACGCGTTGTTCTTTCGTGAAGCGCTCCATTTTTAATAATCGGAATAAATATAGGTGACGGCTGTCAAATTTCAGAGTTGCCACTTGCGCGAAAAAAAAATGATTCTAAATTTAAAAAGTGCACTCTTACTGAGACACCTTTATATGTGGTATAGCTGACAGCAGACTTTTTATACACAAATTCAGAGGAGTTTTCGCACCTTGAAATGTGAAGAAAAATTTTAATAAGTATTGCGTTTAACTAAATGAAATGTGTGCACATGTTCTTTAGGGGCTTTGATGAATCGATGTGGCAAACCTTAGAACTCACGATTTATAGTCTAATGTGTTGAAGTTTTTTTGCAATCGTACTAGCCACAAACAGTTCAATGTATTTATTTTTGTAACATTTTATATGTGACGTGAATAAGATCGTCCATTGTCCAATACTTTTCGTTTTTTCACCTAAAATACATGATTTAATATAACAATTCATTTATGTTTTCGAGCAATTAATGTCTGATCAAACAGCATTCGATCTCAAGTAGGGAACCCCAATGTAGTTGTCAGGCACATTCTTATTCTATTTATTATTAATACATTTTCTGGTGATCAAATAAGTCTATTATTTCTTTGAGGTTAGCACTATGCGCTCCTCCTGAGGAAATTCGATCAATTTAGGAAATTATCTTTTCTAATTAGAAAAGTTTGCGCGTATCATTGTTAATGACGTTTATAGTCGAAATTGGTCAACTACATGGGGATGATTAACTAATAGTGCATCCATCCTAATTGGCACAAAATATCGTACCAACCTACCATGGTACCCTTATATAACTAACGTAATCGTCATTTTTTTACAAAATTGAATTAGATTGGATCAGCGAAACGAACTCTACAAGTCAAGTTATTAACCGACTTGAAAAAAGGGGAGGAGGTTCTGTGTTAGATAGCATTTTTTTTATGTATGTTACGCGATAACTCGGCATTTGTGAACCGATCTTCATGATTCTTTTTTTTGCAGGAAAGAGCTTACCTCAGTATTGGGTCTATATAAATTTGAAAATAATATTCCACCTCTAAGAGTGGCAAACTATGGGCTGAATCCAGTTACTCGCACGTTCCGGTAACCGATTTCAATAAAATTTGGCAAATAGACGTAATTCCATGAACTTTTAAAGTCGGTTGTTTTTATCAAAAAGTCAAAATTTAGTTTCAGTTTTATTGTTAAAAGAAAGACTTTTGTTGGCAGTATCTCGAAAGTTACCAAAATGCAAATTTGTTACTTATGACAAGGAGGGCAGTATGTATTATACTGTATTAACAATAATAATATTTGTATGGCCAACACACCGAAGACTACATTTATTTTTCTCGTGAGTTGGGGTGTGTGTATTTATGGCACCTGCGATAAAGGGTTTCCCTAGTGCGGAACTACGAGTGTAGGTATGCGTTGTTCTTGTTATTATTTATACACGTAATGTCAACGTCTTACAGCTCATATACCAAAATTCCATTGATTTGGGTCTGGCTGTTCTGCGTAGTGCCCCGAAATTCATATCGTTGATCTTACTTATAGTAGATGGAATTCTAATTTGAGACCGGGTGTTGGTGTGATTTTTCTGGCACATTTAGTATTAAGACTCGCGAAACGTTGGGAAGAAATCATAATGTGCAAGACCTTGCCGGACATTGTTTTCTGAATAGTAGAATCGTGCGAATCATTGGCACACAAAACTGCATGATGAAATGTTTATTATAGATTTACATTAATAAGTTCTATCGTCATGTTGGGGTATTTATAACAACTTTAATGAAACTTACCCTCAATCCGACTTCGCTGTAGTATAAACTAAAACTAGGATTAAATTACATTAATAAAATTGGGTCCCCGCGGCAAGGTGCCCAAGATGCTGGCAGCGTTCCCCCTTTGTATGGCTATGCTAATGCGCTGGGCAAGGTAGCTTAGCCTTTGGGCTTCCCAGACAGTCTATTGACTTTTTGGATAAAATTTTGTACAGATGTAGGGCACCGAGACCCCACGGCCCAAGGGTTTCGACTCCAAAGGATGTAAATAGGCATTCGGAACCGAGGTCCTGGTACTTAATACTTTTTATTCTTTCTCTTGCTCGTATGCTGGAGACGGGATGGGACAAGTGTGTCGGCACACGTGGCTTCCCACACCAGTGCCCGGCCTATACTCCAAGGGATGAGAGTCATTCCGTTCGGGCGTTTGCCATCAGTTCGCGACATGCCTCTTGGCTCAAGTACGTATATAGTATAATACCTATATATATATATTGATATTGAAGTTTGCAAAGATAAAGTGTATTGATGAAGTACTCACCATTGAGTCTATCCTTAACAACCTGATGCGCAAAGGCAGCAGCTGCAGCTTGCCGCATGGGGTCTAGCGCCACTCCCCACGCGCCCAAAGCTCCCAACGCTCTATGAGCAGGTACTCTCACCACCCCTGGACTGCCCCCAAACCCATATCCACCACCCAACCCTAAACCAGGTCTCAACAACAGTCCAGAATTAGGATACAGTCCTGGGGTATGAGAAAAATTCAAAGGCAACCCAGAAATGTCTTTCGCATCATCCTTAGCACTCTCAGATTCAGTGTCCTGGTCACTCCTGTCATCACTTTCCCCAGAATTACGGCGTTTCTCTAAATCCTCGAATTGTTTGCCTAAGAGACGAGATATGCTAAACGGCAAATTTACCCTTTGCTGAGTATCTGTCATGTGTTCATTCGGTGAATCACGGTATCTCTCATGATAGCTGTGCTCTGAATCTCTGTCTTCCGAAATAATACTTCTATCGCACTGACCCGACAATCTACTGTCGGAGTCCACGTTGATCTCTTCCTGATCGTCATCTGAATGCACTGAAGACATTTTTTACTATTTAGCTTGTCCTTAAATTGGAACACTGGCACAAATTTTTCACCTAATCTCTGATGTACCGTCCGGAAACATTTTTCAAAGTATTCACGTTAATTTTGATTGGTCGAAATTATTTGAAATCTGAATCTCAGAATATAATTCCAATCGGATTTAAGTTCTAATTTAGAAAATTTTCGCGCGCTTCCCTCGACCGACCGCGACCGAATCACCACAAACAATACGAGCCAATCAGCGCGGTCCCCACCACTTTTCGAATTACGAACGTGATAGTTTGACCGCACAAACGCCTCAACTATTGCCCGTTGAGTGGAACAGTTTCCAACAAAAGCTTAATACGATTTATAAACACAAAAACTCGTTTGGACCCACTAACTTAAACAGAAGAGCACGTTCCGTCCCTTTTACTCTCTGTTTGACTTCAATTTCATCCCCCCTTTATTTCAACCATCACAGAAAAACGTTCTTTAAATACATTTAGACTAGAGTAACATCTTGTAGAGCGTTGTAGAGCACTTGGCACGTTTTTACGAGAGCTCTAACAAGGTAAACATGAGCACGACTGTTCTACAGAACGAGACGGCAATACATTCCAGCCCATTATTGGTGGCAAAGTTGAAATGCGACAGGTATATTTTTGTGAGGAGGCGTGTCCTTTTGTCGTGTAACGCGTCGTTTAAATCCAGTTATGGCCTGACAAATGGTGTACATATTAAGGGGGGCAATGTTAGGAAACTATTTTTGAATCTTTTAAGACACTTAAATTATTTACGTTCGGCGGTCGGCCGACCTCTTCCGTAGCAGACAATGCACTTTATAATATGATAGATTTGGAGTTCACGTTATGGTGGTAGATGAGTAGGAATAATACATTGTTGAAGATAACTTATAGCTACCTTACGTATTGGGTCAGAGAAGGAGATGACTTAGATGGTATCATGCGGTAGCAGGCTTTAGATTTGCGATGGTTATAAAAATTGGTTTTTGCTAAATCAAATTTGGACTGCAACTCCATGTATCTAAGATAGCATGAGTACTTTTTGATAATTAGTGATTAATTTTTGTTATGGAAAAATATAGGTAGGTACGCGTATTTGGCCTCTCATTTTACCTGATGTTAAACGGCGACAGTGCAGTCCAGAGCACATTAATCTTGACACTTTGGTCTTTGGATTGGAACAAACCTTGAAATGGCACAAGCTCAAAGGTCGGTCAAGCTTGACACTTAAGAGTTAGCATAATTTGTTATGCGGAATAATTCTACACTTTGGTGTCAAACCCATCACTTTGGAAAAAATATAAAGTAAAATTGAGGATACCTATCATTGACTTACAATTATATGGACGTCGGGTCCGCGCTAAAAAGTGTCCGAACTTATAGGGCTTTAAAATCGTATACAGAGCGTCATTCACGCTTTAGTCTTCGTTTGTTCGACTGACAGCGAAGCAAGCAAAATTAGACAGCACTGCGATGACATTACAATTTAAATTCAACGTTTTAGCTTTTTCATATTCCTTTACATGTCACTACGTTTAAATAGGTTGACTTGGGACACTTTTTTCGTGGTTTTGTATTAGACCAGTCGTCCATTTATTTATAAGTCAATGATACCTATACACTGTTTATTATATGGTGCGAAAACACGATTCCTAAAAATTTTTTACGATAAAAACATTACATGATTTTTTTTACCAATGATTTTTTTTATATCAACTGAACTAAATACATAGGGCGCACTATAAGTTTCCGGAACTAGCCACTTACATAAACGAAATTTAAAGTAATTACAACATTTGAAAATGGAACTCTTTGGCTGTAGTACACACTTTGTTTCATCTGACTGTCCCTTGTTTTTACATAGTGGCGTCATTTTAGAAATTCGTTGTCTACATTGCCATGGATTTAACTCGTGAAAATTTTCGTAGTATGATTTTCTACGACTTTAACTGTAACTTAACAGTTCAGCGGAGCTTCGCTCGGCTTCAAACTGCTTTTGGCGATGAAGCACCATGCAAGACGACTATTTATAGCTGGTTTGTCTCAGTGACGAATTTCGTGATGGTCGCTCGTCCAACTGCTGTGAATAACAAAAACATCGATGCTGTGCGCCGTATGATCAAAACAGACAGGCATGTGACATACCATGAGATTCGGACATCTTTAAGCATAGGCACGAGTCAAATACAATCAATAGTACACAAACGTTTGTGTGTGAAAAAGCTGTGCTCTCGGTGGATCCCACACAATTTGACTGAGGCTCAAAAAACGGATCGCGTCACATGGTGCAACGCCATGCTTACTAGATTCAACGAAGGGGCGTCAAATTTGGTGTGGGATATAGTAACAGGTGACTAAACATGGATTTATAGTTACGATCCCAAAACTCAGCAAAAATCGATGGGTCTTTCAATATGAGCCGAAACCAACCAAAGTGGCACGCGTACAAAGTGCCTCTAAGCGGATGATTGCTTCTTTTCTTAATAAAACTGGACACGTGGCTACTGTTGCTTTGGAGAATCGTTGTACCGTGAATAGTGATTGGTACAGGAACATTTGTTTGCCGGAAGTTATTGACAAACTCCGTAAAGATAACCGTAAACGCCGTATCATCTTGCACCAGGATAATGCCAGTTCTCATTGCACACGGCCAGACAGACAAATGAATTTTTGAAGGTGAACAACGTCGACTTTATGAACAATCCCGCGTACAGTCCCGACCTGGCATTTTGTGACTTTTATTTATTTCCAAAAAATAAGAACCAGTTACGCCGTCAACGATTTTCATCACCTGAAGAGGCTGTCGAAGAGTATGAAAAATATATTTCAGAGATTGTCACGGAGGAGTGGCATAAATGTTTTCAAAATTGGTTCATTCGTATGAAAAATTGCATTAAGGCTAACGGACAATATTTTGAGAAGCAATAAATTCACATCTGACCATTTATAGTATTTCTTTCTTATTCATTCCGGAAACTTATAGTGCGCCCCACGTTTACGTGGGGCGCACTATAAGCACGTACATAGTATACCATATAAATTTTTCGAATGTTTTTAATTTTGTTTGTAAAAAAAACAATTCTGAAATGAAGCCAGTGTCCCTGCAAAATGAACCGTGTTAGCACGGGAAAAATTTAAATTTGAACTGAGATAGTATCGACTCATTAGTTCGAAGGTAAGATTAGGTTCTCGAGAAATGAAACTATATTTTCGAATTTACGATATATTTGTTCACGTTTCGAGCCCTATAGGTACATGTCTCGTGGTCCCGACAAACCCTGTTTAAACTTAAGATTTAAATTCAACTCTATACTGCTTATAAATAAGAACGGTCCAAATTCCATAGTGACAAGTTTACATCAAGCTCTTGACTGTACCTACAACGTAAAAATCACATAAAACATTAATACACCACATATTTACGTGCTTACTTGTATATACGTGCTAATATCGTACCTTTGGTATAATCTTAGAGCATATATGCTCCAAGGGTATAATAATGCCACATGTTACGTCAAAAGTGGTTTTATCATACAAAAGACGTAAAAATAATACTAACTAATAACTACATAAAAAAAATTGTAACTGTGGCTGAACGGTTAACATGCTGATTTCCCGGATTCCTGTTCCGAATTCCGAAGGCCGGTATTTGTTTCTTTCATGAGTTTGAGTGTAATGTGTGGTTGTCTAATATCACCAGCACCCTTATCCTTCAAAACCGGAACGCAGTAATGCTTGTCAGCAGAAATAGGTAAGGTGGTAATACTTCCCTGAATGAACTCATTTACAAGGAGCTCTAAGGAGCCTAATTAGTCTAAAGTTATTCCTAATTAGTCATTTATAATTAATACGTTACTTATTAAAGTGATATTCCCAATCCGCCCTGAATCTTTAATTTAAAATAGTCTGGGCCCTACTTGTCAATACCCAAGAGCACCTCGTCTATAATCAACATGTATTTTATATGAGGTGCAATGCAGTGCATTGTATGACTTAGGTACTGATGCTTTCTAGTCTATCAGATAGAAATATGACGCCAAAAATTTACAACAACTTAACGAAAGCACTAAGATTTAATAAAAACCTTATGCTATTTAAAAATTAAACAACTTATTGACTAATGAAATGTACTTTACAGTGTCCGAATTTTTCAATGATAAATCCCTAAATTCATTGTCTAATTTTTGACATTGGACATTATTGATGTGACATCTAATTACCATTAAAATTGACCCATTAAACTATCATCGCGTTTAAATTCTGACCGACTTATTATATCCGTGTGTACATGCCCATGTAATATTATAAGTGAATGTGTAACATACCTTCAACTTCTGTATAACCTGTGTTTTATACACAAATAAATTTCGTATTATTATATCTATTTTAAACTCTCGCTTCTCCCAAGGCCTAAGAGATTAATTTTGATTTTTTAAATGGGAGTGGCGGTACTCCCCGTCATTAGCACAGTCGGCCGGGGTCAGGGACTCAGGTTCAAGAACCGGCGAAAAATACGTGCCGTATCGAGCAGGATCGCCTTCTGCATTTGTGCTGGAAGCGACACGTTACTGAAATCCAACCGCTTCAAGTTGTTAGCAACGCTGGCTGGAATTAATTTAATGGAATTAATTAGTGGAGGTCACAGGCCATTATTATTATTAGTATTATTAAATACATAATATACGGCACTATTTCTTCCGTAAGCTATATTGACGTGATGTATTAATTCCACTCATGTAAGAAACAATCGATAAACATTTCTCTGTTCCAATAGTAAACGAGATATAATTACTATCTCCGATGTTTTATTAGCAAAAGGATAGTATAAATTAAAACCGCGTGTGTTGTCTATTTTATTATTCTAGACCAAGGTCGCTGGAAATGTTTCAGATATTTTTTATCGCACTGTTAATACAATAGTGTATTAACTCAAAAAGTATATTTTTTCAGAATCGATGGAAAACGAATTACTCAATTGCCTTGAAAGATTTATAAGAATTTTGTATAGGTTAATAGTAGATTGTACAACAAGTGTATAAAACTCTTCATTTTACGTGAGACGTATATATCTTAGTCGAAGGTAAAATTGATTGCATGAACGAGTTATACCCTCTGCTTTTCACTTCGATTACGAGGAAATTAAACAGCAGTATTACAAATAAACGGTTATTTAATTAAAATTCAATGCAAAATAAAACAATTAGACACATTTAA
This sequence comes from Hyposmocoma kahamanoa, assembly GCF_003589595.1. Lineage (NCBI taxonomy): Eukaryota > Metazoa > Arthropoda > Insecta > Lepidoptera > Cosmopterigidae > Hyposmocoma > Hyposmocoma kahamanoa. The sequence goes on along the minus strand of NW_020653900.1, from coordinate 4,361,212 downwards.
TGTGATGTTTTTTTTAATTTTATACAGTAGAGCATAAAATCCTAATTTATGCAGCCTACCCCCAGCATAAATACGAACTTAAAGAGCATGAGAAGTGAAAAGTTTATTATAGATGTCTAAACAATTTTCTACTTGCCAAATATATTTAAAAATAAAATTGAAACAATAACTTCATATTTTTGAGAAATGACTGTTTTGTCCAAAACTAGCTCACAAAAAGTTTATATAGTTTTAAATTAAGTAGAAATCTTTTAACTGCTTCTTACAAGAGTTTTATTGACTTTTAGAGGATCAAATTTTACGTTCAGAAATGGTATAATCTTGAATTTCACATATTTTGAGTTACAACACTATTGCGATAGCTGTGCGATATGTAATTACTTGTACCAGTAAGCAATGAGAGGCGATAAGAAGCCGTATATTCTGTGACAGAGCATCGCTTTCGCCGTGATCCTCAACGGTTAAAGAAGTCGACGCAGACAATGCAAGCGATGAGCCTTCCGTATAAGTATAATCAAGTCGATGTCATCAGCGAAAGGGAGGAAGTTTAGGAACCGCTATTGATGATTATTTTTTTGTTGGAAAAAGGGTACCTCAATATTGGTCCCATTTAAATTTGAAGAAAATATTGCACCTATAAGGGTGGCAAACTAGGGGATGAAACTGGTTTTCCGCACTTTCCGGTAACCGATTTCAATAAAACTTAGCGAATAGATGTAATTCCACGAACTTTTGAGGTCGGTTTTTTTTAATAAAAATGTTACAATTATAACTGTCAAATTTCGTGTTTTCGTTTGTAAGTTGTGTGTTCTTCATTAGTTACCCTCTGAGTTAGAACTCAAAGGGTTACTATAGCACACGTTTATACAATACATATTAATGTAATTAAATATATTTAAGGTGGCATACAACAATGTAACAATTGAACACGAGAAACCAAAACTTAATTTTCAAGTTTTAGTATGAAAAATGGTTGATCCAGCGCTCTTCTTTCAGTTCAATAAAATTTTAAATAATATTTTAAACTGACTTCTGATTTTATTGTTGGTCATAGCCAATACCGCCAAAACAGCTATTGCCGGGAAAAAATTTGTAATAAATAAGCGCAGAATCTTTTGTATCGGATCTTTTCCCTTTGTACTCTGACTGGAGAAAGAAACCATCACAAGAGAATTACGTTTTATCTAATAATGGGTACTATTTTATTTCCCAGACGACCATACCAGTCTGGTCGCGAATTGAAGATTAAGAATAAATAAGTAATTAAAGAATATTGGTCACCTTTTGTATAACAAGACCACATCTAAAATGACAACTTTTGTGGAGAAAGTTGGAAAGATGCTACGAATGAAATTAATCGATTTTTTAACCTTAAATAGAGAGTTATAAAATTTCACATATGGGTGCATAATTTATTTCATGTCGTTTGAATTATTTTTATGATTTTCATGTTCTTTTTATGATTTAAGACTCAGTTTGTTATAGGTAAGTATAATTTTATTGCGTAGGAAGAAAAAATCGGAACAGTAGAAGTTGATCAAATTTAATAAAATGCTATTCATTTTGTGTGAATTGTCTATTAGCATTAAAACAAATAAATCAATTTTATTCATTTTGTATAAAAAATATTTTACGAAATTTGACCAACTTCGGCTGTTCCGATTTTTTTCGTCTCATGCGATGAAACGATCAGGGGACCTACTATGAGCTCTTAGAGCAATCCTATTTAAGCCTGTAAGTTGGATTGCCTGTCAAAGTCGTACTATGACCTCACAAAAACAATTCACTGTCCATGCAGTTTACATTCTGAATCCGAAATCCGTTCACCTTTTCTTTCATAGCAAACTCGTATCACGACGTGAAATTTATAAAAATAAGCAATTCAAAAAAAGTTACTTCGTGACTAACTTTTTTTAGGTTTCATTACATTTTTAAGAAATTTCGTTTAAGTTTTATTATATTTTCAGTTTCATAATTATTTGTTATCTTTATAGTGCTATATAGCCAATTGTCAATAAATAAATACTTATTAACTATTGAGCGTTTTTTGAAAATTTTAGTACGAGTTTTCGATAAATTATTGGCATGAATGTTATTGCAATTTTTAAATGGATTTTTAATCATTTTAATAATTTTATTGACCGAAAATCGTAAAATAACTTTTAAATAGTGCCAAATTTGACTTTAGATGCAATGAAAATGTACGAATACAAGATACGTTCTAATTTTGTTATCAAATTACAAACTCACCTTATTAATTTCAATGATTAATGACTAGACATGACATGTGATTTTGTCGTACGACTTATTGTAAGGTATGATTGAAAAGTTGCCGATATTACAAAACAAGGTATTAAAATTAATAAAAAAATATAATTATTCTCATTTTAAAACCAAAAACAAAGATTTGCAGCAAGCACATACACAAATTAATATAGTAAGGTCTTTTCGATTTTTTCATATTTAGCGATAAAGATCGAGTAAAATATTTTATAATTTTGAATAGTATGTAGGAATTGTAAAGCGCCCCTGGCGGTTATAGGAGGAAGTAACATTTTGCTTCTGTTTCCGCAACTATGGAACTACCGTGCATCTTTTCACATCTATTTCTGTTTTTGCTTCCGCAACTTTTATACTGGAACTTTAATCGAAAATTTACTGTGGATGAGACGCGTGAAGGTTTTTGTGTGTTGTATTAAGAAGTGCAATTATGAAATAAAAACAAGATCTGTATGGAACTTAGGTACACTTCCGCTTCTACATCCGCAATCGTTTCCATTTCCGCTAAGATTTACTTTTCTCGTCTGTTTCTGTCATGACACTTCCAATCTAATAATTGAATTACTTACTTTAAAATTTATAATTACAATATATTGCGGCTTTTTTGATACTAAGCGAATGAACGAACAAGTGGATCACCTGGTGGTCAGCGACACGCCTGTCCATAGCAGTTGCAGTACTACTCAGAGCTAAGATCAGAGGGACATTGCCTCTGCACACGTCACCCAGAGACATAATAAATTGACAAGTCTCATGTGCTTGTAATTTCACCAGCACTCTTACCTTTCAAAACGGGAACGCAGGCAGTAATGCTCACGTTACTGCTTGGCGGCAGAAATATGTAAGGTTCCCTGGACGAACTCTTTCACAAGGACGTTTAGCTAACATGTTAGTATAAGTATAATGTAGAATTTTGTTATCTGTTTTGTAAATACTTGTTAAACTACAACGCACACTGCAGATATGATTATAATGAATTACTGGTTAGCATTAAATAATAGAAATGATTATAAGTAGTTGACACAATTATATAGAGAAGTACCTAACACCCTCTTTATTAAAATTTATCAATAATTGTGCTTATTAACAATGTTCACTCTAAAATAAATTCTAAATTTGTATAGGCCTTACAGCGCCATCTTTTATCTAGTTTCAGTATTACAATGAACTTTTGAAACCGAAAAGGATTAATTCGCGGTGTACCAACAGAATAGCGACATCTAGACACGAGTAGCGAAAACGTCTTTGCCTGCGGAAAATGGTTGAGCGTGTCTGGTCCGACGAATTCTCATTAGAATATTTCATTTTATACCATACAAACAGGGTGAAAGCTCCGTCTGAGAAGGGGGACTATAACCAGCTAACATACAGAAAAAGGAATATCCATATGCATTACATGCAAAATAAGTTTTTATAAGTAGAGCTCCAAAATGGTCCTACACTTACTACATTTTTTTGGTACTAAATTTGTTAGGATTCGTTAAGATGCACATGAACTCTAAAATCGCACAATTTTAGCTTTATATCAGAAACTAACCAGCAGATCAAGCTGGAATTTCTCTTACTTTATTAAGGTACACATTTTTGGAATAATAAGTCTTTATAGTTAAATAGAAACTGATAATCTAAGGTACACCCGCCATATTGACTGTCAATACGGCGGGTGTACCTTTGATAGTGCTATAACTTCGTTCTGATGGAGGTACAAATTTTTTAAACAGAGGTACTAAAATAGTACAATTTAGGTACATTTTTTGATACCAAATTTGTCAGGATCCGTTAAGGTACACTCGCCATACTGACTCTCACTGTAAGGTGAAATTTTATTTCCAAGGTAAGGGCAACAGTACTGTGATACTAAAACTTAGTTTTGTTGCAATATGGCCAAAAATCGATGGACCGAGTATTTCTGAATTTGACACAAACGAATTGTGTCAGGACAGGAATACTATAATTCGTTCTAGGATCGGCAGACTAAAATCAAGAAAATAAATGTCAAACATCTACGTGAAATTCAATTTTTCAAAAACTTCAAATCTTGGACCGGAAGGTCTAAATTGATACGCAGAAATGGATATTTTTCTTGTCCAATTTTTTGCGTATGTAGTTTTAAAAAATACATCCGCGCCCTGCCCGTATAGAACTGAGAACTGGGAAGAGATCGCACAAGACAGGGCGCGCTGGCGTCAACTTTTATAGGAGGGCAAGATCCACTCCGGGTCGCTAAGCCAGCGGAATAAGTAAATTTATAAAAATAAATAAAATAAAAATTATTTATTTTCAAATAATTAAGTCCATTACTAAAAGTAATAAGTACCAGGATCTCGGCTCCGACTACCTATTTACAGCCTTTGGAGTCGAAATCCTTGGCCCGTGGGATCCGAATGACCTTCATCTGTACAAAATTTTATCTAAAAAATTAATAAACTGTCTGGGGAAGCTTAGTGCCGGCAGCTTCCTTGCCCAACGCATTAGCATAGCAATACAAAGGGGGAACGCTGCCAGTATCTTTGGCACCTTGCCGCGGGGACCCAATTTTATTCATATTATTTAAAAATCCTACTTTATTTTCTAGTATTTAAGCTTTTACTGTCTTTTTTACCTTACCTGTATATTATCAAAATTAGAATAAAATATTTTATTCAGTTCATAGCTGGTTAGTTTCACAACTTAATACCTGTTAGTAAGTAGTACCAAAGATAAAATAAAAAGATAAAATGCAAAACAATAATAATAATACTTTTTTCAGAAAAACTTTCCATAATTTGTTAGTAAGACTTAGCAACTATGTTGGTAGGTACTTATTTAAATTACATTACATTTCAAATTACATCACATAATATGCAATTACTTAATTTAAATTACACCTTTGACTCTTTGTATTAGACGCCATAGCAAGGGACTATCGAACCGGTTCACGGGTGTTATCAGTATGTTGCTCCGGCTACAACGCACACGGTGAAGAAAGAAGCGGCCTTCTTTCGCATTATAGCGGGCAAGCCGCAGCAGTGGCGTGGTAGCCGCAACAGCATCCTGAACGCATTGTTATACTGTATACGCAGGACGTTGTAAGCTCGTTTGGTACACTGACACCACAGACTGCTGGAGTAAAATGACGTGCCACAATCCTTAAATAGTGTTATTTTTACACTTTCTGTGCATCGAGCAAATCTGCGAGTCAGCATATACTCCTCACTGTCAACGCCTTACGCTCTCTTTCCACGTCCAGATCATCCTTTAGATCACCTGTGATCATGTGACCAAGGTATCTAAACCTATCAACTACTCGCAACGCAGTACCAACCTTACTACTAACTTAACTGCCTCCGTGGCCGAACGGTTACCATGCCGGACTGCCACGCAGAGGTCCCAGGTTCGATTCCCGGGCCGAGAGAAATAGTTGTATGGCCTACAATTATATCTCTCGTGAGTTTGGGTGGAATTTGTGGTTGTCTATGTGTGTGTCCATGGCACCCGCGACACAGCGTTTCCCTAGTGCGGGGCTATGTTGAGTGTGTGCGTTATTTATTTATTTTAACCAACACAACCGGAGGCACATTTATCGGGTTATATTTTTTCGATTTGAAAATTAACAACTCACTCTTTTTAGAGTTGTACGCTGCTGCATACCATTCACATGTGTCCGCCAACTTTACAATCGAACCAATAGAAGGACCCAGCAGCACCATGTCACCAGCATAGCTTATGGCATCCAACATGCATGCTACTAAGTTCCTCAACCAGTCGATTAAAGAGAAGTTAAAAAGTCCTGGCGATGTCAGCCCACCCTGTTTCACACCGCACTCGAGCTTATAGTCATCTGCCAGAACGTCGACCCATCTCACCCGGTTCACTTGATTTTGATACCAAAACCGAAACAATGAAATGCACTCCGACGGCATTTAAGTATCTCTCAGCTTATTCCAGAGTATTTCATACTTGACCATGTCAAAGACTTTTGACAAATCCGATCTTTCGATGTACACTTTTTCGAATGTGTAGCTCGATATATCGCTTGAAAATTACCGTGTCTGTGCGGTTGGGAATCATCTTTAGGATACCGTTAGCGCTCCCCTGTATATGACGTATTATCGATGCAGTCTTTTTGCGTAGTATGGCATAAAAACCGTCTTCGTTCGTGAAGTGCTGCAACATCGTGGGAGCCTCAACAGTTCCCTAAAAGCATTATTGTGTTGTAAAATTAACCCACGGGCCGCTAGTATAAAAGCTTTGGCAATATGCACGGAATTAAGTTAACTTTACTCCAATACTGCATCGAACCAACCTGTGCCTAACATATAAATGTATAAATAACGTTTATACATTATTATTTTTAACGTTTTACTTATGGAATATACCATAAGGTACCCTATATATTATATTTCTATATACTATATATTTCTTGTTCATTTTATCAACATACCCTATCCTTGATATGAAAGTGAAGCGCGACTCTACATGTATAAATAGTTTTGAAAGAAAAATAAACCCTTCTACAGTCGAATTCAGTTTTTGACAACATTTCATACACATGCCAGGGCCACCTTTAGACAATCCGTCCTTTTCACACTAGTTCAATACACATTGACGTTTAAAAACAATGTCCTAAAACGCACCACAAACTCGGAGACGCAATAAAAACTCGGAATATTAAAACCTAACTCGGAAAGTGGCAGTAAAAAGTTAAAATTCACGTAATTCCCAACGATATCAACTTTACGAAAGAAACTAATCATCATAATCCTTTCAACCGTGAAATTATGTATTTGACTATTTACATTCTTATATTTATTTCATTGTCTTAGAACAGAAATTGATTCGATTTAAATTAAAAAAAGAGATGATTTTGAATATTATTTTAATTAGTAACGCTTTTGGCATTATACAATCGGGTGAGTCTTTAACACAGAGAAAACTATCTGACTTTTTTACAGATGTACTTATTTAACTTTCAATACGACTATAATATTCAAATTTGCTTCAAAATATTGCTCCCTTCAAGGAAACATAACTGGAGTGTACATATACGTACATTATTTAATCTGAATTAGTTTTCAAGAAGCTAAGGAAAGATTAAAAAATCCCTAGCGTTTACAAGCCAAATAATATAGTACTTTAAGGGAGAAAATTTATGCGAAAGTTAAAAGTAACCTGCAAGCATGAGTTGAAAAAAATCATTCGCATAATATTATTACTATAAAAACAAAAGGCAATTAGTACGGACAAAAATACCTAAGAGGTATTTATAATAATACAGTATGTAGATATAATAATGGAGAGGGAGATCTTCAATAAGTCAAAACACGTAGTTATTTTAAAAATTATTGTTGACTTAAGAATAATCTTAAAGAAACAGTATGAAAACACCTCTTGCAGAACCCGTTGGTGTGTCAGATACCATAGCTGGCACTACAGCAGACATAACCATGACTCATAATAGTGTAAGAAATTTCTCCAACAATGTGCTCACTACTGGGAAACCAAAACAATTAAGTCTAAATTTGACTGGGCGGCTTACTAGGAGAATCATATCTGGTAGCATTGTTGGTGATACTAGACCTTATATGGTAAGTTTTAAAATTACTTTCGTTACTAGGTTGTTACCTTTCAATTGGTGCTATTAATTGAGTTTAGATTTCTAATTTCGGAACCTGTATCTATACGGAAACGAAGCAGTTGTCATTTGCCTACTTATTTTTACTTAAGTTTTAAGTTATGTAATTCCAATATTATAACATCAGATTTTCATGCCATCTTATCCTATAAAAGCGGCTCCAATTGAAAACCTGCGTTACAGCAGTCGAGCTCTGATAAATTTTGAGTTGGATCCGTTTCAGCTAGTAATTTTAATCACTTATTTCTTCTGTATGTGTCAATATGCTGAATTAATGTTTCCTTCTTTTCTTTCTTCTTTTCATAATCGCGTTGTGTGGTAGACGGGTAGATGCTAATAGAAATAATTTGATACTTAGGAAGACGTCGGCGTATTTCTTCTGAATTTAACCCTTAGTCCTTGACCTTTGCAAATGGATCTCGGATTTCTTAAGGGAACGTTCGATTCGACAAGTCTCTTCGGAACATCGGGCCACAAATCCCTCCCCTAGAGTCCATCAAGGTTACGTACTGTCCGCCATTGGTCTTTCCGTTGCATATCAACGATATGTAATTCCAGGTAATTGTAGACAGATATCTGACCAATGCAAGGGTCAATAGAGAAGAAATCCAGTCTTGTCGAGTTTCCATGGTTAGTCGTTTGAATTTGACACTTAAGGCAGTCTCCAATTAGGATGATACCAATCTTGTCAAATTTAACGCTACCAAAACGCAGGCGTGTCTATTCACCACAAAACGTAGTCACTTTGACCTGACTCCGACTTTTTGTGATATATCCATACCGATAACCGATTACCGCCACCTACTTGGAATGGACTTGTCGTCCAATTTAAACTTCGGCAGTTACATAGAATCCATGGCCAAAAATGCAGTCATGAGCTTGGCATCCTCTCCATATTGAGGCTTCACACCGGGACAGTTGCTACAACTGTACCAAGCACAAGTTCGGTCATGTATGGATTACTGCTGCCACCTATGGTATGGCTCTGCTACATACCAACTGGCCACTTTAGATCCAATCGACTAGCGTGTCAAGAGGCTCCGTGTCACCACACGGATTTAGTAGAGGCGAAGCTGCATAGCCTTGAACACCGTTGTAAAGTTATCTGCTTATCTGTATTCTTCAGAATGTATCACGAATAGTATGCGATGGAATTGCATGATTTTATTCCGCCTTACCCATTCCTCATTCATCATCGTGGTACTAGACTCAAGCTGAGGTTCCACGCCTATGTTGTGGATATTCCAAAGATTCGAACGAAGCGTTGCGCTACTACATTTTATATGACGAGCGGTAAAGGAGCACTCCAATTCCCTGCCTGCAGACTTGTTACACTCTGTCTTTGGCTAGGTGGAATGCGAAGTTCACTGGTACTGCTAAGCTTTCAGCCACCTGGTCGCACCAATTTTAAAAAAGGACACTCACCCCTGAAAAATTTTTCTAAATGGCTCTTTCGCCCTTTCTACAAAACTGTGTAGTGACCTACATGCAAGCGCACAATGACGACAATTAAGTCGCGGCATCCTTAGGCATGCCAAAGCACATACTCTGTCACCCCTCGCCCCGCCTACCCGTAGTCAACTCGGTGTCCTGGAGGTTGCCTAGGCAATCCGGAGGCTGCCGGCTCGGCATCCCTAAACATACCGCAGCTTTATTTTGCAGCTACGATCATTATCACTGAAATTGCAACTCTTGTCTTGTAATGTCATAATTTTAAGTTATATTACTATTCGTCACCTAAAAATCCCTTGCTGTCTAGTTCCGCCAGTAGGCGCCGCGCCTTAGGATAAGCCTACTACGTACCTTGTCCGCATCTAGTACTGCTTCCTTATCTGAAACAGCGCTTTAGATCGTTCATAGATAGTTACCTATCGCTAAAACTAACCGTTGTACCCATGTCAGCGTCTTACTTGGAATGCATAGGACTTCCGTTACATGTCGTCAAGGGGGAGGAGCCCCTTTCGTTAGTTGTACACCCATCAAGCTAGCAAACAAACGCTTATCTTGAATATCAAATTTAGTTTACCTCTGTCACCCGTACTTTACTACACTGGCGCCCAACGTGGGGCTTTAACTTTCATACAAAAAACAAAAATATTTAATTAGACCGCTCTACGGTGTTAACTCTTAGCCTACGGAGAGACATGGCTGTCTGTGTGTGTTCTGCCGTCTTTATAATGGGGAGTGCTCTGAGGAACTTTTCTCATTAGTTTTTAAACACGTCAATTAGTTTACTTGACAGTTATAACTGCCTCCGTGGCCGAACGGTTACCTTGCCGGACTGCCACGCAGAGATGCCAGGTTCGATTCCCGGGCCGGGAGAAATGTTTGTATGGCTTACATTTATTTCTCTCGTGAGTTTGGGTGTAATTTGTGGTTGTCTATGTGTGTGTCCATGGCACCCGCGACACAGGGTTTCCCTAGTGCGGGGCTATGTTGAGTGTGTGCGTTATTTATTTATGGATTTAGAACTTTTCTAGGAAGATTGTGCTGTAGTATGTTTCATAAAAAAGCTATTAAATTATTACTAAAAAAAGCCTAAACTAGAATTTCTCTAAATCGCCAGTAACACCAAAAATCCACTAATTAACTAACTAACCAGGGGGATTACCACAACCTCTTAAAACAATATTACTTTAACCTTACATTGACTTTTCATACCATCATAATGCGCTTAAAGTAAGCTTATTTGTAATGTTAAAACTATGATGTTTTATTAGCAGCTTTGTGACTATTCATTCACTCAGTTCGTATTATGACGCGACTTTGACATTAAAGTAATATTGCTCGTATGTCAAATTTAGCAATCTTAAAATAGTTACACGGATGAATGGAAACAATATTATTTTCAACTTTATTGTCTTAATATTGATTTATAATGATTAAAAGTTAAGTTGAGTTTATTTATTTACATATATTTCTTCAATATTTTGTTTATTTAATAGCTCATAGGAAAGAATTTCTCGTAAAATGAAAATACGCGATGTTTATTTTGTAAAATTATGACAGCGCCATCTATATGCTCCTTGGCGAAACTAACAGTTGACACTAGACTATGATTCCGAATTGACAACGTTATCAAGACTCAGCTTGTTTTATTTATTTTTCTTCATGAAAATGCGTAATAATAATTGAAAACAACGTAATTTTAATAAATTTCATTATTACATACTTTTCTTAAGTACTTTAACATTATACTAGATAACACGATTCGAAACATAAAAAAAAGAAAGAGATGGCATTATACAGTTCATATAGCGTTATTTCTTTCCTACTTTTAGTAAGGAATAGACAATATTGGGAAATCATTCGTTCTTTCAGTCACTTTTATTTGGTCACGGTACGAAAATGAGTAATATTACAATAAGCTTACTTTATGCTTACATTGAAATAAGATTGTTTTTGGAAAGGCTATGGTACACCCCCAGTATTCGACAATCACCAATAATGTACAAATAATGTCTAAAGGTCTATTTCTGGACCTTACCAATAAGAATTTTTTTTATAACATCAAGAGACGGGACGAACAAGTCGTGCGCCTGATGGTAAGCTACACGTCTGTCCATAACAGTTGCAGTGCCACTCAGAGCTATAAGTCGCAAAGATCTGATGGGCATTGTCACTGCGCCCGTCACCCTGAGTTATTTGTCCCATGTGCCTGTAATTTCACCAGCTCTCTTCAAAACCGGGACACAGTAATGCTAACATTACTGCTTGCCATCAGAAGTGTGGCTGTCCTTCCCTGGACGAACTCTTTTACAAGGAGCTCTACTGCTGCACATGTTAATATGACAGAAAATTTTTTTCTTAATCTTTTTCGCGACACCCTAGGTCGCGGGTGCCATGCATGGTACACATAGGCAACCCCAAATTACACCCAAACTCAAGAGATAAATAAAGGTTCGGGAATCGAACCTGGGACCACTGGATGGCAATCCGGCGTGGCAACCGTTTGTCCACAGGGGCAGTTATTAGAAATGAATTTTTTTAAAAACTGGTCCTTGTCGGTCACTGCCGCCACTACCTTGTCTAAATAAAGAAAATAATATACTAAATACGTTTATTATAAAAGGATTCTGCGAGTGTTTGTTTCTGAGTTGCCACCTTACCTATTTCTACCGCCAAGTAGTAATGTGAGCATTACTGCGCTCCTGTTTAGAAGGGTGTTGGTGAAATTACAGCGCATATGGGACTTGTTAACTTATGTCTCAGGGTGACGGGCGCAGTGGCAGTGCCCCTAAGATCTTAGCGATTTAAAACTCTGAGTAACATAGCAACTGTTATGGATACACGTGTCGTTTACACCAGGCGCACGCATTGTTCGTCTCTTCACTTGGCATTATAAAAAAAAGTTCATCCTTTGAATATTTAAATTTATTCTTTGATGAAAGTATATGCCAGCCTTCTGATCATCGGACGCTCTAACGAAGCAGAACTAAAACTCCAAAGTTCCTGTATACAGGTGTACCTAAGAGCGGCACCGTTGAAGAATTCTCGCAGTGACATTGACGAAGAGCATTGGCTATGTGGCGGAGTAATCATACACGAAAGATACGTTCTCACATCGGCGGCGTGCATTGAAAATGCTTTGCACTTTTATGTCGTATCTGGAACGCATAAGTGAGTTTAATTTTGCAAATTTGTTTAAGTATAGTTCCTAATACCGGATAGTATACGCGTCCTTAAATTTTCATATGCTTTGTAGCGAATCGTAACAGTCGCTACAAATCTCTTTTCTAAGTTTTATAATGGTCTCTTTAAGTTTTAGTTTTATATTTAAATTCTAAATTTACATGTGTTTATTTTTGGCGCCTTTTTCTTGACTTTAGCTAGTGTTTTTGCTGTTTTGCTGTGGTGTTTTTCTAATAACTTATTAAACTGTAAGTACTTCTCTTGGCCTTGCTCACTCGTTGTTAGCACCTATCCCTTCACCCATCGATACAGTCCGCTACATATTTTATTGAGTTTTTTCGAATATCATGAGAAACCTGAATGTGGATCGCATTTATGTGTTCCTAACCTATATTGAGCCTTAGTTGCCTTTCTATCCTGCGTACGGCGAAGAAAACCATCGCGATGACATCTGCTTATCGAACAAAATTCCCAACCCTTAGGGCCTTCAAATTCAATGCTTTATACGTGGAGCGCACTATAAGTTTCCGGAATGAGTATGAAAAATATACTATAAATGGTCAGAAATGAATTTATTGTTTCTCAAAATATTCTTCATTAGCGTTAATGCACTTTCATACGAATGAACCAATTTTGAAAACATTTATGCCACTCCTCCGTGACAATCTCTAAAACATATTTTTCATACTCTTCAACAGCCTCTTCAAGTGATGAAAATCGTTGACTGCGTAACTGGTTCTTAATTTTTGGAAATAAATAAAAGTCACAAGGTGCCAAGTCGGAACTGTACGCGGGATGGCTCATAAGGTCAACTTTGTTCACCTTCAAAAATTCATTTGTCTGTCTGGCCATGTGAGAACTGGCATTATCGTGGCGCAAGACGATACGGCGTTTACGGTTATTTTTACAGAGTTTGTCAATAACTTCCGGCAAACAAATGGTCGTGTACCAATCACTATTCACGGTACAACGATTCTCCAAAGCAACAGTAGCCACGCGTCCAGTTTTATGAAAAAAAAGAAGCAATCATCCGCTTAGAGGCACTTTGCTCGCGCGCCACTTTAGTTGGTTTCGGCTCATCTCGAAAGATCCATATACGCTCGATTGCTGCTTTGTTTTGGGATCGTAACTATAAATCCATGTTTCGTCACCTGTTACTATGTCCCACACCAAATTTGACGCCCTTTCGTTGAATCTGGTAAGCGCGATATTGCACCAAGTGACGCGATCCGTTTTTTGAGCATCAGTCAAATTGTGTGGGATCCACCGAGCACAGCTTTTTCATACCCAAATGTTTGTGTAGTATTGATTGTATTTTACTCATGCCTATGCCTAAAGATGCCCGAATCTCATGGTATGGCACATGCCTCTCTGTTTTGATCATACGGCGCACAGCATCGATGTTTTTGTTGTTCACAACAGTGGACGGGCGACCATCGTAAACGAAACTAGTCACTGAGATTCACACGACCGCGTTTGAATTCTGCAAACCAGCTATAAATAGTTGCCTTGGATGGTGCTTCGTCGCCAAAAGCAGTTTGTAGACGATCGAAGCTCCGCTGAGCTGTTAAATTACACTTAAAGTCGTAGTTAATCATACTACGAAAATTTTCACGAGTTAAATCCATGGCGGTGTAGACAACCAATTTCTAAAATGACGCCACGATGTAAAAACAAGTGACAGTCAGATGAAACAAACTGTATTCTACAGCCAAAGAGTTCCATTTTCAAATGTTGTAATGACTTTTTAAATATTGTTTATGTAAGTGGCCAGTTCCGGAAAGTTATAGTGCGCCCTAGTGTAGAAGCACCGCAGTGACGTCACCATGTGGCATACAATTTAACATACAGCTCCAAAAATCTGGACTGTACTTTGCTGGTCTACTGCAAGTCCCGTCATTAAAAAGTTACGTCATTTTCGTCGAACCATTGAGCTATGTTGTGCCAGAACCTAATTTGTTTTGCATGTTCTAACTGGTACGACCCCCTTCTATAGGTTTAGGTTGGATTAGTCTATGGAAAAGCAGCAAGAGCCGAGCGAGAGAAGCGAGCTACTATAACTCGATCCAATTAAAGTGCACCTCGTGTACTATATATATTTTGTAAAGGCGCGACGTACTATGTTAATTTGACGAGTGGTAATGTGCGACTCTTTCTAAAAGATCTAATATCGGTAATAAGAAATAATATAAAAAATGTATCATGGCTATCGTTTTTTTTTTTACAAAAGCAAAATACTCAATTAGATACATTGGTCAAACAGTATGTAAAGAAAAGAAGAATCGGGAAACGAATAACTTTATAATATGTCAAAATAGTGAAACATTAAATGTTGTAAGGAAAACAACCGTAACGGGTTTTCGGACAAATGAAACAAAATGTATTCAATAAACGTCTAAAAGTTTTCGGAGAAACAAAATTCTGTAAATCATGTTTCTAGCTTATGATAGGTAACCATTAAGTATACGTTAAGACGCGAGCTTAACGTATTACTTATCTAACGAAGATAAGAAAGTGCAGATTTAAACATTCCTTTTCAAGTGCCTCCTATTGTAAATTAGCGACCACTAAAACTACTTGCAAGCGCACGAAACAACGATGATGCATATTAAACTTTCTTTGTAGGTGGTTAAGCCTCTTTTTACAAAAATTTTGCCGTTTCAGATGGTGGCGAGGTAGCGTTCGCAACAATGAGTGTATCAATAACGGAGCCAAAAAGGCTATTTGGAAATGTGTGCCCAATAGTAAGAACAAGACAAAATAATCTAATCAGCTTAACACGCATTTACTGCTGGACATAAGGCTCCCCCCGAGCACACCAACTCTCCCGGTCAAAGGGGTCTTCCTAAACATTACTGTCAAAGAAGTAATAGGTAAATTAAAAGACGCATGATGCAAATGAATCTTCAAATTTGAAATTGTTTTTTGATTTGACCGAGTATTACTTATTTGATAGTAGGTAATT
Organism: Hyposmocoma kahamanoa; assembly: GCF_003589595.1. Taxonomy (NCBI): domain Eukaryota; kingdom Metazoa; phylum Arthropoda; class Insecta; order Lepidoptera; family Cosmopterigidae; genus Hyposmocoma; species Hyposmocoma kahamanoa. The sequence goes on along the minus strand of NW_020653900.1, from coordinate 4,345,721 downwards.
GTTTCGGACGGATGTCGGAGCGAAACCGGAAGCAGACCCCTGTGCCGCACGCGTCCAGCCACTGCCGGCCATCTTTCTTAGGAAGATGCCACACGGGCGTTAAGTTGGCGCTGTGTCGTCGCAACTGCGATGTACTACACATAAATCAGAATCACTTGCCACACAGCGTACGTCGATGGAACAGCTCGTGTGGCACTCAGTCCGTTTAAATAATAGTGTTGCGACAACCCAATGCGCCGGCAACTCCCGTGTGGCATCACCATCCATCCGTCCATCTTGCCGCCGGGCGTTCTTCTCTTCGTTTGCCTTAACAACAAGGGGTGAACAAACTCCTCTTACAAAATGATCTATCAGTCATCTAACTTTGATAATCATAAAGAAACGCGTCATTCATGCCACGTCAGGCGAAATGGGCTTGAGTCGACCAGAAATAGTTTTATTATGTGGAATAATCTGTCTCATTGTGGATAAGTGTGGTTCGATGAGCACAATGTACTGATATCATATATGTATATAGGATTATTTATAAAATAATAATATGGCATCACTAACATCACAAACAACAACTTTTGTTCCATGACTTTTAATCATTTTTGGCAAATTTATTACGTTATATAAAAAGTCATATAACAAAATGGCGCACTGATGGCAAACGCACGGACGTAATGACTCTCATCCCTTGGGGTATAGTCCGCGCACTGGTGTAGGATGCCACGTATGCCGACACACTTGCCCCATCCCGTCTCCAGCACATCAGCAAGAGGGCTGGCTCCGCAGCTGACCTGGTAGAAAAATTAAATATTACTTTTTTAATTTTTCCGCCAGTACCAGGACCTCGGCTCCGACTACCTATTTACATTTTTTGGAGTCAAAATCCTTGGCCCGTTGGGTCTCAGTGCTCTTCATCTGTACCAAATTTTGTCCATAAAATTAATAGACTGTCTGAGAAACCCAAGAGCTGGCAACTCCTTGCCCAACGCATTAGCATAGCAATACAAAAGGGAACGCTGCTAGCATCTTAGGTACCGCGCGCTTAGGTGCCGCGGAGACCCAATTTAATTTTCGATGAGTTATATAAATTAGGGAACATGGTGACGACTATAAAATAGGGAGCGAGCATATTGAACCATTTTGGGATAAAATGAAAGGTTGAAGGAAATTGAAACGAGCGTAGACAAGGGATATGTATAATAGATCAAATTGTGGGACCTTACAATTAGGTCCAACAGAAGGCGCACATCAGAAAGAAAGAGAGAGAGAGAGAGTATGCAAGAGATACTTGAATAGTACGACGCCGTTTATAGAACAAGACTAGTAGCAGTAGAGCTCCTTGTGAGAGAGTTCGTCCAGGGTAGTACTGCCTTAGCTATTTCCGCCAAGTTGTAATGTGAGCTACGTCCCGGTTTGAAGGTTAAGGGTGCTGGTGAAATTACAGGCACATGGAACTTATCAACTTATGTCTCAGGGTGACTTACCCCTCAGATCTTTGCGATTTAAAGCTCTGTCGCTCACCATCAGACAAACGACTTGTTAATTCCATCACTAGCTATCATAAAAAAAGAAACACCTATCATGACGCTAATGAGTGTTCCCCAGGCTATGTTTTTGACGGATCTGAGTTCGATAATATCCGCTGGATGGTCAACGATATTGCAGTTGTCAAAGTAGAGGACGACTTCAACTTTGAGAAGCGAATAAAAGGATGCGACTTCGTGCCACAAAAGGTCAGACTTCAATCTTATCATGGACCATTCAACTAGGCTCTATATTAAAAAAAAATTGTATTCATAGGCTCTAATGTAGTATAGAAGATTACGTTAATCAATATACATATTTTTCAAACGAACATTTCGAAAAAAATTGGCATATATACAGGGTCAAACTAACACAAAAACAGGCTATTCCAATTTGAATGAATGAATGAATGAATGAATGAATGAATGAATGAATATACTTTATTGCACAGATAAACACACGAACATAAACACATGTACAGATAAACATACGCACAACAGGCGGCCTTATTGCTAAGTAGCAATTTCTTCCAGGCAACCTTAGGATAGGAAAAGTACTTAGAAGGGGGTGCAACCAAGATACAAGATACCACAGCGATAGATTGAGAAACAATATTAATAAATACTAATAATAAATATAGTATATAATATAAATAAATATTAATAATAAACACAATAATATATCATTTTAAAGTAAATAAATAAAAAAAATAAAAAAAATAAATACACAATGATATCAATGTAAATACATAAATAAATAATTATAAAAATATTTACTTATTATATTATTTTTATAATTTTTATAAATTTAATTTGATAGGAACCTTTGTTCCTGATCAGTGACCAGACCGTTCTTACTATTTTTATTTCCTATATAAATCCAAGTTTTAAATTAACTCAACTGCCTCGGTGGCCGAACGGTTGCCGTGCTGGTCTGCCGCACAGATCCAGCTTTGGATTTCCGGGCCGGTGGAAATATTTTGTACGGCCTACATTTATTTCTCTCGTGAGTTTAGGTGTAATTTGTGGTTGTCCATGTGTACGTATGTGGCACCCGCGATACAGGTTTTCCCTAGTGCGGGGCTAGGAGTGGTACGAAATTTTAAAACCCAATCGAAATGCTTAGTTTTACAACCACACCAATTGCCTGACCTCATCTAAGAAATTACCTGTACTATGAATACCAGAATAACGGAATTCACTCTGGGGTACTTCCCAAAACAGACTAGAACCAGTTTACAAAAGTCCATTTCCCAAATTGGTCCCACCGGGAATTGAACCTCGACCTTTTCATTATTAGCCGTTGGGCCACATAGGTCCGCAGTAACAGCCAGTTAGTCGAGTTTTCAGAAACACGTGAACAAATTTAATGCTACCACAACGAACTCCATACCAGCGCATGTTGAATCAACTACACTTTTTTTTTTTTTTTTAATATATAATAGACTCACGCTTGGCCACAATCTCACCTGATGTTAAGCGACGATGTGACCGACGATGGGACGCGTTTGCCTAAAAAATGCCTATTCACTCTAGCCTTGAATAGCCCCAAATTGTACTTTTCGGGAAATACAGATGCCGGTAGAGCATTCCATTCCTTTGCCGTACGCATCAGAAAGGAGGAGGCAAAGCGCTTAGTGCGAATAGGTGGAATATCAACGACATAAGAATGGAGTGCTCCGGACCTTCTAGTCGACCGAAGGAGGAATGGTGAGGGCGGAACCAAATTGAAAAGTTCCTGCGCACACTCCCCGAAATGTATCCGATAGAAAACCGACAAGCAGGCTACTTTTCTGCGATGATCGAGATTTTGGAGCTTCGACTCCACAAGAGGATTATTGTTAATAAGTCTCTTTGCTTTACGCTCCACCGAGTCCAAGGCAGCTAACTGGTATTGGGCAGAGCCGTCCCAAAGATGGCAGCAGTACTCCATACAGGATCGAACTTGTGCTTTATACAGATTTAAAAGCTGTTCAGGTGTGAAGTACCGCCTGACCTTGAAAAGTATGCCTAGTTTTCTGGCAGCAGTTTTTGCCAAGCACTCGATGTATCGCCCAAAGTTGAGGTTGGATGATAAGTCCAGACCAAGTAGCTCAAGGTGGTCCCTTATCGGCACGGATACACCTCGGAAAGTCGGAGTAAGGTGTAGGGGACTCCGTTTTGATGAGAAAAGACACGCCTGTGTTTTAGCCGCATTAAACCTGACCCTGTTAGCATCTCCCCAGTCGGAAGCAGCTTTCAGACTCAGGTTCAACCGGGTGACCATCGACTCATGGACATAAATATTTTTTTTAAATCTTTATTTATTTTGGGGCTTTGATCGTTATGGAACATGTCAACCCTATTAGAAAAACGGTACATCAAGAAAACACTTAATAAAATCCAGACAGATAAATCAAAATACTACCTAACCAAACATGTATACAAAATCTCCGCGGCACTACATGTTGGCTCCACCAAAACAGGTTGAAACCACCCAACATTAAATGTACGGAAACCAGCCTCTGCAAATAACCGCGCCCTGATAGGTTCCGTCCGAACACAGTTCATGAGCAAATAATGCAGAAGAATGCTATAAAAAGGTTGAGTTATGATAACAATGTTCATACAAACCAATGATCACACTATACCAGAACATGGAACCTGAACATGAACATGGAATGCCTCAATCTCTAATCTTAGACAGTCACGATTTTTTATTATAGCCAACTCGTCTTTCTCCTACTTTTTAGAAGTGGCTCGTCACCTCGTCACCTCGTCTGTATTGAGCACGTGACCTAGATAAAGACTTTTTCATTTTTAATCGACTTCAAAAAAGGAGGGGTTCTCAATTCGATTGTTTTTGGTTTTTTTTTGTATCGCGATAACTCGGGCCAAAAATTTGTGAACTGATTTTGATGATTCTTTCTTTGTTGGAAAGAGGATACCTCATTAGTGATCCCATTTAAGTTTGATGAAAATATTCCACCTCTGAGGGTGGCAAACTAGGGGATGAATCTGGTTTTGCGCACTTTCCGGTAACCGATTTCAATAAAACTTGGCGAATAGATGTAATTCCACGAACTTTTGAGGTCGGTTTTTTTTAATAAAAATGTTACAATTATAACTGTCAAATTTCGTGTTTTCGTTTGTAAGTTGTGTGTTCTTCATTAGTTACCCTCTGAGTTAGAACTCAAAGGGTTACTGTAGCACACGTTTATACAATACATATTAATGTAATTAAATATATTTAAGGTGGCATACAACAATGTAACAATTGAACACGAGAAACCGAACACCATAGGATCGATTGCTGGTTGGGGCAGCACCGGGTTCTTCAGTGATGTAAGTTTGTTGTCAAAAACCTTTTTTCTCACGCGCAAGGGTAACGGCAAAAGAATGTAACTTTGTGAGTTGTGAGTCGCGTAATTTACGCTGCATTCGATGTCTTACAATAAAAATGAATTATACGGTAGGTATCCCTCTCGCTCAGGAATCCGACACAGAACTAGTCAATATTTTAACCGAACCTTTCGTTCAGATATCGTTCTCGATCGAAGGCGCTTTCCGAGCTATTCAGAACATTCGAGTTAAACGTTAGATTCGGATTCGGGTACGATATCGATAACCAACAGCGTTTACGGAGTTAGTCGGTGAAATAGATAATAAGAAAAATGAAAAGCCTTTTATATACAATTTTAAGACTTTAAAGGACTAAAATATAGGAATGCATTAGTCTTTCATTAAAATAAATTAATAAAATTGAAAAAAATCCAGACTTTATTTTAAAAAGTATGAGATTTCCATATTACATTTTTGCTTTGTAAACAATAAATAGGACGTTCAGTAACTTTCATTCGATAACTGCTTAGAGGATGGAAAAAAAAATAAAAGAAAGGAGCTGCACTAACTACAGAATCAACGTGCATATAACCAAAATTTGAAAATTACAAATGGCGGACTTCTTTAGTGTTGTACCATAACCTATCGATAAGTCATTATCAACATGCAAATGTATGGCTTGAATGTTGAAACTGTTTTTCTTGTTTCTTTAGTTTACTGTAACCAAAGTATGCCTAAACAAACACAAGTCTAATGATTTAATGTAATGAAGTAAATGTCAACACGCATTTTTAAACTTTTTTAAAATTTATTTTCAAGATTACAACTGGTAACTTAAATAGTAAAAGACACCAAACTGCTGCGCAGTTTGCTGGCGACATGCGCATTCTTACTTAATTATACCTACTTATGAATATAAGCCGAATGGCAGTCCTATGATTTCCAACCATTCTTTCTACCTTTTTTCATTTGTAGGAAAACTTGAAATAATAAAAATAATAATAATAAAACAATAAAAACCTCGTAGTGAATTGTTTTAATAACAGAATATCGATAATATGTATGCTTACAAGATCAATACTATCTCAAAATAATCGTTAACAACAATCATGAAAATATACAAACAAACTGGCAACCTAAAGTAACAAAAGCAAAATTTGGCAAGATAAATAAACTACTTAATAAGTCTAATTACACGATATATTTGGGCTATTGTGTGACTTATAGACAAAAAATAACACATGCCTGTGCAATGTAACATTCGATTGATTTGCAGTTTTCTAAAGCCACATCCCTTAATGCTGCAGCGTCGCATTTTTATTAATACCTAATTATTCTCACTGTCAATATTTTTGTCCAAATTGTGGAGGTGCTGCTGGTGCTGGGGGCGTTCTGGTGGATTGTAATGGTGTGTAGCCTGGATAGCAGTAATAGCCTCCGCAGCCTCGCAGCCTCCATCTTATTTAGTAAATTTAGCAACTCAAACGTTGAAAGTCCAGTTTATAGATATTTAATCGGTTTTAACAAATATACTTTAAAATGTAAACTGTATAAATATAGCTAGTAAACGATTCAAAAAGATAAATAATGGTATGTTCGCTACCGCGGTCGCGCAGAGAGTGACGATGGAAAGAAACAAAATCAGAATGCGAGGTAAAATGGAACAATTTTAAATTTAAATATGAGTAGAAGAAGAAAAAACGATACGATACGAATGGAGAGAGGCGATACAAATAGGTGGGATGACGGTATAAGGAGGTCACACCGTCACAAAATTAATTATAATACATACGAATAATTCAATAGCACATTTGGAAAAACATTTGTTTTGACATTTGATGTACTTCCCTTTGACAAAGGTATCATGTACCTCATGTACTGCGAAATGGACACGGTTGGCATTTAAGACGACGTTACGTATTTTCGATTCCCGTGTTTGACACAGACCAATGTAATGCTCTTTTGGCTTAAGACGGCACGTAATAGTTAAACAAAGACAATAACATGTTTATGTTTTCGACGCCGAAATGCATCATACACAGATAACGTCTGATTTATATACATATGTCTACGTAACATGTCCTTTAGTTTCCATAGTCTAAGGACAACTGTGATCTGAATCATGTTTGTAGTAGCTTTTCGACGTCTATCATTTCGATTCGGTTTCGTATACAATAGCTTGACGTTCCATTCGGGTGTTGTGGATAAAAATGAAAAGAAATCGTAAGATATCAAATCGAGTCGGTCGACAACTGAGTTATCGTAGGGTTCTGAATCGAACCCCTGAGCCGAAACCTATCCACGCCCGCCTAACGAGTATCGCCGGGCAACGACAGTACCTAGATCATACAACATTTATTTAAATGATTATCACTAATTACAGGTTTCTTGCGACGATATGATATCTTTTTAACCGACTTCAAAAAAAGAAGGAGGTTCTCAATTCGACTGTATGTTTTTCTTTTGTATGTATGTTTTTTATTTGTGAACCGATTTTGATGATTCTTTTTTTTTGTGGAAAAGTGGGTACCTCAGTAGTGGTCCCATTTAAATTTGAAGACAATATTCCACCTCTAAGGGTGGCAAACTAAAATATTATTGTCTGGTGCATCTGTTGACCAAATCTAAAATAGTGTTCTGATTGTAATGTATTTTATTATTATTTATTTTTAAAGTTTAATTTTGATTTTACTATATTTTATTTTTGAGTTTAATTCTATTAAATCTTTGTCATGTATGATCCATGTTGCACGAAATAAGTGATTGAATATATTATTGCTTGAATATAGGAATAGTTAGAGCTTTTTTCCCTAAACTTTAGAAAAACAGAGACAGAAAGTGGAGACTCATCATCCACAGCCCGACTTCACCTACTGCTGGGTATAGGCCTCCTGTAGTTTGTACCATCCACCATGATCCGGTGCTAATCTCACCGATTTACTGCCCGCAACTTTGACAATGTCGTCCACCCAACTCGCTACAGGACGTACCACGTTTCTATATCCATTTCTTGGTCACCACTCGGTTATCACCTTACTCCACCTGTGTTCATCACATTTCGCAACATGTTCCGCCCAGCTCCATTTTAAACTCGTTATCCAATCTCCTATATCCTGAACTTTAGGGCTCATCCCACACTGTCACAGAGTCGAAGGGTCGCGTCACGTCCTGTTTTTCAACTACAACGCATGGCGTTGCGCGACGACGCACAGTGGGCCCAAATTGATAATTCTTGGACATAGGAATAACTTGTGGAGTATCGAGCAAAATTTTTTTACATGATAGATAATATCATCCCTAACAACTTTTATTCTTGTATGATTTCTTAAAAAGTGAATAGTTTCAGAGAAAAAAATAATTTATTTTTTTGTATGGAGAAATATACATTTTATTTTTTATCTCTTAATGTGTGTGGTTTACTAACAGTATAGGTCCAGTCGTTCGTACTTGCGGTTTTACTCTCTAAATTACACTAAAATTAATTTTTCTTTAGTTGAAGCTCATGTATTTTGTTAAAAAAGTACATAAAAGAGTTAGCAATTTTGCCGCACCTTTACTTATAAAGCCGCAAGTACATGCAGTCGGATTATTTTTTTCTACATAGAAAATAATTGGAACTATACTGTGAGTAACCCACGCACATTACATTTTCGTATATTTTGAGATAAAAAATAAAATGTACCTATGTTTCTCCGTACAAAAAAAAATATTTTTTTCTCTGAAACCATTAATTTTCAAAAAATTAGAATTATCAATTTGGGCCCACTGTGCGACTCTCGCATTAGTGCACCCGGATCACATTGTAGTCGGCGTTTGGCGCCAAGGAATGCACGGCGACGAGCGAAACCGCTCGACTTTAACCTAGCCTCGACGTGCGATTCCATATTTGTACCTACAATTTTTTTTGTAACTACTAATTTGTACCTTAATATTGGGAAAATAGAAATGAATATGCTATAGGCGGAAAACATGACGTCACGACGCTTCGACTCTGCGCGAGTGTGAGTTGAGCCTATTTCGTACGAATTTCGGAATTCAGAACTCGATCTATAAATTTGATTATGTAGTATGACTCTCTCGCTCTGAGCTTCAAATCGCAAAATCTGAGGGGCACTGCCACTGTGCCCGTCACCCTGAGACATAAGTTGACAAGTCCCATGTGCCTGTAATTTCACCAGCACCCTTACCCTCCTAAACCGGAGCGTAGTAATGCTAACATTACTGCTTGGCGGCAGAAATAGATAAAAAGAAATTTAGTAGTGTAAAAATATTTTTACATATTTTGTCTACTGCTACTAACGTCCATAGGGAGCGGTAGTAAAAGGGCGAGCCGTCTCTTTTCCGTCTTTTTTTTTTCATTTTTCATTTCTTTAACGTATTCGATTATAGACGGATAGACATCGGCGTGTTCACACGGTATATTTTCATGCATTTAAAAGACGGATAGCCGCAGTATTTACACAGCAATCGATTTGAGAACACGTCTGTGGTGGATCCACGCCTCGTTGCACTTTTATATTGGCATAGAAGACGCCAACGACTTTGCCACTGGAAGAACAGAAGGTATTGCGTTTATGCAATTCCATAGTTTTGTCCCACAAAACGGGCTTTTGTTCCGCTAATGATATCAATAAACATATCGTTACCTCAAAAGATTCGCCGGTCATTTTGTATTAATAAAATTATGCATCCTTATATATAAAATACTTCATTCTATAAAAGATACTTCAATAGACGCCGCTTGTTCGGTGATCATTCGATAAAACACGTACGACTTCGCGCCGAAGCACCGAATACGTTAAAGTTCATTCGATTTGCTTGAGAAGTCCGTTGCGTATTCAATAAACGTACAACGGACAACCACCTTGTGAACTTCTTTATCTAATGTATGCGTCACAACCTGGGCCACAATCGACGAGTACCTTACGTCGATTGGCAAATCCACTCAATACGATGGCAAGCATTACAGTGTATGCCATCGAATTAGAAGAAGAAAATTAAGAGCACAAACTAATTAAAGAATTTGACTGTCCAAATACAACAGTAAAAAGAAACAATAGAGACTTACATAAATTAGAACTTCCCGCAACTACTCACAGTCTGTATAGATCCGACTCCCACTCAACGGCAATTCTAATCTATAATAGCATACTAAATGAGATAAAAAAACAAAGAAAAATTATCGACATTTATTGCTTATCTAAAAAAAGTCCCAAGTAAACCTTTTCAATAACGCATTTTATAAATTAGACGAAATATTTAAGTAAATATTTCGTCTACCATTTCTAGTCATTAAATAGATTAGGTCATAAATAATAAATACTGCAATGTTATTTAATTTTATGTTATAAGAAAATAGTTATTATTAATTATTTGTATAGATATTTATATTTGTAATTACTAATTTGTAGTGCTCTACCGAATTGCGGCGCCCTTGCAGGGTGTCACATGTGTGACTACTGTATTATATTTTATAACATCTTAAGTGAAACCGTGTGGCAAGCAATAAAGATATGAATATGAATATCATAATTCACGCGAAAGCAATTGCTATTAATAGTAACAACATAATGGTGTCTAGAACCTAGTCTATCTTGATTTCAGTTAGCTAAAATGGAGAAGGCCACGCCTACTCCAGCTACAAATAACGAAGATTCAAAGGTACGTATTGTTTTACATTATCTTACAATATTTTTAACCGGCTTCAAAAAAAAAGAGGAGGTTCTCAATTCGACTTTTTTTTAATATATTTTACGCGATAACTCCGACATTTCTGAACCGATTTTGATGGTTCTTTTTTTGTTGGAAAGAGAATACCTCGGTAGTTGGTCCCACTTTTATAATTGTAAATTTCAAGGAAATATTCAACTTCTAAGAGTATCAAACTAGGGGATTAATCCTGTTTCGCGCACTTTCTGGTAACCGATTTCAATAAAACGTAGCAAATATACGTAACTCCACGAATTTTTGAGGTCGATTTTTTTAGTACTCTTTACTAGGATTATATGAATGAATTACGTTCTACAGTTGTTCAACAAATAGTGCGACATATTTAAAAAGATTCACAAATTTTCTAAGAATATTATTTTACAAAATTCGCTTTAAAACTATTTCGACTTCCACGTACGAAATATACTACTTAAGTGAATTTAAGAAATCCACATTACTTCATTCGAAATTATTAAACTGGGTTAGACATTTCCAGTGTAAATTGACCGAACCAAAACCTGATTTGGCAAGATTTGGCAGGGAGCCTACCACAACCTCTTAAGACAATTTTACTGTAACCTTACATGGACTTTTCGTACCATGACGCGCTTAAAGTAAGCTCGTTATAATGTTAAAACTATGATGTTTTATTGGCAGCTTTGTGACTATAGTCAGTTCGTACTATGACGCGCCCTTAACATTAAAGTAATATTGTTCTTATGTCAAATTTAGTAATCTGAAAACAGTTACACGGATGCAATGGAAACAATATTATTTTCGTATATTGTCTAAATATTGATTTGTAATGATTAAAAGTTAAGTTGAACTTATTTATGTACATATATTTCTTTAATATTTTGTTTGTTATTTATTTAATAGTACATAGAAAATAATTTCTCGTTAAATAAAAATATGCAATGTTTATTTCGTAAAATTATGACAGCGACATCTATATGCTCCTTGGCGACACTAACAGTCAATTTTAGACTATAATTCCGAATTCACACCGCGACAATCAAGACTCAGCTTGTTTTATTTATTTTTCTTCGTGAAAATGCGGAAAAATAATTGAAAACAACGTAATTTTAATAGATTTCATTATTACATACCTTTTCTTGGCAGTTAAAATTATCTGAATATAAATAATATTTAGTACTTTAACATAGGAGATACCATAGGATGATTCGAAATATCAAAACAGAAAGAGATGACATTATACAGTTCATATGGCGTTATTTCTTTCCTATTTTTAGTAAGGAATAGACAATATTGGGAAATCATTCGTTCTTTCAGTCACTTTAGCAATAATACATTACTTGGTTGATAGGTTTGTCATGATACGAATATGAGTAATATTATAATAAACTTACTTTGAAATAAGATTGTTTTCTGAAAGGTTATAGTAGGCCCCCGGTAGAGCTAGCACGAACAAGTACGACTTGCGCGAGAGACAAAGCGCGAGATGGCTATGCGACAACAGTAGGGCTAGCACGATAGGGCGCAACTAGGGCGAGAGCGAAATAGAAGAGCGATAATTGCTATAATCTATGGGAGTATAGCAGTATCTCGCGTTTTAAGTCGCTCTCGCGTTAGTCGCGCCCTGATGTCGTGCTAGCCTTACTGTTTAAATTGGTGGTCAAATTACTGGTTAAATTTAAACCACTTGATTTATATCGTGTTTTATATGTTGCAGTATTTACTGAAGGTAGTTAGTTATATATAACTATAAAAAACATGTGAGTTTAAAAATACCTAAAGGTCCCAAACCGGTACCTAAAAAGGAGTCTCCTATTGGAATGTTGTTATTGTTATATAATTTTTTTAATTACATCCCATGGGTGCTTATATCTTTCGAAATTGTATCAAATATTGTTATACCGAGTGAAAATAGATCATTTAATATTGCATTTGGGGTCCGTTCGTTATGCCCCTGGTATACAAAGATCGAACACTTAGAAGAAAATGCTTCGACCCAGCTGGACTCGAACTAACGTCTTCCAGCACACCGTGCTAGACTCTATGCCAACTAAGCCACGGAACCAACTAGTGGAGTTTAAAATTTTTTAATGTGCTTGTTGCAGATCTTTGTTTTTAGTTTTTAACCATTTTTTTGTTGCCGTAACGCCATCTGTGAGAAATCTATTTCTTCACTCAGCTCAATATTTTTGTTACATACGAGTTCATTTATATTAAGTACTGTTGACAACCAAAATGTTTAAGAACTTATTAATTTATGTTGTCTTAATTATATATACTTAGACATTTTTTTAAATTGTAATTTATAATGGTTGGTGAAACTCATTTTTATGAAAACAATTATTTTGATATTGAGATATCCTTTAAAATTCTTTTTCATGTTATATTATATTTGAAGTATTTAAAGCGACAGTATGATAAATATATTATTAAAATAATTGTGACTTTGTATCAAGTGTAAAGATCATGTTATTTCAAATTTGTTTCATAGAGGCTAGCAATATTACATACCTAACAAAATTTACTAATTTAGTAAAAGCATTTTTGTGTCTAATAGTACATTTAATTAAAAATTGCTATGACCTAAATTTACCCTAACTCACCTCAATCGGGTGCAAACAAAACGGGGGCAAAAGAAACCGGGGGCATAACGAACGTAATGATGGTACAAGTAAAAACAGAATAAAACCTTGAATTTATGTCAATTTTGTTAAATCCTATACTAATCAATCACAAATGGTTAGTGGGTCATCAAATGTAAGAGAAAAAAAATGTTCCGCACAGCACATACAGTTGAAAATGAACTCTACTTTGTTTTAAATACTGTTAGAAAAATATCGATTGTTACAGGGTCCTAATCCGCGCAGAGAAGGCCTAGAAGCAGGAATTGAGCCGATTGCAAAATCCAACGCCCGAGCCGGTTATGAAGGTTTCCTATATGCAAAAATACCTCTAAATTCTCCTGATTTACTGGAAACAGAAGTAATTATAATCTCGAAGAAAGTTTGCAAAAGACGATGGCCGCAAAGGTACCACTATATCATTGACAGGCATGCGATTTGTGGCAAAGACAGTACTGACGCTGAATCTGTGAACAAGGCTTGCTCTGTAAGTAACATTATCTATTCAGAAGGTTCAATTTAAATTACTGCGGATGTTTGTAACGAAATTGTACATGACATAATGAACTGTATGTCGTTTGTGCAACGTACAAGCTGGATACGGTACGATAGCTGCAGGAATTCCCGTAACTGCGCGAGATTTCTCCAGTAGCCGCAGTGCGTGTTTTTTGGCTCGTATCTAGTTCGTATGTTACACAAATAAAGTTCATAATCTGTAGTTACAAAAATTCGCTTCCATTTCGTTGCACACCAATGTCAATTAAGCCTTATCAACAAATCACACGAATCATAATTCCATTGGACCTAGAAAATTATAATTAGAGATTAATACCGTCAAAATTACCATCGGACCGGTAATACCTTGCACTATGTTTTTCCAAATCATCTTAACGATGGAAATCTTATTTATTTATAAGTTCCTCTTTCTTTCACTGCCCCATGCAAGTCACAAAACAATTCGAAGGCTGTCTCGAATAGTGTATAGAATATATATATAGAATACTAAAAGTTATTTGGTTCATTTTCTGGTTAGTTTTCTCTGCCTAATTTTAGTGGCAATTTTGTTATTTAAATGTTTAAGTATTTATTGTAAATATTAAATATATTTCAGGATACTACACTCGAATATTATATAATACTTCATAATAATATTCTAGAACATTCAAATAATAAAAATTGCCACCGAAATTAGGTAGAGAAAACTTACCTGAAAATTTCCCAATTCGTATTTGCCTTCCAAAGCCAAGACTGGAACAACGGTGTCACATGATAATTTTAACCAGTAATAGCTAAGTGCCTTATTAACAATAAAATTTACAGAATACAGCTTTGCAGCAAGTAATAATATAAACTATTTTGGTTTGTGTCACTACTCTTGAAAAGCAGCGAGTTGAATTAATATAAGCCACATACATTATTAACAGGAACACGAAGTAAATTGCAAAGAGCTGGTGTACTCACAAGAGGAGGATGAAGAAGATGAAAGGAGATCAGGTAAATACTACCTCAGTCGAAGAAATTTAATAACAGCTGGAAAGAAGTCCGGTGGATTTTGTGAGGTAAGAATGGATTGTGTTGCTTTGAATCTACAGATGGGATTTTCCCCTCTTAATGCCTATATATACTCAGTCTCTTGTTCATATTATTCCATCATAAGGCAGAAACACTGTGTTATAATCACAAAGATCTGAGGGGCACTGCCACTGCTCCCATTTGCCTAAGACATAAAGTTGGCAAATTTCATGTACCTGTAGTTACATGCTCTCTTAATTGCTGGCAGCAATAGGTGTGATACTTCCTTAAAAGAACTCTTTCACAAGGAGATCTACTGCCACTAAAATTATATTCGTGACCCAAAAATGTTTTTCTCCCAGTTAAAATTATGTGTTTGTTAGATATATGTAAATATGATCAACTGCTGAAACATTATCGTACCCTTTTGTTACAACTTGTAGTAAGCTAGGTTAATAATTATACGTATACAAGCTAAAGGTGGCACAATTGACTAATATTTTTAATCTTTATTGTAGAACGACCATGGAGGACCACTAATCGTGGGTTACGGAAAGACGTCGCTTGTAATTGGAGTGATCTCAGCGTGTCTTACATCGGAAATAA
The DNA here is from genome assembly GCF_003589595.1 of Hyposmocoma kahamanoa. Classification (NCBI taxonomy): domain Eukaryota; kingdom Metazoa; phylum Arthropoda; class Insecta; order Lepidoptera; family Cosmopterigidae; genus Hyposmocoma; species Hyposmocoma kahamanoa. Next base: position 4,330,462 of record NW_020653900.1, on the reverse strand, counting down.
CCAACAAGTGCCATGGGCCATTCCTTTATACTAGCGTGTTTAACAACCGACATCTGATTGGTTGTGCTATTGATAAAGAAATGGGGTACGTTTTTACTTTTTCTACCGTCCCCAAATATAAATCCATTTTTCTCCCACAATAGGTATTCTCCTAGTCCGATGGACGATGAGAGAGGATGAACGAATTGTGCATGCAGCGGAAATGCGAATGTTGAGGTGGATGTGTGGAGTGACGAGAAAGGATGAGGAATGAGTACATCAGGGGAAGTTTGAAAGTGGCGCCAGCGACGGAAAAGGTGAGCAGTTAGCGTGCATGTTAGCGTGGTATGGATATGTCATGCGGAGGGAAAATGTCTTGTGACGAGAAGCGTGTTAAGTGTGAATGTGGAGGGATATAAGGGGAAAGGAAGGCTAAAGGGAAGATGGATGGATTGTGTGAACGATGACATTTAAAAAAACGGTGTGAGTGTTGAAATGGTGGCTTATCAGCCGTCCCCTATCGGGGAGAATGGAGGGAACATACATGTTGTGCCGACCCCACCATTTTTTTTTTTGACGGGGGAAATCTTTATGGATACCCCTGAGCCCAGGGAGACTCAGGGTTATGTGGGGACTCTCCCTCCAGTCTGGAGGGCCTGCCCCACTAAAACCCCCCCGGGTTTCTCTCTCGCCGGTTGAGTCGGCGCCGTGGAATCAGTGAACATTCACCACGACGCCGCCCGGCCGCCCTAGCTTACGCCAGGGCTCCCGCGCCACAGCCAGCCACGTCCAGGTGGGTGCCAGGGACGGGGCCGCCCGCCAGACCATTGGCGAAGTTGGTCTCGGTGCCTGCCCCGAGGCCGGCAGCAAAGCCGGCCAGTTACAAGGCGACTCCGCGCGCCCCAACAGGGGCCGGAGCACCGCCACCGACGCCACATTTAGAAGGGTGAACGCTGGTGGAGAGCGTCACTCAAAGGCGTCGTGAGAGAAGGAGGCGGCAGAGGGCGAGACAAGCAGCTGTGAAGGCGGCTGCCGCGCCCGCGACGACGAGGGCCCAGCCTAAACCGAGGAAGGCTATTCCTCCTCCTCGGCCACGATCAACGGCTGTGGTTCTCACACTGCAGCCGGCGGCCTTAGAAAAGGGAGTCACGTATGCTCAGACGATCTCCCGTGCACGTCAAGCGTTCGATCTCCAGGAGATTAGGGAGACTGCCACCGGGGCCCGCATTTTGGAGGTCCCGGGCGCCGCCAGCGCCGAAAAGGCAGACCGCCTGGCCTCCAGGCTCCGAGAAGTGTTGGGCGACGACGTCGCGGTCGCACGGCCCACAAAATGCGTGGAGCTGCGCATCTCCGACCTCGACGACTCCGTCGAGGCCGAGGAGGTGCGTGCGGCCGTGGCGGCGAAAAGGTCATGCTCCGTTGACCAGGTTCGGGTGGGCGCGATCGCCACCGGAGCGGACAGCCGCGGGGCAGTCGTCGTACGCTGCCCTATCGTCGTCGCCAAGGCGGTGGTCGCCACAAAGTTCCGGGTGGGGTGGAGCACTGCACACGTCAGGGTGCTTGAGCCATTGCCCATGCGGTGCTATCGCTGCATGGGCATCGGTCACGAAGGGCGTCGCTGCCCAGTGAGCTCGGACCGGAGCAATTTATACTACCGGTGCGGCAAGCCAGGTCACCGGGCGGCTGGATGTCAGGCGGAGCCAGAGTGCGCCGTCTGCGCCGATCTTGGTCGGCCGGCGGCGCACATAATAGGAGGGAAGGCGTGTCGCCCTCCCCCAATGAAGGCTAAGGAGGCCCCAGGGAACCAGGCCTCCACCGCAGCGACGGTACCTACGGCTGCGCCAGTGGAGGAAGTTGAAATGTCTATTGATGGACAGACTTGAACTAAACTTCCTCCAGACGAACCTGAACCACTGCGCCAGAGCACAGGACTTGTTCATGCAGTCCATGGCGCAGTGGTCAGTGGACGTTGCGGTAGCCGCGGACCCGTACTACGTTCCCAGGCATTCCAACTGGGCTGGGGACGTGGACGGCGTCGTGGCCATCGTCACGCCGTCGGCGGCTCCCCCTCTCGTCGTAAAAGAGAGGGGGGCCGGTTACGTTTTTTTGAGCTTTAGTCTTAGGTTAGTTTGAGCCGTTCTTGTTGAGGCTCAGCTCGGCCGTGAGGAGGCTCGCACCCGGCGAATATTTTGGTAATGGGCGACCTGAATGCCAAATCGCAGGCTTGGGGCAGCCGCTTGCCCAACGCCAAGGGGCGAGCGGTGCATGCGTGAGTGACGGCCAACGGGCGGTCGTCGCCAACCGCGGCACCGCCAACACCTGCGTGAGGAGGTGGGGGGGTTCCATCGTGGACATAACGTTCGCGACCCCCACCCTAGCCTCACATGTGCAGGACTGGCGGGTGCTGGAGGGGGAGGATACCCTTTCGGACCACGTATACATAAGGTTCAGGGTCTCCTCCTCGCAGGCGTCAACGACGGCGCCTGCACGGCGAGGGCGAGGGCGAGAGGGGTTTCCCCGTTGGGCCCTCGCCAAATTCGATGACAGGGCAACAGAGGCGGCTGTGGTGGCCGCATGGGGCGCTTCACCCCAAGTGGGTTAAAACGAGATGGCAGTCGGGTTCAGAAGGAATCTGACTGCCATCTGCGATGCCGCAATGCCCCGTAGCGGCGGCAGGCCTCCCAACAAGAGGGAGGTCTACTGGTGGACGCACGAGCTCGCGCTTCTGCGATCCGCCAGCAACGCCGCGCGGACGGCGCACAAGCGGTGTCGCAGAAGGCGTCACACACCCCAGGAGGAGGAGAACCACCACGCCGCCTATAGGGCGGCGCAAGAGGAGCTCCGAGTGGGCATAAACCGTGCCCAAGAACTGGCCCGGCAGGGGTTCCTGGCCAAGTTGGATGGGAACCCCTGGGGGCGCCCGTACAAGATGGTGCGCAACAAGTTGCAGCACCGGGCGCCCCCCGCCGAGACGATGGAGACGGAGCTCCTCGGTCAAGTGGTGGCTGGCCTGTTCCCGGAGGGGGATGAGAGTTTCTCTCCTCCCTCCATGGCTCCACCGATTGCGGAGCCGGAACAGGCCGATACAGTTCCTCCGGTCACACAGGAGGAACTAAAGGCGGCAGCGGACCGGCTCAGGGCCACAAGAAAGGCCCCCGGTCCGGACGGTGTGCCAGGGAAAGTCCTGGCACTTGCGTTGGAACACCTGGGAGAACGCGTATTGAAGCTCTTCGACGCCAGCTTGGGGTCGGGGAGATTCCCCCAGGTGTGGAAGGAGGGCCGTCTTTGCCTCCTCCTGAAGGATGGGCGTCCGGTTGAGGCGGGTAAGCTTTTCGAGCGAGAGCTCGCTGCCCGCATCATCGAGCACCTCGACAGTGTGGGCCCCGATGTGTCGTCGCACCAGTTCGGATTTCGGGCTGGGCGTTCGACCATCGATGCGTTCAACAATCTCCCGTTCTCTGTCATCGAGGAGGCCCTAAAGTTCCACCGCCTGCCTCAATATCTGAGGCAGGTGGTGTCGAGCTACCTCACCGGGAGGAAGATCTCCTTCCTTGACCGGAACGGGGAGATGAGGGAGCGGAGTATGTGCCGTGGGGTTCCACAGGGCTCGGTTCTGGGCCCGTTGTTGTGGAACTTCGGTTACGACTACGTGCTCCGAGGATCTCTCCCCGTTGGACTGGGTGTCATCTGCTACGCAGATGACACACTAGTCTACGCCCGAGGGCGGGATTGGGGGGGAAGCGTCGCGACTGGCCTCGGAGGGAAGCCCTCATATAAAGTATCTTGGGCTCACCCTGGGCAGCCGGTGGAACTTCAAAGAGCACTTCACTTTAACTACCTCCGTGGCCGAACGGTTACCATGCCGGACTGCCACGCAGAGGTCCCAGGTTCGATTCTCACCAGGCGGCAACGCCCTGGTCGCAAGTAATTGGCCGCAGGGCCAGGAAGGGCAAAAAGACAGCTGCCGGCCCCCAGGCGGCCCCCAAACCCAGGGCGCTCACCACCCCGAAATCATCGGCGGTGGTGATCACCCTGAAGCCTGAAGCGGTGGCGGAAAAGGGGGCCACGTACAAAGGGGTCCTCGAGGCGGCAACCGCGGCTGTGGACTTGTGGGCAGCCTCGGCATCCCGCACGTGCGGGTGCGGAACACCCAGACGGGTGCCCGCATAATCGAGGTGCCCGGGGTGACCAGCGCTGGGAAGGCCGACACCCTGGCGTCCAAGCTGGAGGAGGTGATCGGGGGGCTGGCGACAGTAACGCGGCCAACCAAAACCGCCGATCTGAGGGTCACCGGCTTAGACGAGTCGGTGACCCCAGAGAAGATCCGGACGGTGGTGGCCGCGAAGGGCCAATGCTCCCCGTCTCTTGTGAGCGTAGGAGCTGTCAGGTTGGCCCCCAATGGAAGAGGGTCAGCACTCGTTCGCTGCTCAGTAGCGGCAGCCCAATTGGTGGCGGCTACCGGCCGCCTGTTGGTGGGGTGGTCCTCTGCCGGGGTTCACGTGATGGAGCCCCTCCCCATGCGCTGCTACAAGTGCATGGGGATTGGCCACACCAGAGCCCTTTGCCCCTCCAATGTGGACAGAAGCGGGCTCTGTTTCAGGTGTGGCCAAACCGGACACTCGGCCTCCGAGTGCACGGCGACTCGCCGACCAGCGGACCATCTAATGGGGGGGCGATCTTGCGCTCCTCCCCCCACAAAGGGCAAGCCGGCGGGGACCCCAGGCCCCCCCCCTGTTGAGGGACAGAGTATGGACGTGTGATGCCAGCACGTCACCACACAATACTGCAGGGCAACCTCAACCACTGCGCCAGGGCACAAGACCTATTGGTCCAGGCTATGGCGGAGTGGGGGGTTGCGGTGGCGGTTGTGGTGGAGCCATACTTTGTCCCCCCACGGGGAAACTGGGCGGGGGATCGGGAGGAGACGGTGGCCATAGTGGCGTCGACTGACGGAAACTCCCCCCCTCTAGTGGTGAAGGAACGCGGGTCAGGGTTCGTGGCGGCGAGGTGGGGGGGAAGTCATCCTAATTGGGGTGTACTTCTCTCCAAACCGAGGGCGGTGAGGAGGGCAGCTCCGACGCCGGTGTTGGTGTTGGGGGACTTCAACGCCAAGAGCGCGGCGTGGGGTTCTCCGGTCACCAATGCCAGAGGGCCAAAGTTGGAGGATTGGGCGGCAGCCTTAGGGCTGGTGTCGTCCTCAACCGGGGCCATGCCAACACGTGCGTGCGGCGAAATGGGGGGTCAATCGTGGACATCACCTTTGCGACCCCCTCACTAGCCGCGCGAGTATCCGGGTGGCAGGTCCTGGAGGACGAGGAGACCCTCTCCGATCATAAATACATACGGATGAGGGTCTCCCATACGCCGCCCACGACGGCCTCTAACACGGCCCCGGGGGGGGTCTTTCCCAAATGGGCACTCACCCGCCTGGACCTTGAGCTCGCAGAGGAAGCAGCCATGGTCCAGGCGTGGGTCAGAGGGACCCCGGGCAAAAAGTGTGTGTACCGGTGGACCGCGGAGATTGGGGACCTCCGCACCGCCAGTACCACGGCCCGGCGGGCTTACGGCCGATGCCGCAGCAGGCGCCACACCCAAAGTGAGCAGAGGGGGGGCAGACTGAGGAATCCCCCCCGGAAATCACCGAGGGGGAGTTGGAGTGGGCGGTGGGACGGCTGCGAGGGCGGAAGAAGGCTCCCGACCCGGACGGGGTACCGGGACGAGTCCTTCGCATTGCCCTGAAGCATCTCGGGACCCGCCTTAAGCATCTCATGGATGACTGCTTGAGGACGGGGTTGTTCCCGAGATGCTGGAAGGAGGGAAGGCTCGTCCTGGTGCCCAAGCCGGGCCGACCTGCGGACTCCCCCTCGGGGTTCAGGCCCCTCGTCCTGCTGGACGAGGTGGCAAAGATCCTGGAGCGAATCATCGCCTCCAGGATCAACGAACACCTGAGGGGGACAGGCCCCGATGTGTCGCAGCGGCAGTACGGGTTCAGGGCTGGACTCTCCACCCTGGACGCCCTGGAGTCGCTGCGACACATTGTGGAGGAGGGTAGCGGCGAGGGGGAAGGCGTGGTGGCTGTGTCGTTGGACATAGCCAACGCCTTCGGCACTCTCCCCTTCGCCGTTATCAGGGAGGCGCTGAGGTACCATAATATCCCCAGGTACCTCAGCCGTCTGGTGGAGCACTACCTGGAGGACAGGGTGGTGCTCTACCAGACGAGGGAAGGGAGGCGCGCCGAGCGCCCAATGAGGTGCGGAGTTCCCCAGGGGTCCGTATTAGGACCACTACTGTGGAACCTGGGGTACGATTGGGTGCTGAGGGGCGCGCTGCTCCCCCGGACGGCGGTCATCGCGTACGCCGATGACACGCTGGTGGCCGTCCGGGGGACCACCTTCCAGGAGGCGGCCCGAAGGGCCTCAGTAGCGGCGGACATGTTGGTCCGCCGAATACAACTGCTGGGGCTCGAGGTCGCCGTGCCGAAGACGGATGTGGCCGTCTTCGGCGGGAGGGGTAGAGGTTGTAAGGGAGGGGTAAAGATATTTCATCTGTGACTTGATCGGGACCGATACTCCCGCGATGGAGATGTGGGCGCCTGCCGGCACCACCCAACCTCTACCCCTCCCGCCGAAGACGGCCACATCCGTCTTCGGCACGGCGACCTCGAGCCCCAGCAGTTGCATTCGGCGGACCACCATGTCCGCCGCTACTGAGGCTCTTCTGTGCCGACCCCACCTAGTCTGGGATAAGGACAAGAAGAAGAAGAATTGTGAATTCTGTACTCAGTTTTATCTTATTAGTAAAATCTTAACTTCTGCTTCGAAAGATTTATTTTTATCAACCGCCGACGCAAAAAAGGGGAGTTATAAGTTTGAAGTTTTTGTCTGTATATTATGTGTGTCGTTCTGTATTTATGTGGTATCGTGGCTTCCACACAACTGGACTGTTGTCAAAGCGGTTTTTTTTATTAGAAGGCCAACTGAATCCAGATGGTTATCTAAGACCTCATCTTGTTTACGTATATAAAAAAGTCTCCTACGACATATAACTACGAGTAAATGTCTTGTTTGTTTGCAGAGCAACTTGCAAGAAGCTGTTGAGAAGTTCGCAAACGCGTATGACCAACTTTGTTTGGACGAATCATCCTCATGGGTATATTTTGTATACTTGTTACTAAGAACTATAATCATTTGAGAACAAAACCAGAGTAATAGCTATTCCGCATGTCGAGCTATGATGCTGTTTAAAAATACCTCCTTCCATATTGTCTAATAATAACGTTGTAATTATATATAATACAACACAACACAATATATAATATATATTATATATATATATATATATATATATATAATATATATTATATATTGTGTATTAAGGGCCGGTGTAATAAGAAATTATTAACGAAAGTTTGTTAGAAGCTTGAAGCTGAAGGCTTGAAGGCTACTGGAGGTTTGTAATCTTTACCGCCCGTGTTACATACAATGTTTTTCATCACATTTGCGAGGAAATAGATACAACGATAATTTATTTCTCGTATGAATAAATATCGTTTCACAACACAACATTTACGGATTTTACAAATTTATAAGACACGACGCAAGCACATAGAAAAATTCGTGAGGTCCGTTGGTTCGTTCCGTGGCTTAGTTGGTGTAGCGTCTGACACGGTATGCAAGAAGACGTCGGTTCGAATCCGACCGGATCGAAGGAATTTTTTCTGAGTGTTTTTTCTGAGTGTTCGATCTTTGTATTAATAATTATAACAAACTAGTGGAGTAATTTCACAAAAAATAATTGAATATCAATTCAATACAAATTTAATTAATACAGAGGACATTAAGTTTATCAATTAATTTTATGCTATAACAATTGAATAAATTAAATAAAGTATAAATTTCATTGCTCTAAGATTGACCTTGGAGTATCGTAGCGCATTTCTCTCTGCGGTACTGTAGAGCACGCTAGAGGATGCCGCGATATACCGGGAAGGTGCCGTCATATGTCACGGAATCCACCGGTGTATGCCGGGGACTTTTTGACTGCGTTGTCGCTAATAGAAGGGATTCAAAATAGAGCGACCGGAAGCATATCGGTGGATACCGCGGCATTCCAGCGGACTCTGTGGTACGCTTGCGGACGTTCGAGGTGTCATAATAGATACAATATACCCCCCATCAGTGTGCTCTGGTGAGCAAAAGATCCTCTTCGATCTCTTCCCCGCCGCCCTCGGGTTTGCACTAGCCCTTAGATACTGTATTTCCTGTTTAATCTAGAAATTGTCGTCAGGCCAGCAAAATCAGAACGTGCAGAAGACTTCGAAGACGATGACGACGATGCACGTAAGCGAGTCGAAAATATACCGGCATCGAACGAAAACATCGAAGTGACATTCCGTGGCATGGAAGCGAAGCTGAACCAAGACCGTACTGCAGATGCCGTAGCTACTCAGCCCCAAAGCCCGGTCCAGCATATAGACAACATCGGTATCACTACAGACTCAGAAACGATTGTTGATGAATTAAATTTACCTGCTTTACGCGATGACGACTCGTAACAAAAAGTACTTCATTAAACAAAAATTGTTTGTATGTCGTAACAGCATTTCACTTATTGTTATAAAACATACTATTTAGTTTATAAGCGATTAGTAAATTAATGAAAATAATAATATACCAACAAAATATGTGTTAAGATTAATTGTTTAAACAATATACATACATATACTTCACGCCTTTTTCCCATCGGGGTAGGCAGAGACGACAGTTTTCCACTTGTCCACATCTTTCGCCTCATGAACACGCGTCAATGCTTTCATACACGCTCGTCGGTTAAGGGTACTCTTGACCTGACCCTTCTTTAGGATGGCCTCAATTTGGTCATGATAAGTTGTCCTTGGTCGGTCCATACCAACTTGCCCGCTCACACTCGCCTTATAAATCTGTTTCGTCACTCTTCTTTCATTCATTCTCTCTACTGGTTCGAACCACCTAAGCATCCTTTTCTCTATCTTTGTCACTACATCTTCTTCCACGCCGCAACGCTCTCTTATCACACTGTTCCGTAATTTATCCATCCGAGTCACTCCAGCCATACTCCTCAAAGCTCTCATTTCTACTGCATTAATTCTACTTTCATGCTTCTTCTGCCAAACCCATAGACACTTTCTGGCTGCCCATGAAGGTATGCAAGACACCATTCACCTGATTCCCTGCGGTCACTCTTCTTTCAATGTCTCTTTCACACTTTCCATCACACGTAAACATAGAACCCAAATACACAAACTCTTTCACTTGTTCCACTTTCTCTCCTTTAATCAATATCGTGCAATTCTTCATATGTTCCGCTCTTTCAAAAACCGTTACTTTTGTCTTTCCCACATTAATTTCCATTCCTTTCTTTTTAAGAACACCATGCATAATATAGATTTTAAGACTTTCGTGGTTATTCACTAAATTATTATCACTAGTATCAAGTTTCTTACCACGATATGGCTTCTTTTTATTTTCACGATATTTACCATGCATAATATTTACCATCTCCTACAACTCCTCCACTGACGACGCTAACACCACCTGGTCATCGGCGTATAGGAAGCACTTAATGAGTAAACCATTCATTCTCAGCCCACACGTACTCTCTTTCAAAACTTTCAAACAATTATCCATAATTAGGTTGAATAGCCATGGCGACGCTACACATCCCTGTCTAACACCTTTCCTGATAACGAACCAGTCAGTGTAAGCACCATTTATTCTGACACAGGCACTGGAATCCTCATAGAGAGATTTCAGTGCCTGAACTAGACTGCCGTCCACCCCATACATAGGCAATGCCGACCACAATTCTTTCATTTACACTCTGTCGTAGGCCTTCTCAAAGCCTTTATAAGCGCAATAGACTTTTTGTCTTTTAGCCAAGAACTTTTCGGTTATGTTTGGCAAGGAGAAGACCGTCCTTAAATAGCTTCCGTAAATCTTCAATCCTATATACTTCGTCTAGTCCATCAAACCTTTTAATCAGTTCACTCACATATTCATTTTTCACATCTGTCTTCTGCAAATTCTCAACTTTTATTCGTTCTAGTACACTAACAGGTTACTTCACTCGATGCCGCCACCTTGTAAAAACAATATATAATATGTTTTAAAATAATGTTTTAATCCATTCTGTTTATCGGTAGTATGAGACCCGACGACTCTTGCCTAGTGTGGGGACTGTGTTATTCATAAATTTGTTGCTATCAATCAGTCAAATAAATTTTATTTTATTTTTATTTAAACATTGAACAATGTTTTTATTTCCCAATATGCATTCAAAACGGAGATAATGAATTTCGACCAGGTAGTCCTTGAACGAAATATTAATTTGTTTAAAAAAAGTGCAACAGATTTTTTCTAGAGATTATGAGAATTTAAACTCGATCCCTGGGCATCACTCGAACTCCAAAAACTAAATTTACGTCGGATACGACGAGTAGTGGAGTGCCTCGTGAAAGAGTTCGTCCATGGAAGTACTTGCAGTCCACTTTACATATTTCTCCAATAAGTAATGTTAGCTTTACTGCGTTCCGGTTTTGAAGGGTAAGGGTGCTGGTGAAATAACAGGCTCATGGGACTTTTCAACTTATGACTCAGGGTGACGGGCGCAGTGGCAGTGCTGCCACTGCGCTTCTAAATATCGTATAAAAATTAGAAGTGATGCGGCCGCAGCGCTTCTATGAACATATAATTTGAAGACGGCCTAGTCTATTATTGTATTAGAAGATATGCGAAATAAAAATTGCTACAGCTCTATTGCGTATTCTGCGCAAATTTAAACAACGACTTCTTACCTCATTAATTTTCGGGTCCAGTTTTTTGTAAAATGTGCACGTTTTTTGCTATTAGTAAAAAACTACCTATAAGATTAAAAAGAAATGAATTTTTGTGCTTTTATTTTGTAGACGTTTTGACCTTTAATTTTCTCTTCTATTTCATTTTTCTATTTAGGTGGTGTTTTAAGCCTCAGAGGATGTTTTACACGGCCGTACCTATCTCCCAACTTCAATATTGAAGAAAAAAACGTTGAAATAAATCTGATTAGTTTCATTTTGTTTTTGCTCGTTATAATAATTTTTTTTTTGTTCTTTTTTCTCTTACAATGCAAATGTCAATTTAAACTATATTTATTAGATCTTAGACTATGGAAACTAAAGGACTTGTTACGTTAACATATATAAATCAGACGTTATATATATATGATGCATTTCGACGTTGAAAACATAAACATGTTATTGTCTTTGTTGAACTATTCCGTGCCGTCTTAAGCCAAAAGAGATAGCATTACATTGGTCTGTGTCAAACACGGGAATCGAAAATACACTTCTGGACACATCTATTGGCCCACCTTAGAGTTTAGGTTTCGATGGCCCCTACCGAAATATGATTGCTAGATTGAACAAAAACTGTTGATGCAGTTTTAAACCTGATACATTTTACCATCTTTTTCGATCGTATTGTTTTAAATTTGAATTCAGAATACCATACGACATGGAGCAACGCCTAACAAATCGGATATGCGCCTTGTTAAAGGCAATTGATTTTTGAATAAAAAACATGTTTTATCAAATAAAGGTTTAATTTAATAACGCGTGCTGCCTCCATGGGCATCTACCACAGCTCTCATACGATTAGGCATAGAGTTTATCAACCGCTCTATGAAATTTTGAGGGATCATCTCCCATTCCTCTTCTATGGCAGTTTTCACAGTTTTCAACTCCTGCATCGTCTGGGCAACTGGCTGACGAGCCCTAACACGTCTTTTTAGCTCGTCCTACATGTGCTCAATGGGGTTCATATCTGGGCTTCTGGCTGGCCAGTCCATAACTGTGATGTTCACATCCCGAAGATATTCCCTGACGATGCCGGCCGCATGGGCTCTTGCATTATCATGCATAAAAAGGAAATTTGGACCCACATAGTCCGCGTATGGTATCACGTGAGGTTCTAAGCACTCACGAATGTACCTTTCAGCATTTAATGTTGGCAGCCGTGGTCCTGTAACAACCTCAAGTTGAGTTTTGCCGCTCGCGGATATGCCGCCCCAGACAGTCCATGAGCCACCACCATAAGCAACCCTCTCTTCAAAGCAGCATTGTGCGAAACGCTCTCCCTTACGTCGGTAGACATTCTTCCTTCCATCATTGCCATGTAACACAATTTTAGACTCATCAGAAAAGAGTACACGGCTCCAATCTTGCTGTGTCCAATTTAAATGACTGCGTGCGAAATGAAGGCGCGCTGTTCGGTGGGCTCGCGTTAGTTTGGGCCCATTAGCTGGCTTGTGTGGTACCATATCGCGTTCTTTTAACCTCCGAACAGTTCGAGCGCTCACAGATACTCCGTGGAAGTCGCGAAGTTGGTTTTGTATCTCAATGGAGGTAAGGTGACGATTTCTCAAGCTGGTCGTCACGATGAATCGATCCTGCCTTTCAGTTGCGACCCGAGATCGTGGCCTTCCTTGGCGACGAACAAAGCCGCCAGTCTCTAGGTACCTCCGATAAACATTTCGGACCGCAGATCGACTTAAATTAAGTTGAGCACTCACGTTTCTTTGGCTGTGTCTGGCCTGAATAAGTGCCACAGCTTGGGCGGCGACTTCAGGTGAAGTATCCATAGATTATTGATAGAACCTCACCTTAATGTTAAGAATAAGTAATGTTTGTTGCAAAACCAAAGATATCAATCACTTTTTCAAGAATTAAATCCAAGTAAACCAATAAAACCAAGTTTTCTTAGTATTCGATTGTATGATATCAACAAACAGGCTCCAAAATGTCTTTTGTTTCTTTAAATTCTGTGTTCGAAATTCAAAAAAAGACTATTGAATGAAATTGTGAATATGCCAGGTGCAAAACTGCATAAAAACTTTTTGCTCGACCTAATATAAAGTTTTAGCTAGGACCAAACGAAACTGAAACTACAAGGTGGGCCAATAGATGCGTCCAGAAGTGTACGTAACGTCATCTTAAATGCTAACCGTGTCCATTTCGCAGTACATGAGGTACATGATACCGTTGTCAAAGGAAAGTACATCAAATGTCAAAACAAATGTTTTTCCAAATGTACTATTGAATTATTCGCATGTATTATAATTAAATTGGACAAAAATATTGACAGTGAGAATAATTAGGTATTAATAAAAATGCGACGCTGCAGCATTAAGGGATGTGGCTTTAGAAAACTGCAAATCAATCGAATGTTACATTGCACAGGCATGTGTTATTTTTTGTCTATAAATCACGCAATAGCCCAAATATTTCATGTAATTAGACTTATTTAAGTAGTTTCTTTATAAATCTTGCCAAATTTTGCTTTTGTTACTTTAAATTGCCTGTTTGTATATTTTGATGATTGTTGTCAACGATTATTTTGAGATAGTGTTGATCTTGTAAGCATACATATTATCGATATTCTGTTATAAAAACAATTCACTACGAGGTTTTTATTGTTTTATTATTATTATTTTTATTATTTCAAGTTTTCCTACAAATGAAAAAAGGAAGAAAGAATGGTCGGAAATCATAGGACTGCCGCATATAAACGTTGGATCAAAGACCATTTTCATTTGTTCGCTTCATTTTGAAGAGTCAAATTTTAACAGATCTTTGAATGTAACTACATTACATGACAATATTCCGTCATACGGTTTATTGGTAAATAATATTATGTTCAATTTAGATTAACCAAGACTCATTTACTAGTTATTCTCAGTTCCTGAAAACAAAATTATCCACTCGTTTCTAATTTTTCCCAATGACAACTCTAACTATTAAAAATGACTTTTTTTTTTAAAGCCTGCAATACAATGACATGTTAGTTCAACGTTGCCGGGTAAAGGCCAATACCAACGTATAGACAGCCCATTTTATAATAATATTTACTTAATAATAATATACCACTCGAGATTAAATTATTAAATTTGTGTTTGTTTAGGCATACTTTGGTTACAGTAAACTAAAGAAACAAAAAAGAAACAGTTTCAACATTCAAGCCATTTGCATGTCGATAATGACTTATCGATAGATTATGGTACAACACTAAAGAAATCCGCCATTTGTAACTTTCAAATTTTGGCTATAAGCACGTTGATTCTGTAGTTAGGGCAGTTCCTTTCTTTTATTTTTTTTTTCCATCCTTTATGTATATACATACAGATACAGATAGGTAAAGAAATATATTGTGACAAATGCCAGTTAGTATAGGAACCATAGATTTGTAGGAACGAACATTTTGTAAATTGAAAAAATAAGTTCCAGTTAATGATTATGATTACAATAAATAATAATCCTTAATAATGCATGAATAAGATAGATATTACGTATCATACTCTTAGTGCAATTATGATCACATCTGCTAAATGACAATTTTTCAGGAGAGTGGTTTTAACTTAAAGTTTTAAGAGGTTAGAACTTTTTTATAAATTAAATAGGAGAGTCATAAATATTCACACCCACAAAACTTATTTCATGTATAATAAAGATTATTTTATGTCAGGATGTTTCTCAACCATTACTTTTTTGTGAAATTACTCCACTAGTGTTGTATATAAATCTCTTTTATAGTTGTAATCTATTTGTCAGTGCCAAATAGTGTATTAATATTGTATCTCAAATTTTAAAAGTAAAATTAAACCAATATATCTCTTGGTTGTTGTCTTTCATATATCAATTCAAAGTCAACTGCCTCCGTACCGAACGGATACCATGCCGGACTGCCACGCTTAGGTCCCAGGTTCGATTCCCGGGCCGGGAGAAACAGTTATATGGCCTACAATTATTTCTCTCGTGAGTTGGATTGTAATTTGTGGTTGTCCAATCGTGTGTCCATGGCACCCGCGACACAGGGTTTCCCTAGTGCGGGGCTATGTTGAGTGTGTGCGTTATTTATTTTATTTAATTAATCTTACTTTTATTTAAACAACATGTCGAGAAAAGAAATTGAGAAAAATAAGCCACCGAGCCTAGAACCGGCCACGAACTAGATCCAAGCTCTATTAATGCGGAGATTGAATGGACACATTGGAAGTACACTTTTGATAATTTCATAGCAGAAGGTTCCGGTGAGTTGACAGAAGAACAAAAATTTTGATTAACCATTTGTCGCCTAGCTTATTTTCGAATATACGACAATGTAGAGACTTCGAAACGGCCATTTCAATTTTAAATGATGTTTATATTAAACGCACAAAACCAAATATACGCGCGTCTCATTTTTAACCGACTTCAAAAAAGGAGGAGGTTCTCAATTCGACTGTATGTTCTTTTTTTTTTTCTTTTTTTTGTATGTATGTTACGCGATAACTCCGGTATTTGTGAACCGATTTTCATGATTTTTTTTTTGTTGGAAAGGGGGTATTTCCATAGTGGTCCCATTTCATTTTGAAGAAAATCATCCACCTCAAAGGGTGGCTGTTCACGCATGAAGATTCAATTTTATAAATAGCGCCTAACTTTAATTTAGGAGCAATTACTCTTAGCAATTATTTAATTGATTTTGCTATTCTCCAATTCAAGGCGTTTTTCTCTCGATATACTTTGAGTAGTGTCGTAGTGAGAACCTATTTTTATTATCTCCAGTATCAAGTCCTGTATAGAGGCGAACTAGGGGATATTTCAATGAAACTTAGCAAATAGACGTAATTCCACGTATTTTTGAGGTCGGTTTTTTTAGTACTCTGTACTGAGATTATTACAACTCGGAAACAACACAATGACAAAAGCGTCAAAACATCAGTAGATGAGACAAATTAAATTTCTCGCACATAATTGCACCTTTAAAGACGTGATGGTTGAAGAATATCGATCTGAATACGTCAGGGACGCATTTATCGCCGGCATCTCGTCGCCTATGATAAGAAAGCGCTTATAAGAAAACTTCGAGTTTTCTTTAGATCAAGCTTTCAATCAAGTGTACTCTCAATTTTTCTCACTCGAGATGGCAGAAACAAGCTCTCAATCTTTCAATAATAATTCCCTTACACTTAACGCTGGTGATACTATTGCTCCTTTACGCTCTTCACAAAATAGCTATCCTCCTAATACATCTACCGAGCGAGACGACATCGAAGAATCTGCACTAGCTGCTACGTCTAATAAAAGGAGATGCTTCTTTAACGGCAGTAATGTGATCAACGAATTAAATGTCCCGCCTTACATAGTATGTGTCAATTATGTTCCAAGAAGGGACATTTCGCAAATGTTTGTCGAACAAACTATGAATGCTGTCTTAAGATATGTTGATAATACTAATAATTTTTCAGAGGTAGCGACAATATCAGCGGCTTCCCCATCCAGCTTGCATAAGGCAACAACCGGTCACCGTAAACAACTATTGTGCGGAGGCATTTGTTGATACCGGAAGCTCTATCAGTTTTATCAACGGAGAATTAGCCCGATTATCGAAATTGAAAAGAAAATTTTATCAACATATGATCACTCTCGCGTAATTAAATTACACGTCATCTGTTAACAGTTCCTGTAATGCTACAATACAACTGCAAAAATTTGTCTATGAAAATGTTCAATTATTAATTGTACACGACTTATGCGCTGACATTATTTTAGGCTATGATATATTGAAAAGTCACCATTCGTTGAAATTCCAGTTTGGAGGTTCTAGAGAACCGTTGAAGGTATGTGATGTCATGGCTGAAAATTTACCTATTGCTTCATTATTTTCTAACTTAACGCCTAAAGTTAAACCCATTGCTTTAAAATCAAGACGATATAGTCAAACTGAGGAACAATTTGTCAAAGAAGAAATTGAAAATTTATTGAAGGATGGAGGAATTGAACCCAGTATGTCATCTTAGAGGGCACGAGTTTTAGTGGTACAGGTACTGGTCTCACCGTAAACGCCTTGTTATCAACAATTCTTGAACCATCAACAAATTTACTGAACTTGACGCGTATCCACTGCCCAATATTGAAACTCTCGCGACAAAAATCACCTAAAACAAATATTTTAGCCAAATAGACCTCAAGAGTGTTTATCATCTATCATGCCTATCCATCCAGAAAAGGGGAACACCCTTCACGGCATTCCGCATGCTTCGGAAATTTATATCAATTTACACGTATACCATTCGGAGTTACTAACGGAGTATCCGCTTTTCAAAGAACGATGCAATATACAATCAATAGTGAGAAACTTAAGGATACATATTCCTATCTTGATGACGTTACAGTTTGCGGGAAAGAGAAAAGCGACCGTGATGTCAATTTGAACAAATTTACAGCTGCGGCCATGCGGCACAAATTTATTTCTCCGATTGGCCAGCCCGAATTCGAAGCGTCGTCAATTGTTTCACTTCAGATCGACCAGTTTAACTTGAGCTTTGCTGTAATGGACGAAAATTGCAAAATTACATTTTTCATATTTAATTACCAATGAAATTTGATTCCGTTTGTTTTGTAATTAGATGTTTTGCTGGTTTTCCCCTCACCTCCAACTGGAACAGCACGCCATTGTTAGAGATATTATCTTCATTACAATAAATACTGAACATTTTTGAAATATACTGAGACGTACACACTGGTCAGTTGTTGGCGCTGTACTATTTCAGCTTTCTAATTTGTAATTTCAGTGCAAATGAGAGTTGATATTTATAAGTGATGTATCACTGATGTGTTACCAGGAATGTATGGCCCTTATTTCGTATCTATTTCTGGTTATATACTCGATGCTTTCATGTGATAAAAGTACATTTGACGTACGATCATACATATGTAGATTTATTATACCAAGGGTACAAAATTGTGCGCTTTTGCTTACGCTTTACGCTCGTCATCTGAATCGTTCCTTTGGCTCTACTACTTTGTTTACTTTAAAAAAAATATGTAAGCAATGCCTATATGTACAGAAATCGAGTAACAACTGGTTTCTTTTATTAAAAATAAGTGCGCATTTGACTTCAATCTTTTTTTTATAATATCAAGTGACGCGACGAACAAGTCATGCGCCTGATGGTAAGCTACATGCCTGTCCATAACAGTTGCAGTGCCACTCAGAGCTTTAAGTCGCAAAGATTTGAGGGGCACTGCCACTGCGCCCGTCACCCTGAGACATAATTTGAAAAGTCCCATGTGACCAGCACCCTTACCCTTAATAATCGGAACGCAGTAATACTAATATTACTGCTTGGCGACCGAAATAGGTAACGTGGCAGTATTACCCTAGACGAACTCTTTCACAACGTTTTCTACTGATGCTTATAAATAATCCAAACATCCAAATGCTGAATCCCAAACTGAACGGAGAAACTGATGAAATTATGATGTTTTTTAATTCACAAAGATTCGCACGAAGCGTTACGCTTCCACATTTATCTCTACGGAACGGCTATGGAATTCTCTTCGTGCAGACTTACTCCCTAAACGCTACAACTGGGATCTTTTTTAAGGCGAGAATGAATAAATCGGCATTATTTAGGTGCGCATCATCGACCTTTCCATCAAGTGAGATTGAGGTCAAGTCTGCACTTATTTTTTTATTAAAAAAATATCCCTGAGGCGCCACAGTATCGAAGCAGCCCTAGCAGTACCTTAAGAGCGTTGTTGAATTGGATACGCAAGACACGGTAGGTTTTTCAGGTGTAATTGTTCCACAGGTTGCACTTGTATAGGTAGCAATATGTTGAAAAGGGTGTATTTTACCTTATTTGGGCATCGCGCAAACCTGAGGGCCAATATAATTCACACTAGTCACTCGCACAGTACACGCCGCGAACACGCCTACCGTTTGCGCAATTCGACTGATCGGGGACGTACTCACTCAGTGTTATCATATTGACATATACGCTGGTCGCGTTCTATATAATATGTAGGGAGATTTTAAAATTTTAAGACGTAGTTAAATACAATTAAGCGTATTTGTCTATTTCGCTGTAAGTTACAATGTAAATGAATAAATAAATGTTATCGTACCCGTACCACCAGCGCCAGTGCGCTTATTTTTCCAATTCAACATCGACCGTTAAATTTTCCATAGCCTATATACCTTTTTAACATTGTATCCAAACAGGCGGCATACATAGCTTGTGTCACTTACAAAACAATCATCTATTGAACAGTTAACACCAGTACTGCTGAGCTCCTAAATCAGGTCATTTATATACAAGTTAAATAAGCTGGGCGATGTCAGCCCCCTGACTCACACCACACTTCATTTTGTATTCCTCCGAGAACTTTCCTGCCTATTTAACAAATTTGTTTTTACCAGTATTTAAAGAAGTCTGTTAGCTGTTTAGATATACTTGTATTATGCATTTTATTCCAAAATATTCTGTACGAAACCATGTCAAAAGCTTTTAATAAGTCAAGCAAGTAGTTAAAAACAGATGTCCTCATACCAATGTAATATCGAACAGTGTACTTAAAGCAATAAGTATAACTGATGCTGTAAACAGGCCTGAAGCCATACTCAGCGCCAAGTAACTCGACATGCAGCATTATGTGTTTATTTAAGCACGCTGTCCAGCACTTTAGCCATAGTGGTAGTTAAATAAATTGGCATATAATATTTAAAACGTCAAGCACATGTGATAACTTAAAATAAGTTGTGTTTAGTTTAAAGAATACAGTGCAGAATTCATCAAACAAATAATTATGTATTTCTTGAAAGAAACGTAACATGATTTGGCTTAAAAGGCAATTTGCCATAAACCGACACAGATCATTACCTTCGCTTCAAATTTAATGTTATTTGTACAATATATTGTATATTTACTATGTGCATACTAAAGAAACAACTTATTTGAAAAGGAGTTTACTTAAAAAAAACTGTAAAACATTGTTTTCAAAGTCTTGTATTCGGAGAATTTTTACACGAGCAATTGAAAACCCGGAGGCATCATAAAAAACTCGGAATATTAAAGTTTTTGCAACGGAAACGGCATTATGACTTGAACTAATCATTTTTTTTATCAACCGTGAAATTATGCAGAGAGCTATATAATTTCTTCTACATATTTTTATGTTCACCTACCTCTTTCTCTAGGCATTTTTTTCAAGATGGATACATTATGGATTAAATATCTTATTTGGGCTATTTGGCATACTTTAGGTAAGAATATTTATGATGTAACTAAATATCATGTGACGAGGCAAATTGCAAAACATTTTTATGAACATAAACGCTTCAAACTAGGAGTTTCATTATTTTATTTTTATTATATAGCGACACATAAAGGTAAGAACATAACTGACTCTAAGTGAGTATGACTGTGGTCGTCACCCTACCTGGCAAAAGTTCTATAATACTTATCACAAAGTGTTACACAAAGAAATAAATTAATTTAAATTTGATAATGGTAATACCTCCTATACAGAAAGACAACGTAATGCTGTAGTGATAGAAAGCCTTCTATCCGACTAAAATATTCAATAATAGACTTCCGGAAGTTATATCTTTAGCCTTTAAATGCACTTTATCATCATATCTTATACTCAGACGTTTAAATTTAATATAATATATCATCATCCTATTTAAGAGCCAGGCTCTTGTCGGTGTAGCTTCCTCCACTCCACACGGTTCATAGCCAGCTCCTTGACATCTTCATATCTGCTCATTTTGATCTTCTTTATTTCTTTACTGTATTATTTATTTCTTTACCGTTCTTGATCTTCCTCTCTTTCTTATAAAGGACATATATATTCTACTATAAAATACCCGAAGAGATTAAGTTCAATCATATCTCTTTTCATTCCATTCGTTAATAAATGAACTATGTAATTACATACACTATATGGCGTGTGCTTATAATATTGCAGATGATTTCAATCTTCTTTGAAAACTTAATTTCTTAATAACAATTTTGAAATTTAATTTTTTAATTTTGATTCATGTTAAGAACGCAGTCAAATGATATACTTTATATCTATGACATGGAACTCAAAATCCTTTACCTTGGGCTTATTTTATTTGACTTTTACGTTTGATTATTCATCTATTTTCTAGTAACATGGTCGTAGAAATAAAATTTCATATACGGAGAAGGTAATTTGTAAAGAAAAATATATTAAGAAATTTAGGAGAAAAGACAATTTATGGAATAGTTCCTTTTATAGGTGCTGTAGCGATCGAGACAGCCACGACATTGCCACCGAAGTTAGCGAATCTAATGAGGAGAACAAATACCACGCACATAAAAGATTTACTCAAAAACACAAGGAGAATCATCAACGGCGTACAAAGCGAAGGGAAACCTTATATGGTGAGAATTTTTCGTACTTTTTCTTGCAGGCAAACTACTCGCAAGACATGAAATCCGATGTCCATTAATATAGTCGTTGCTATTGCAACTTAATATAACAGTTTCATTGTCACTAAAAAAGATTGGATTGTGATAGCAACGTTCTTATAAACCACTGGCCATATGTATCAGAACGGTTAATCGATATCAAAGACAATTGATGTCATTCTTTTTTCAAATTAAACGTTCCGGTATAAGTGGCCAGTAAGTTCATTGAACATTGTTATCATAATTCCCCTTTTTTAGCATTCCCCTAAATATGACCCTGATGCATTGCATAGCATGTAGATGCACAGTCATCGAAGCATTATTAGTGTTTTTCTTCACAAGAATGGAAGATAAGTGAGTTTTTTTCCTTTAGGTGTACCTGAAGCTGCCGACTAGCAGTCCTAAATTCAAAGATTACAAACGATGGTTGTGCGGCGGGGTGATAGTCCACGATGAGTATATCCTCACTTCCGCTGCCTGCATTGAGGACGTTGGCCATTTCTATATCGTTTCCGGAGTATCAAAGTAATTTACAAACTTTGTCAACTGGTATTATGATCTTTAGACTGTGCAGTAATCAGTTTCTAAAAAAACTCCTTCGTGGTCATTTTCAAAACCAATTGACGATGATCAAAATATTGTCAACTCTAATTCTAACCAATATGCTAGTATACAAAGTAGACAGTTATAAATTTAAACAACGAATTTCATAATTATTGCCGCTACTGTTCAGACTGCAACACTAGATAATGACCTTTAGTTATAAAAGTAACGTCAACGAGATTCTCAAAAAACACATTACGTTACCATTCTCACAATTTTCAGGTTTTCATTTGACGATGATCGCCAGAATAATATGTGTATAAAGAACGGTGCTAAAAAGGCTATATGGAAATGTATTCCGAGAAGTATGTTAATTGCTAATCTTAATTTCAATAATTCTATTAGCTTTTATTTAGATTAAAATCGGATACATATTTTAAAACCTTCTCATCCTCTTTAGGATTAAAGAGTTTTAGTACTACCTGATTGATCATTTTTACGAGTCGCGTTCTTAGGTTTTAGCGATTTCTACACAATGGAATTGAAACTCTTTTCGGACGTAAAATCTTACATATTTATTTTTTAAAACAGAGGTTTATTAGAAAAGCAAATATATAAGATTTTAGATCCAGAAAAACTAGTTTCATTTCCAACTTTCAAGAGCATTGCACAGTTTGGATGACAATACAACATCATCAAACTAATTTGATAAATTTAGGAGGTGGATAAAGTGAAACCTCTTATGGAAAGAAGTTACCATTATTTTGTACTTCACTGGTATAATCACAAATTTTTGGAAATTTTTCGTCATCATTTGTAATATTGTATGTCGTTTAATGCCGTTGAGTTATCGGTTCGGACTGAAATATCCTCGGCATCTCTAAGTAAAGTTGGTCGAATTATATGTCTGGTCAGTTTGTTTTGATAGACAGTTAGTCTGCAGATCATCCATGACCGATGAACGCGACTAATTAATTAAGTTTTCCGATTAATTATAGACTTCGACGATTTGAAGTATTGAGAACACTAATGATTCATAATATTACAAAATTTTTGTTGGACTTCTAGATCTATAATATTTTTTTAGACTACGTTTTCGACGGTCACGAGAATGACAATATCAGATGGATGAACAATGACATAGCTGTTGTTAAGGTGGAAGACGAATTTGACTTCAATCGGCGAATTAGAGGTTGCGACTATATACCCAGACCAATATGCTATAACAACCAGAGTATTAAGTATGAGGAACCCGGTACGGAGGCCATAGTATCTGGATGGGGAAGTACCAACAAGTATAATGATGTTAGTTGACAATAATTTTCAATTTAAGAATGCTGCACAGAGACTAACGACCTATCAATGCCTAATAAGAATTTACGTAAGAGTACGCAAGTTAGGGTGTTTTCACTTCCTAAACTTTGTGGATATTTGTGATCTAAAATTTTGAAACTGACAATAGAAACATAAATTTAAGTTTGAATTTAATTTAAAAAAGTTATTTGAAATTCACTATGATTAGACACTATTATACTATATTATACTATATTCGGTGAAGGCAAATAACGTGATGAAACCTGTACGTCGAAAAAGGTTCGCAACCTTCAGAAAACTTGTGAAGTCCCCAACTCACGTTGGCTCAGCGTGGTGGACTTTGACCTAAACCCTCTGAGAGGCGACTCGCGCGCAGCATTGGGACATTTAAATGGTGGATGACGAATGATCTTGATGTAAACAAATAGTTACCTGGGGCAAAAAATCTATGGTAAAATTGGTGGGGTGCAATGGGCAACAAATAATGTTTCATCCAAAAACCGTTTTATTTTTTTAATTCAGGCAATTTTGAAGAAAATCGCCTCCTAGTATTTTAACCAAAAAAATTAAGTTGAAATTGGATCGACACTAAGTTAATAAGCATAACAATAATTTACGAGACCGGTAATCAGAAACACCACATGTTTATATATTGCAGTGGATAAACTCGCGTAGATCTCGTAGAGATTTTGACAAAACAGCACTTCTCGAAGCCAACGTTATGGTGATGGCTAAGAATCGTTGTAAGAAGCGATGGGGCAGTCGATATCACAATATCATAGACAACTATATGATCTGCACTAGCGACATGACGTCGGATTTAAGTGAAATCTGTTCGGTGAGTTATACTACCCCACTTGTTCAAAATATTGCCTCCTCCGTTTCGATATTTTGTGATTGTAAACAACTTGATACTCCAGTACTTACATCTTACAGGGTCGTATTCCAGAACTCTACTCAATGCTGAAGTCAGGATTTGAGCAGACTTGAGTATGATTTCAAGCACTGGAAATACGACCCTAATGGCAAGGACTTGAGTATGATTTCGAGTGCTTTAAACCATACTCAAATCCTGACTTGAGCATTGAGTTCTAGAATACGACCCTTAGAAAGATAATCCACGCAACGATTCAGGTAAAAAGTTTCAGCCTTTTTTATCGTCGACTAATATTTATAGGAAAAATATGTGGACTGCCAGGACATACCTGATGAAACCTCTGACGAATTTAGACGTCTTTTGGAGCCACCGCCAGAACGGAATTCTTTGGTCGTACATTCAGCGTACCACAATGACACCAGGAAACAACAGCGCAGGTTGACTGGTGGAGGTTTCTGTGAGGTAACTTGTAATGTTTTACGGATACGTATCCTGTTGAAACGTTTAATATGAGCCTTATATTAACACCAGACGGATTCCTGTACCTGAGATCGCATTTTCATCCTAGTTACTGCAACAAACCAGTAGCTCACCGGGATTGTAAGCGTCAATTGAAAACGCTTATATATATTTAAACCTCCGGGAGTCACGTTTGTGTGCATTCACAATTGTTAATGATGCACGAGCATTATTTTTAGGTATAAGTGCGATGATTTATGCTGCTTGGGCTCGTATTTCTTACAATTTGTCTTCAAGTGACACTGTTAATCTTTTTGGTATGACCATCTTTCACTCATTGTTTAACTTTAAGAACGACCACGGTGGACCCCTGGTTACCGGAGATGCAGCCAGTGCGATGGTCATCGGAATCATCTCGGCATGTCTAGTAAAAGAACGGACCAACCAGTGCTACGGACCTTTCCTCTACACCAGTGTCTATAAGAATCGGGTTCTAATTAACTGCGCAATTTATAAAGATGTTGGGTATGGGTGTTATTATTTTGAAGCCAAATCTATTAGCATATAATTGTAGTTTTTATAAAAAACGACCTCAAAAGTTCGTGGAATTACATCCATTTAGCAAGGTATATTGAAATCGGTTACCGGAAAGTGCACGAAACCTGATTCATTCACTAGTTTGCTAGCTTTAGAGGTGGAATATAATCTTCAAATTTGACAAAATTGGACCAATACTAAGGTACCCCTTTGCATCAAAAAAAGAATCATCAAAATCGGTTCACAAATAGCCCCGGCCCGAGTAGTCGTGTAACGTACAAAGAAAAAATACAGTCGAATTGAGAACCTTCTCCTTTTTTGAAGTCAGTTAAAAATAGTCTAATAGAATGTAGGCTTGTTCAAGTAAGATTGTTCATAAAGGTCATGTTTGGCAAGCTGCAATGTTAAGCACAGAGTGTCCCTTTTGCCTATCTCCTGGATTTATTTATCAACTTGCTATCTAAGATTTGCTGAGTATTGGTTGTTAATATTTCTAATCGGCAAATTAAACTCAACTGCAAAGTAAACTAAAAACAATGCACATACATACTATGATAATTACCAATTCGGTTAACAGCTTTCAATTTCAGAAACGACTGCAACAAACTGTTTCGCGCTAGTATAACGCATACAGAAGTTGAAATGAGTTGGGTCGACCACCCTGACGGGTAAGAGTGTTTCCTGACTCTTATTGCATTATTCAACCTGTATTTTTCCAGTTTTTAACCAATTTGCACAATTTCTTTTAATCAAACAATATTTCAAACCGTCCTGTGTGCATTTATTTAAACTGTACCAAGAAAGGCTACTCCAGTGTCCTGATTTTGATTCAAAACGGAGTCGATCCGATCGGGCAGTCTCGAACTCAGATGGGTTTCTGAGCGAGAAGATGAACCTGATTCCTACTATGTCTTTCTAATTTGTGAGTTAAATCAAATATTGTTTCGATTATAAATGTCAAAAGTTTCCGATCGGCCAGTAGTCTGTATAGTAATCGCAGTTATGCGCTTCAACTCGGAAAAGTCGCAGTTTCCGATCTGGAGAGACAATCAAAATCAAGCTGCTGACTTTCTTAATTAAAATTTAAACATACCACAAAAACTATAACCTTACAAAAATCTAAAGTTAATTTATTCCATATCGTGGCAGACCTGCCAAGAACGAAATAAAGAAAATGCGGCGAACAGAAGAAAAAGAGAAATTGAAATTAGGAATCAACACAACTGGAACAACCAAAGTAGACACTACGACCGATATTTATGAACCAGAAGATATCCCACTGCAAAAAGTTGGTGTTATACTAAGATCGCATCCTGAAAGCAGGACGAAGAGCGACGACGTTAGAAATGCAAATGTTACCGTTGGTACGGTAGCGCCCTCAATACCAGTTGCAACTATGCATATTACTTCCGGAACCAGTCAAACTACAGTGGAAAGCCAAAGTAATAGTACTCCTAGTATCTCAGGTTAAGCCTTTTAATGCTTAATAAATGATTTAATAAATATATGAATCTTATTCCTCCTTCTCCTCACTGAATTAGTTGAAAATGAAAAAAGTTGAACATAAAATGTTAATGGTAAGTACCAATAGTAAAAGATAAAGTCATTAGCAAAACATTATCTGTATAGATCATAGGAGAAAAAAAAGAAAAAGGAAACATGCCAAATAGCTATAAATGTTATATAATATAAATCTTATGATGGACGGACCTCTGTAGGATTTTTCCGAATTGAATCATATTATTTCAAATTTCCTGTACGGGATATAGTTGTCGTTAAATTTCAAACGGTGTTAAGTTGAAGGTATGGTATAATGGAAATTGTTAATGGCATTGTACATTCATTGACTTGCATCCGCTTAAGGTTATCAATATTGTGGTGATATTTATAGCTTCGCATGCAAAATTGCGCGCTGACGCGCAGTTCTGTATTGAGTTTTCTGAATAGCTATATTAAAGGAAAATATAATTACGTTAATCAAATGATGCATATCTTTCCCACCATGTTTTTCATGGCAGTCCAAAGCAGACTCTCACCGGATATGAGCAATATTTCCATAAAAAATTACTTAACAAAGTTACATTACAATCGAATTGTTTGCACCAGCGTGAAATTAACAATATTTTTTTAATTTACTCTAGTCTCGAGTAGAATTTCTTTCGTGGCTCCACTTCATGCCGCCATGAAGTCCCTTTTTTATATTTTTGCTGGATTTTTGCATATCTTAGGTGAGTTTACTGTTACTGTTTTACAAGATATCTAATTTACTGAGCTAGTTTACCATTGCGTATTGGCCCTATGAATACGTATTTAGCACTGAAACGGATGTGGGCAATTTACCGTTGATGCCCCAAGATAACTGATCCCTAATCCGACGTTTTAGTTCTGAGTAGATCAGTATGAAGACAGATGTTGAACAGATATAACGCTTACTCTGTGAGCCGTAAAATACATTTTGATATGACATCCTTAATGCATGATGTATAGTGGATGACGTCTTAAGAAACTTTTTAAGCTAATATGATCTTTAAATATTATAAGAAGGCTCCCAGAATCAAAAGATCGGTTAAGGGGTCTGGTATCTTTAGGTATCGATACTACACGTACATTTCGGATGTAATTGAAGAAACTAGAGTCAAAGTTTTTGACAGAATGAAAATGTAAACTGATAATGTTTATTTTATTGGATTTATTAACATCATATAAAGCAATTGTAAGAATATTAATGGATATTTATACAATGTAATTAACGAATATTTAAACATTTTAAGTTGCGTGGCTGTGCGTTACGTGTTATTTACGTAAATCATCTACGGTTACATGATACCCTATTTATTCCTATAGACAATCTTGTTTAAAAATTCTTATTTTAGAAATAAGAGCCATCGATGTAGCAACTCACATACCACCAGAAATAATGAATTTGAAATTATCACCTGATCTAATAAACAAAACACGAAGAATTATAAATGGCGAGCAAGTAACTGATAATAGACCTTACATGGTAAGTATTAAAGTGTAACAGTAAGCTATAATCTTAATACAAAAGAATAAAAAGGTGTTATAGCTTTTAATCTTTCAAATTGTACGTCTGTGTTGCTCTTATTAGCGCTAAGCTAACACTTAATCTTTTCATATCAATATTTTTGATTATAATCGTTTACTTGTATATAAGTCCTCAATATCACGACTGTCAAGTAACAAATTTTATCCTTTACAATAATTTAGTAGCTAGTAGCTCGTTGTGAAAGAGTTCATCAAGGGAAGTACCTACTGCCACCTTACCAAGTTCTGCCGCCAAGCAGTAATGTGAACATTACTGAAGGGTAAGGTAGCTGGTGAAATTACAGGCACAAGAGACTTGTTAACTTATGTCCCAGGGTGTCGGGCGCAGTGCGTTCAGATCTTTGCAATTTTCAACTCTGAGCGGTACTTACTGCAACTGTCATGAATAGGCGTGTCGCTTGCCATCAGGCGCACAACTTGCTTGTCCCATCACTTCACAAAACTGCCGTAGTGAAACTGGTGAGACACGACATAGTGAAACAACGTTAAGAATGAATTTAATTAGCAAATAGAAATACTTTTCAAAATGTAATGAAAACATGATCGTCTCTTTAGCCCGATTTTCCGCAGTTTTCATAAAGATTCAATCAATGACTTATAAATGCAGAAAGGGAATGCTTATTGCCTGGTACTAATGATGTTCTTGTATTCATTTCTGTATGGATGTATAAAATTAAATTACAATAATCATAATTTTCAGTCATTGTTGTTGTAACTTGGAACATAAGCAGAAGTTTAGAGAAGATTCCACCCAGTTTCCAATATATTTCTCATCGTAATTGCTAAATATTTTGTACAGGTATACTTGAAGCTTCCACAAAGCAATCAAAAGTCACAGAGTTACCGACAGTGGTTGTGCGGTGGCGTCATCGTCCACGAAGACTACATCCTTACATCAGCCGCGTGTATTGAAGACGTAGGGCATTTCTATATCGTTTCTGGTACTTATAAGTAAGTTGTTGAGGTCGTTTGATTACCACTTTTTTGTCATTATATGAGGAAATTGAACTATTTTTCCGGATTTAAATCGCGCATATTTGTTTTTTCAAACAAACCAACGTTATATTGGACAAACGAAGCGAAGTATTTGTACTCGCGTCAAAGAACATATAGCTGATGTCAAACACCATCGCGAAAACATGTTTGCAGTCTGCGAACATGTCATGGATAAATCTACATTTTCAATGAAGTTTAACAAACCCACCTTGCAAAAGAAGTCCGTTATCTAACCAGGATGCCGCGAGAGGCCCTTGAAATAAAAAAAACGTCCTAATTTCAACAGGGAAGATGGTTTCTCCGTACCACCAGTTTGGGATCCAATATTTCCTTTTTATTTTATTTGATGAAAAATCCCAAACATACATAACACTGCAGTGCTAATTAATATGTTGTAATTTATTATATTTTTAATTATTAATTTAATAAAAAAGGTTAGTTGGAAGAAATCTCTTTATGGGATAAGCTCGCCTTTGTACACAAATATTTAAATTGTTTCTGAAAATTTGTAAGTTACTTTGTGGTACAATAAAGTGTTTAAATAATAAATAAATAATAATTAATAATAAATTTAATTTAATAAAAATTCATATTGTTAAAATAAAATTCGTTAAACATAATGTAGCGTAAATTGGAATGTTCCTATGATAAAAATAAAGTATTTAATTAATAACTTTTGTAACTATAGTGAAAAAATAGTATGGTTTGCATTAATATTAGACATAACTGGCTGATGACTGTACTACCCCAGTCAACCGTGACCACAGGGCCTGTAAAGGGCTCGAAACATTGGTTTGTTTGAAAAAATAAATATTCGCGATTTAAATGCGGAAAAATAGTTTCATTTCTTATGTGTAAAAATCGCGAAAACCTAAGAACTCGATTATATAAGGACTCTCACACACGTTGTATTCGCGCAATCTGTAGCTGAAGTACGAAAGAAATAATGATTACTACATCACTTAAACTTTACTCTTGTTTTCAGACATGCAGACGACGATGATAGATATAACAATCCTTGCATCAAAAACGGTGCCAAAAAAGCTATCTGGAAATGCGTACCAAAAAGTAAGTTTGCCAAACTGTAAAGTACAAAACATATAGAATTTAAAGACATTTCATCGACTTTAAGTGCCACACATGGGAGCTGCTGATCAAATGGGAAGATTGGTCAGCTGGCGTTTTTAATATTCACTTTTGTTATCATTGTTGAACATAAGTGCTATTAATTGTACATCACAACCATAACTTTCGATTCTAAACGATATGCAATGGACGGTTTTACGCAATTCTTCTCTACGAAATCTGTTTTCCAATAGGTTTATCGTGCACTGCACCACCCAGTTCGTGGGTACAATTTTGGAACCTTTTTTCGTCATCGGTTACTGCTTAGGTCAGTGGACTTATTACAGCTTACAACAACCAAAGCATACATTTTACACGTTCTAATGACTTTGGCACTTTATGTTTCAGACTACGTGTTCGATGGTCACGAGAATGACAATATCAGGTGGATGAACAACGACATAGCTGTAGTGAAGGTTGAAGAAGGTTTTGATTTCACAAGACGGGTTAGGGGATGCGAATTTATACCCAGACCTGTCTGTTATAATAATCAAAGTCATACTTTAGAGAA
This sequence comes from Hyposmocoma kahamanoa, assembly GCF_003589595.1. Lineage (NCBI taxonomy): Eukaryota > Metazoa > Arthropoda > Insecta > Lepidoptera > Cosmopterigidae > Hyposmocoma > Hyposmocoma kahamanoa. The sequence goes on along the minus strand of NW_020653900.1, from coordinate 4,299,776 downwards.
CCCTGGTACAATGGTCACTATTGCTGGATGGGGCACCACAGGGAAATATAATAACGTAAGGGGTACATTTCCTTCTTTTTCTTGTTTTAACACTTAGGTGTTTCACTCTCTCTCATGCTTAGTCATGTCGAGTGAAACTGCCATTGTAGGCCAGATCAATTTATGAATACAACAAGAATAATAATAACTTCATTTGATCCGTGATTAAGCTAGTAACTCCTAGTGGTAGGGGGGTTAATCCACTGAATTTACCTAGAAAGGTACCAACGCCCTAATTCTTTTTATCTCAAATTAGTATTGCAATGTTCCGGGTCGAAGGATAGGAAGAGCAATCAACAGCAAAACACTTAAAACCTTGGTATTATACTTTTGCAGTGACCATTCGGTTTAGCCGCTACTAAGTATCAACGTTGAAAACCTTAAAAGAAACACGTGAACTTAGAAACATTAGTAATGTCAGAAGGTAATAAATAATTATGTTAATTCCTTTCCAGTGGGTGAACAGAAGGAACGACGGAGCAGGTGACAACCAAAACTGCCTTTTAGAGGCAAGCGTAGAGATCATTCCTAAAACCAGATGTAAGAGACGATGGGGCTCGCGATACCACAACATCATCGACAACTACATGATATGCACTAAAGATATTGGGCAGACTATGTCGGAAATTTGTAATGTATGTCTTGATGAGATTTTGTCTAGCATTGCTTAAAAAATACTATTATGGGCTATCTATCCTTAGTCAAGGATTTATAAATTATTCTGCAATTGTTGATTCAAAAACTAAAGCAAGACTTATAATATGAACCAACACAAGAAATTAAAATTACAAGTATAGTATTTCCTTCTTGGAAAATGTTTAGTCATCTGTTAACGTGGTGATAAATTTATAAAATGTATAATTGAGAGAAAGACAGAAAAAAGAGAGAAAGAGGTAAACCAAGAACAATGTACAAGTAAACAAATTAAGAAGGACAATAAAGTGAGCAGCTATAAATAGGTTAAGGTACTGACCTTGGGGAGTGGAGGCGGCTACATCGACAAGAGACTGTTTTCTTACAAGCCTTTCGAAACTGCAACTTGAAATTGAATAATAAAATTTTACTTGTTTTAGGAAAAATACGTAGACTGCCAAGACATAAACTATTCAGACGAAGAAGACATGAGAAGAGACACTCACATTGTTAAAACAGAAAAAGTACCGACAAATCTAGCGTTACATTCTGCATTACACAATGAAACGTTCGCTAATGGCTCCAGGCGATATCAAGAATTTCACGTTGCTGGAGGCTTTTGTGAGGTTAAGCATACGCCGATAAAAAATTTTTTAATATTTTATATGACAAGAATCTAAATCATGCCCTCGGTATAATAAGGCCACGTATGACGTCAAAAGCGTTTTTATCTCGTAAAAATCATAAAAATAATACGCACTATATAGATATAATTGCCACGAAGCCGGTAGTTATATCATATACGTGTAGTGCGTACGAAGGAGGCGGTAGGTAGTGACTTGCCGCCTCCTAGGCAAAGGCCGGGCTCGCACCTCTAAGTTTCTCGGAATTTATGTGCGAAATTTTATTTGATATTCACCATGAGCTTTTCGGTGAAGAAAAATATTGTGACAAAACCTGCACGTCCGAAGAAGGTACACAACCCTCCAGAGTGGCGGAGTTTGGAAACCCTCATCACCTACTCCTGTTTAAGCATAAAATAGTTATCGACTAATTTTGATCGTAGAGTCTTTCTAGATCTCTCTCGTAAAGTGGTTATTTTCTAGACGTGGACTTATTACACTATGGGTGCGACATGAAAAAGTATAACAGCATTTTTCATCCTAAAGCGGGTGTCTGATTTTTTCAACTTTTGTTTATATGAGTTTTTTTTACGACAAAGTACGCTTTATAGTTATAGTATTACAAGAAAAGAAAGAAAGAAAGGAGAGAAAGAGAGAGAGAGATGAATGTTATTTAGAAAGAAACACCGAGACGATTCTATGCTTTCGGATCTAAATCTTGTATTTTTTTAATTTCCAAATAAACAATTTCGGTCACTTTACATGTCCCATGTCACCCAATGGCGTGACCAAAGTAAAGTGTCATTCTTATACGTGCCACTTGTCGGATCTTCTGAAATCTATGTCAGTATCGTCACGTACTTAGGTATTCCATTTAATTACAATTAATAGCTACATCTCTAGCCAAGGCTGTAAAGTTGCCAACCGTGTTGTTCCGTGGCTTAGTTGACATAGCGTAACATCGGTTCGAATTCTGCCGGATCGAAGGAATTTTTTGTAAGTGTTCGATCTTTATAACTAATAATTATAACAAACCAGAGTGGAGTAATTTCACAAAAAAAAATGAATATCAATTGAATACAAATTTAATTACAAATAATAGCGACATACACGACCTACCTGTAAAGTTACCTAGCTGGATGACGAAATACTTCCCTAGATTTCTCATAGATGGCGCTACGTCTAAAAAGTCGTTTAAAACCAAATATAAAGTTTCATTGTGTAACAATCGTAAAAACGTAAGAACTCTATAAAAACACCGAATTAATTTTAAACTTATTTTTGGGTTCCGCTCTATAATTATTATGCTTTTTGATTTTAAACAGAAAACTACCGTGACATCAGACGTATTAACCAAATTAATGAACAAGTCACGTGTTTAAGATAAATTAATAATGGACGGTGCGTCGACGAAATCGGTTTCGAAAACGGTTTTCGTCGTGTCACCCTTCTCGTATACCCTAAGGGTCGGTAGGGAGGGTCACTATAATCAAAACTAATGTAGAAAGATATGGAGCTGCTCGTTAGCCTCCTACTTTACTTTAAAAAATAATTATTATTTCGTCACCAAAAAACCCTCTGCTGAGCCATCCTGTCAGAGAGCCCCGGGCCTGATTAACGAAGTAAGCGGAGTTCAGAAGCATAGAGCTATCCCCGCATATCCGCGACAACTAAAATTTCTCACAGAATACTGTATTCATACCTAACAAAACTTATTCAGGATTACTTAAATAAACAATAATCTTGTCTATTCGTAACATAACTACAAGTATATTGATAGCTACATAGAGGTGATAGAGTACATAGCTAGTAATCTAAACAACCAAAAAATTTATTTTACAATTATTTTAGAATCAAAATCGTGTTATAGAAATGAAACTTAATTAAACTCTAACTAAACTATTGCTAACTTTATACCCTTCTCAGAAAAATTATTAACGTGATATTTCAGCTTTCTACACTACCGCTTTAACTTTAACGTCGCAATTTGTTTTTGGCTGAAAAATTGATCCTATGCACAACATTGTAAAACCATATTATTGTTTCGATCTCCTTCTAATGGCTAATTTCATTTTGTAACGTCCAGTTTTAGTATTTAGTCATATTTCTACTATCGTGTCACAGATTTATTATGGGAAATTTTAAATCTTACTTTTAGTTGTCATTATAACTTACTGCACACTCTAGATGCTCGTTACCTGTTCCAAATAAATACTTGTTCCTAAACTTCTCTAAAAGTACATTTACAATTACTACAGAGCGCTGAATTCTTATATTCATGTCACTGTAATAGTGACCTATTTATTTTCATTGTAGCTGTCTGTCCTCAGAATGACCACGGTGGGCCCCTAGTTTACGGATCTGGTGTCACTTCTGTCGTCATCGGCATAATCTCCGCCTGTCTCGTGAAGGAGCGCAATAACAAATGCTACGGACCATTCCTCTACACGAGTATCTACAAGAACCGGCAATTCATCTCCTGTGCTATCTATAAAGACGTTGAGTAAGTATAATTTGCAAATTCAATGGTAGTAATTTTCTACTTCCAAATATATTCTTTTCGGAAAGTACTTCCTCAATAGTGTCCATTCCAAGACCAGTTTATCATTCTAAGTAATAGCGATAAGTACCTATCAATAACTATTGAATAATGTCAGCTAGTTTTATCAACATTTTCTTCTTTCAGGCCTAAATGTCGCCGTCAATTCAGATCAGGAGTAACTCATGTGGAAACAGTGCTATCGTGGAAGGATCACGATGATGGGTACTATGTTTATCTTAAATTAGGAACCTTGTAATTGTATTCAGGTGTCTCACAACCAAGTAGTACAATCTACAGATTCTTGTGTTAACTGTGTCCTCAAACAACACGGATATAACACCCATATCAGTTAAATCTTTGTCCTCTCAAAATAGCACGTAACATTGTTATTTTTTATCGTTGTTTTTGTTACATACCAGACCAGCGAAGTTTGAATTAGCTCAAGAAAATCTTGCGGCAGCCGCAGCACCCGCTGCAGCTGCCGCTCCCTCAGCGCAAGTTCCGATGGGCAAAGCAGCTCGAGATGATGCAACTCTCAGCAAAGCAGTCGTCGCAGCACCAGTCGCTCCTGCTCAGGTCAGTTCAAGGTCTTCCAAAAGTTCGCCGGCACAAAGAATGTGAGAGGCAGTCAAATTGTTCTTTGAGTAGAGTTAAAATAAAAGATAAACAATATATGCATTAAATTAAGAATTTTTTAATTGCTCATACTTTGCATTTGTTTAATTTTTCTTGTGTGCAATCCTGTTCGCAAACTCACTGTTCATGCAGTCACTTCTATTTAGTGCTTAATAAACGCTCAAGAAATTCACAAGTTGATCTAGTTTCAGATACATGGATAATCTTTCTAATTTGAACAACAAACAAATTATTGAACTGGTCAATTTTCACCCGGCAGATGCAAGTGGTACAACGAGCCCAGGACGACGTAAGCGCTGGCGACCGCGTGCACGGTGGGTTCGTGCTCAGGCCTGTCAACGAAACAAATTTGCCTACAAATGCTACAAGACTGCACAAAAACTTACTTGCAGCAAATTAAAGTTATTGTAACGAATAAAATTTAGTTCGAATATTAATTGTTTGTTTTGCTTCACCTTTGTACTTTTAGGTAGGATGCCTCAAGGTGCTATCTTGGAACCTATTTTTTTACCCTACACAATTTACTTTTAAAATTTACTTCATTAGAAATGTCTAATAATATTCCTATAAAAATAGTTTCTGATATCAAATTCTGAATTCGAGTACCTATTTTATTGCTAAAAATTTTATAATAATGAGTATGACTAAATGTGAAATATTGTTATAAAACTAAAATTCATCTCATACTTGGGTAAATTCATCTTGATGAGCTGTATTATTTAAAATTACTACCCAAAATAAGTTTGAAGTAAATATATTAAAACTGCTATTAGTATATCCAAGTAAAACATTCCCAAGTACCTATTTACCTAGTTATATTAAATACAGCGACATTTCGTATTTACGTCCTGATCTGTCAATTCTAAAACTTAAACGTAATTAGAACCAAAATATAATTTTAAAATAGAACGTAAATATTTTAAACAGTCTAAACTCCCCTGAAAAATCTACGAAATGTCGCTTACGTTCTTCAGAACACCGACAAATGTACTACTGGTTACCTAACCGAAGCATTTGATTGCCTATCCACATTGTCAATATATATTTTAGGATTTACTTAATAATTAAAGTCCAAATAAAAACATAATTGATGTGTATATATTATATTTTATATTAAAGTGGCCGGAGAAAAGAAAGTGCTATTACAATGAAAATCGGATATTTTCACTTATTTGCCTGATACTCTGTTATTTTATTTTGCAATAAATTACGTCAGATCTACTATACTGCCCTCGTAACGAAAAAAAGCACAACTATGCGTACTTTATACAGCAGTTGTGCCTTTTTTCGTTTTGAGGACAGCATAAAAGCCAATGTTTTCCCGGAAACCTAATAATTGAAATTTCCAAACCGTATCGGCTATGGTGATTGAACAGATAATTAACAGAAATATTTAATTTGGAAATTGCCTTCATGCAAGCGATCCTTCCAAGAACTTCTTTTGTATCATAATGACGAATTTTTGCCTGTACCTGATGTCTTGGTTTTTGTTACTAGGTAAGATTAAATTTTCATACAAAAGCTGAAAAAGTGCACTACATAGATGAAAGTACCACTTTGAACTTCAGTTAACGTATTGTTTATTGTATCAGAATATGATAGAACTCACATCATGAAATAAATAATAATTCAAATGTGCACAGAAATCACGTCAATTGTTTGGTAACAAACTGGTAATTCATCAAGTAATTAATAGATTCAGGCGTTACTTTCCGGAAGTCCATGTTAATAAAAATGGAAGTAAATTAATTTGCTACTCCGCGAACCCAATGAAGGTTAAATCGTGCAAAATAGCTGCGCTTTTGTTGAATATTTTTTCATTCATGGTAATTCGTCATACTATGAGTACCAAAGTAACGACTCTACAAATGCCAGAACCAATTTAGATATTTTGTTTCCTTAACTGGTACAACAGAGAATCGAATCTGAAATGAAATCCTGACAACTAACTGCTGGGTGTCAATTGGCTTTAAATTTTTAGAAATTATAGAGCTTTGAGTTTTATTTAGTTTTTTAAATAAATTTGGAAACAATCCTGAAATGTTACAGGTAATACTAAAAAAAATGCTCTTCGTGGAAATTATTTTTTCAGATAAAACCTTAACGGACCCAACACCAATGGGACTGTCTTCGGTAGCTATCGCCTCCAGTCCGACAGCACCACAAATAGCTGTCACTGAAGCTGCTAGTACAACTTCGAATAACAAAACTATTACCTTACCTAAATTTAAATCGAATGTTACTAGCGGTGATAATTATGATGAGATCTCCGATGATGGCTGGGAGTATGAAAACACCTCCTTCGTTGACACTCGGAGGATTTTATACAGCAGCACAGTACCGAAAGGAAAAAGACCATATATGGTGAGAAGCTAAGGTATACTTTTAAAGAGAGGATGTCTATATTGGGTAAATTTAAACAGGTTGTTGAAGAAAAATCTGCCATTAAAAAAGCGGCCATTAAAATTAGCATCTTTATGAGTCCACACCATTTAAGTAATAATGTTCGTCACTAGCCACCCTCAAAAAGATTTGCTATGGGAGCGGCTGGGAGGTTTTGCAACCTATTCAATTTGATGGTGGTGTGGACTGTAAGGCGCGGTTCTAGAAAAGTCGAAGAAGGAAAGTCGGATTTACGGCTATAGCATCGAGAAAATAAAGAATAAAAAACAGAAATAAATATTCTGAAGAAAAACTGTGCCGTACCTTGAACTTCTCGTTAGGGCCGTATACGCTGGAGGTGTACGTCGCCAGGAAAATATTCACACGCAAAAATGTCCGTCATCCGCAAGACCAGCGTAGTGTCTCCATCTTCTTTTTATTTCTTTTTTCTTTTTCTCGAAGTGGTCGCGGCGAGGTTCTCTTGCCGTACCACGAGCCAGCAAATACAAAGCCAGCGCACTCTAATGGCGACTTCTTGTCGCCTATCCCCTTCACTCAAAGGCATTTTGGCACAGTGCAAAAGGGAAGAGAGAAAGATTCGATGCTATGCATAACTAATGAAATTAACGTATCACCAAAGAAGAGGATATTGGTTTGAATGTGAAAGTTAAACATAGCTAACAAAAATTATACGGGAAATTTAAAAATAAAAATAATTCATGTGTGGCGTTACCGATATATCATCCATAAGTTCAGTCAACATATGGCTAGAGCAGGAAAGTTATTCAAAATTGGTCAAATGGAATAGTGTTGATTTGGTAATTTTTCTCAACAGGTATATCTTTCGTTAACCAAAGAGTCAGCTAAAGCTCATAAATACCGTGGTTGGTTATGTGGTGGTGTTATCGTAGACAAATACTACGTATTAACTTCAGCCGCTTGTGTCGAAGATGCTGATCGATTCTACATTGTATCAGGGACTACAAAATTCGTCGACAGTTTTGATTACAAGAACGATGACTGTGTATGTAAACATCGCCGTAGAGTCGTATGGAAGTGTATACCTAAAAGTAAGTATAAATATGACACTAAAACATAGACAATGCTACTATGTCGTTATCAAAATTTAGATCTATATGTAATGAGCATTTTCGTTCCAAGATAATTACTGAAATTTAGAAGCAAGTTATCACTTTCCAATACTTTGGTTTTAGACTACAAATTTGACTTCCAAGACAGTATAAAATGGTCTTCTAACGACATTGCAATAGTGAAAGTAGAAAAGCCATTCAAATTGGGAGTTTGCGAAAGTGGTTGCGAATTTCCAACGGATATTATCTGCTATAACAACATTAGTAGAGATTTGGAGAAACCTGGAACTAAAGGGTGTATTGCCGGATGGGGTAGCGGTAGTAATTTCAGAGAAGTAATTTTTTTTTGCTTACAGCATAAGTCTTTACTGGTATTTTTTTGCTTGCACTTACAGTAGACTCAATTCAGAAGCTTTATTTCTTTAGCTTTCAGATTGTAATGCTTTCTAGTCAGTATTTTTTTCGAATGTATGTACTTAATTTATCTATTGTTTAAATGCTCGTTGTTTCTAATAAAATACAACATCTCAATGCATTAATTGATTATTAGGGCGTCTACCGTCGCCAATCAAGTGGAAAAGATGCAAATGTGCATATTCCAGAAAACGCCAAGTGCTTACAAGAGGCCAAAGTATGTATTATGGACAACGAAGCCTGTTGCAAGAAGTGGGCGCAAAGGTTCAGGAACATAATCTCGCAATACATGATCTGCACCAAAGACGTCATGAAGAGAATTAGTGAAATTTGCGACGTAAGTAATCAATCCTGAATTTGAAGTTTTGGTCAATTTATTAAATAACAACAGTTAAAGTCTTTGCCTAGGTATTTGTCTGTCCTTGAAGTCATTCAAAAAATAAAAGAAACACTGGAAATCCCAAGACCCCTCCACACTAAAAGCGGCACTGTTTCTGAATGCAATGCGGCAATGTATACGCTTCTATAACAAGATTCCGGTTGATATACAAAATTTGCCTTTCACGAGGTTTAAAACTATAGTGAAACAAAAACTTTATACTAAAGGTTATTATACAACTTCTGCGTACTTGGATGACAAAAATCCGTGGTAGTAACCCGTTTAGCTCATGGAGGTAGTCTCGATCTCTGATGTTTCAAATAAAAATAAAAAAATATTGTAAATGCTATTTACAAAGAGCAACCCCTAGAGTTTCTTACTCATTCTTCTTAGGGGAATCTGCCTTACGAATGAGCGGTAGAGTTTAACCATTGTGACGATTTCAAGTGTAATAATGCTTACCTATGAAATAAAGATTATTTTGAGTTTGAGTTTGAGTTTGAATGCGCTGTATTTTGAAATTTTGATCAATGAAGATCTTTTTTGCAGAAGAAATATGCTAACTGCACGGATGTCGAGACTCGGAGGCTTATTGAAGAAGCTAATTATAATGCAGACGCAGATAGTAATAACAGAATCTTTAACGTGGACTTAGGGAGGCATTTGAGGGATCCGGATGATTATACGGCTCGGCGGTCTTCATTGCAAGGAGGATTTTGTGAGGTCTGTTCATTACGGTCTTTTTGAGCTTACAGACTCATTTTCATCAATTTAAATCAGACTTGGACTAAGGCATGCGAAGGTTATGAGGTTATTTAACGTATTAATGGCTTAGGTACACATGTTATTTTGAGTAGTAAGTAACACTTTCAGTAGAATAACAACAGGATCACAAAATTGGAAAAAAGCATGTGGACCTCAGCTAGACGGGGTTTTGATTTGTGGTAGGTAACTGAGAATTTTATCCAGTAGACCCATTGACTATTGTAAGTCAATGAGTAGACCCTTATATTTATACTCAATTATTTCAAGGCCTCTGTCTACACGTTGTGCCGAGTGTCCAAATAGTGTTTTTTTAACAGTAAATACATTAGATGGTATGTGACGCAGAATATGACAAATTAAATGTATACTAAATGCCTTATAGCGTACCAATAGCTATCATCCACCCCTTCCTGCCACTGTATACGTTATTTATGAAAACAATACTCTCCGATGTCCCCAGCAACGTGCGGAAGTATTATCGTTAGCATATCGTGGTAGAAGTCACCTTAATGTACATGACCTCGGGGTTTGACAACTTATACTTTGAAAGTAATGAAACTTATGGATTAAATATTTTGCCTTTATAAACAACTTGACCATCGTACTCCGACTTAATGTTGTTTAATAGAAGTAAAATAAAATGGCTGAAAGTGACGTGTTTCTGACTTGAAAAATAGGAAGAAAAAAGTTTTATGTATCGGTTTTAATACATTACAGCGTTGTTACGTTGTAATGTCGAAATTCTCATATTATATGTACCTACGTCAGTTGAGGCACCTGTAAAGGTGTTGGCTGAGGTGAAGGTTCTAAAATCTCTCACTAGATGTCACTAGCGGGGCAACGATCTTTAACAAAAACATATTGGAGAATTTCGACGACTCGATAACTGGACCCTGTTGTGTGTGTGGACTGATACCTGGACGGGTCGAAGAAAGTTTTTCTTTGTGTTCGATCTTCGTATTAACTATACAGAACAGAAATTAGTGGAGTTTTTCACAAAATATCTCAATAATATAGACTATATTTACCTTGTTTATATAGAATGATCACGGCGGCCCGCTGATAGTGAGGTATCAAAACAAAGAGAGAGTGATAGGAGTGATCTCGGCTTGTAAGATAGACCCGAAGACCCACAGCTGTCACGGACCCTTTCTCTACACTTCTGTGTTCAAAAACCGACAGTTCCTTTCATGCGCTATTAATAAGGATGTTGAGTAAGTGCTATGTCACTGCTTACCGATTTAATCTCTGTTGTCCATTACAATTTGCTTAAATCATAATGCCAAACTCAAAATTGTACGGAAATCTACATGGTGTTACCAAAGATTCAATCCAATCAATTTGGAATGTAACCATAACCATACTCAAGTCAGAATTTGAGTATGGTTTAAAGCACTCGAAATCATACTCAAGTCCCTGCCATTAGGATCGTATTTCCAGTGCTTGTGTTGCCAGTGCAATCCTGACTTGAACATTGAATAGATTTCTAGAATACGACCCTAAAAGTGTTCGTCACACTGTTCTCAATTTGAAATAATTAAATATTAAATTATTAATGATATAGTAGCGGTATACTCATTGTGAAAAAGTTCGTCCTGGGAAAGTACTGCCACCTTATCTATTTCCGCCGCCAAGTAGTAATGTAGTTAGTACCTTCAAGATATTAATCGAGATATAAAGAATCTATAAGTCAATTAATAATATTATTGATACTCGTAAGTTCAATTTCTTTCTTCGAACTTTCCAGTTCTTTCAAGTTTTAATAATATTTATTTCTTTTTCCAGAGGGTAAGTTACGTTTTCCTTACACAACACCTGAAATATAACTAACATTTATTATGTCAAATTTTTTTAAGTAAAACTTTAACCACGTTATTCGACAGTATGTGGGACATAAAAACATATTAAAATCTTAATGATTACTGTATTTTTCAGAGGGTAAGTTCCTTTTCATATATTCTAAGTTACAGGCAAAACATGGATACCTACTTAATATAAAGTTTTATACCTATAAGTAAGATATAATATATTATTTATTTTATTCCGCCCATTAGGAACAATGGATATACGCTGCTTTAACAAACATTATTATTACGTTGTAATATGCTTTATAAAACATTTTCATTTTACTGTAGAGAAAACTGCAGAAGAGTATTCAGAACTGGCATAACTCATGAAGAATGGGACGTTAACTGGGATGGATACAAGGAAAACGACGAGTAAGTCATGTTTTCACTTTACGCAACGTGTGTACGGAATATGTGTCACATCGCATCGAATCTACCACGAGTTTACTGTGACAGTTGTCGTTGGCGACCGCGTAAATTACTTCACAATATGTCGTATGACAAATTATACAGCGCCCCTAGCGGTCACAGTAAGAAACAATATTAATCATTTTTAGTGCAAAGATAGTAGCAATAGATCAGCAGCAGTTGTAGTAGCAGTAGAGTAGAATGAAAGAGTTCGACCGGGAAGTAGGGGAAAGGTGTACGAGATGATCCTTGGAGGTAAGATGATCCTTTTGAATTGTAGCGAAACTAGTAGCGTCATCTAGATATTTTCTTCAGTAAAATGTAGCCCCTCAATGTGCCCTCTCATCAGTCAATTCGTAAGCGATGTGAGTGACGAGTTCATTTTTGTGGAAAAAACAAAAATTGTGTGAGTTCGATCTAAGGTAAAGTTGATTAAAATGTTAGGCAACTTCCATTCTAAGCAATCAATTGCTAAGATTTTTGTATTGGTGCCTTTGTATAATACTCTATTAACTTTTTAGTGGCGTGGTAACAGTAGACAGCATACAGGTTATTTTGCTGAACAAAAAATAAAAATAAGTAAATTGGGGCAAGATGATTATTGTTTTGGTGTACAAGATGATCCGTGGGGATCATCCTGTACTGTATATATTGTTAATGGACCATATTTAATTTGTATGTTTTTCTGAGTACTGAAACCTCTTCATTAAATAGCTTGCAATAGGAATAAAATAGTGTATAGTATAGTATTCACATGTACTCGTATTAATTGCTGTTAATGAATAATAAATGATTACGTCACACAACAACAACGTTAAAGAACGTTGCGACAACCCTTACATATCAAAGACGCCGAACATCAAAGACGTTGCGCCACTGTAGGAAAGATTTTGTAATACTGTGAGCACGCCCTTTTCTGACAAAAATGTCCAGTAGCGTCCTGTGCCTAGATCCGTGCCCACCTGAGCGCCATCGCCTCAGGCCCGCTACTTACATTGTTATACGAGTTAAGAGTCTCTTATGGCAAAAAAGGCTCTCAACTCGTATCTTTACAGCTACCAGCAGGTGACTATGCAGGTGCAGGTCGCTTTAATCATTGTTATTTTTATGTTTATGGATATATTTTGTTTACAAACATTTTATGTGGTCGCTAGCGATACCTGTCACTGTAATTTCATGGTAGAGGCACTGAGCTTAGTTCTTTGACAATCTTAATGACATACTATACTAGGGCGAGTCGTCCAATTCCCGCCTGTACGAGTGACGTGTCAATGCCTATACGTCCTTCGGAGCGTAGGGTTGTTACATTATGATTATTCTCGTCCTATATTGAAATAACTTTTGTGATCCTAAATTTTCTCCACGCGAATTCCGGGGTGTGTAGCATCTGAACCCGGGTCGGTTTAAAATTGCAACGGAACCCGAATGACCTCAAATGCGAGTACCTATCGTGTGATTCTGGGACTGGCTGCTTGTCAAAAATTATTAAATTTGTTTCGCATCCAGTCCCGGGGTCAGTTGCACCTCGTGACTGAACCCGAATTCATTTTCGATAGATGTTGTTATACATATATGTAAATTTAAGGGGTGATGAGCTAGTTTCCGAACACTTTTCCGAGGAAATTTTTTTTTAAGGAAACCGATTAAAGTTCGAAAATATGTTTTAATGTATGATTCTATATACATACGAGGGACTCAAAAACTCCCGAATTACATGCTATCTAAAAACCGTTGGATTTGGAACAAGTTGTATGGCGGGTCTTATGCATGATTTGAACGAAAATTATATTGATCATTGTTGAACACTCTTATTAGTTAAAATTATTTTATCGAAATAGTGTTTGGAAACAAGCTCATCACACCTTAAAGCAACAAAATGTATCAACATCTATCGAAAATGAATTCGAATTCAGACCATACAAATTTAATGTCATCTCTCGAGGTGCAACTGAACCCGGGACCGGATGCGACTCAAATTTAATTATTTCTGACAAGCAACCAGTCCCGGGATCACATGATACTCGCATTTGGGCTCATTCGAGTTCCGTTGCAAATTTAAACCGACCCCGGGTTCAGATACTACAAATCCGTATTCCGGGACGCGCGTGCGGCCCCTCAACACCACACCTAAAATTTAGGCTCCCATTCAAATATCTCGCTTTAAATGCAATAACGTACATATTGATATCTTTATACCAGTATCGCGGATTAATATCTCAATTATGGTAACGTAATCATGAAACAAATGAAATCCGAGTTTTTATTATATATATAAAACCTACTGTGGTTTTATAAATGTATCGTACACATCCTGGAGATTCCCACAATGCTCCTTGAGGCATTTTGCGGCATACAGTGTCGGGAGCACGCCAGGGCAGTCCCGATACTGCACCTTGTGGTACACCACAGGCCTACTTGGCATGTGGTTTTATCATGACTTTACATAATAGACCTTTGCGATTTAGAGCACTGAGTGGCACTGCGACTGTTATGGACAGGCGTGTACTTACCATCACGGGCATGACTTGTTTGTCCCGTCACTTAATATTATATGAAAAAAAAAACAATTGCGATAATGACTGCGAAAATTTCCAAAATCATACAAACAACCTGCATCAAAAACTAACAAACCTATTTAATGTACACCGCTTTCGACAACTAGAAGGATTTTGTAGTTCCTTCCAAGGACACTAGACGGCGTTTAATGGATTTTACGTTAAAACCTACATAGAATGTTTAGATTTTTCCTTCGAATAATGACTAATCCGACCCAAGTGTCTCAATGCTATCAATAGAAATCTTGGGGCCCATCCTTATTAGAATTGCTACACGGAACCATTTGACAGCAGTTTTCGAGCGTTAACAACTCTTAGGCGTGTCACTAACACTTCTGCCCTCGGAACGAAAAAAGGTGCAATTGCTATATAAAGTACGCATAGTTGTGCCCTTTTTTCGTTACGAGGGCAGACTTGGTATCATAAAAAAGTCAAGTTCAAAAGCAGTTTGTAAGCTTCAACTCCTTCTAATTTTTCAATTCCTTTTCAGTGATGAACACGCCGCCAAAGCTGATAAGGATCACGATGACAAGTACATTTTCCTTTATATTTACTTTTTGAGGTTCTATCTAAGAAATTAAACTAAGACGGTTAGCAGTGTCTCTCTTTCTGTATGGAATATTACTGCTTTTGCTGACTTGGTTTTTAAGCAAGATAAATGACGGCTTCTATCTAACCGATGGCTCGGTTCTCTCTTGAATGATTAATTACTATTAAAGTTTCAAATTATTTAATCAAAGATTTATAAGCGAAGACATATTATTAAATTGAAATCAATTTATATGTACAGATACTCTATTTCACTGTGTTAATTACCAACTTATTGATTGAGAATCGTTCTTTCAGTGATAGTAACGAAAAATTGTCTTTACGGGAGCATGGGTAAGTAATAAATATCTCAATCTCTTGCATATTAACTTTAATTTTCCGACGTATATTACCATGAGAAGCCGTGGTAGCCTAATGGTTTGACCAACTGCCTCTCAGGCACAGGGTCGTGGGTTCGAATCCGGGCTCGCACCTCTGAGTTTCTCGGAATTTATGTGCGAAATTTATCATGAGCTTTTCGGTGAAGGAAAACATCGTGATGAAACCTGCACGTTGAAGAAAGTTCACAACGCTCGGAAAACGTGCGAAGTCCCCAACCCGCATTGGGCCAGAGTGGCGGACTTTGGCCTAAACTCTCGTCTGAAAGGAGACCCGTGCCCAGCAGTGGGACATATAAATAGGCTGATGATGATGATGATGATGCCATGAGTCTTTTGAGTACTTTGAACTAAGTACATATCGCACTTTGGGCCACATCTGCGAAATGACAATGTCACCGAAACAATTACCTACTGTGAAATAAGTAATACTCGACCAAGAGACAATGACAAGTATGAAGCTTGATTAATGTCATGCGTTTTTTAATTTCGTCAAGTGTTACTTATTTGACAGTAATTGTTTCGGACGGATGATGGACGGAGAACGAGAGTACAGGGCTAGGAGAGGCGCTTACAGATTCTATTGAAATTAGTTGTTAACTTTTTAGAATTAAGTTTATTAAATATGAGGATGTTTCACCACCATATTATTCCATTAGTTTTTGTGAAATTACTGTACTAGTTTGTTATAAATAACGTAGACAAAATTCCTTCGACCCGGCTGTATTCGAACCAACGTCTTCTAGTAAACCATGGCAGACGCTATGCCAACTAAGCCACGGAATGAACCCGCGGACCTTACGAATTTTTCTACGTGTTTGATGCAGATCTTTCTCTTTGGTTTTTTAATCACTTTAACAGCAAAAAAAAAGCAACTGCAACACTTGTAAAGTTTTATTACTACATAAGTAATATTTAACAATCATTGTGTATTCATGAGTACTCGTAATAATTACTGGTAATGAATAATAAGTGATTACGTCATACAACAACAACGTTGTGGAACGTTGTGGCAACCCTTGCATGTCAAAGACACCGAACATCAAAGACGTTGCGCCACTGTAGGGGACATTTTGTAACACCGTGAGCACGCCTTTTTCTGACAAAAACGACCAGTAGCGTCCTACTTCCATTTTTATACGAGTTAAGAGCCGTCAGCTTTCCGTTTTTCAAGTAGCGTAGTCAAGGTCATCAGCGATCAACTACAAAATATTGTACATAAAAAATCTCGCCACTCGGTAGCTTTTAAATGTATGATAGTTTCACTGTGAAGCACCTGCTGATTTAAAATATAAATAGGGCATCGACATTGGCGGCAGTTCAAGTAGCAGAAACAACTAAAACTCAGGAGAAAACTGAAGAAGAATCCAGCAATTCGTCTGATGAAGAGGATGAGACCGAAACACCGTCCGTAGCAGCTGCAGCAGCAGTTACAGGTTACTGAGCCATCATCAAAGTACAATCTGTCTCATATAAAATACATTTTTGATGATTCATGTATTTCAATGTGTTGTCACGTAACCATCGTGACTTTGTGATAATGCAAATGAAACCTTTTGTGAAAGATGTTTTAGCAAATTTTCAGATTTACGTTGCGTAGTGTTACAAAATGATTATTCGAAAAAACTTTTGAAAAAATTTGCATGGAAAGTCTAAAGAAATTTATTCGGTTATTGAATCTTTTTGTGACACTTGTTGTGGCCCAATTTAACTTCTCTAATGAGGCTACCATTATTATATACAAGTATTACCACTTTAAAGCAAGTTACGTACTTTCTGTGAATAATGGCAATGAATATAGATGTATCCAGTTGAATATTAGGAATAATTTGGTAACTGTACCTATCCTCCTATCCATGTGTAGTAGAATTTTAAATAAATAAATTTTTCATTTACTGCCTGAACCAATTTTAATGCCAAAAAATTTCCTAGATCCTAAATAAGTTCTTAGTTATTTCTAATCACTAACTAACGGTTAACAGCAGCAACGGAGAAAACAGATGTAGTAGAGGAAGGGGATAAAAAAGAAGTGAAGAAAGAAATGAAAACCAAGAAGAAGAAAACCAAGAAACATCATAAGAAGAAAGAAGAAAAGGTAGAAAAAGTACAGCCGACCGCGGCCGCAGCCAACAAGATGGAAGAGGGCGTGTCAGGTACACAGGTAGTCAATCCTTGATACAAGCGCCATATTTTCTCTGCTGCTTTATATTTCGCAAAACACTAGCATTTGAATAAGGATGAAGATCCGCTCATCGACGGCGATCATATATTCAACCACACAATAAGTACGATTGGTAGCTATTCGCATCATTTATGTTCAACGTTGATGTCGAGGGGTCCCCCTGACGGTCCGAGATCGCATCCATAAAATCCACTAGCTTATGGGGCCCACAAACACTTCGAAAAACCGTTACGATCAGACGGCACCGTTTGATCATACCAACTGATCATAACGTGTTTATGAAAAAATTGTGAAGTTTTGTACGATTTTTTAAACTGGACCGTCGAATGGAATATCAAAATTTAAATAGACAAATCGGAACCGGATGAACTGTGCAATAATCGTTGTCATGTGTGTGACGACGGAGACGGATTTTCTTAAGGCGAGAATAAAACCAACAATCGCTAAAGAGTCGTCTGTCTCCATTGCGGGACAGAACGGAATGTCGATCACTACGATAAACTGTAGTTGTGTCGACATGAACGTGCTGTGTCTGATTGTAACGATTTTTCGTAGAATTTGTATGGCTCATTATAAAAATTAAAAAAAAAACCATTGCAAAACCTACTATTAGAACTGTTTTTTTTTTATTAAGGCGTTTTCATTTTGGCTTTATCTCCGAAGAGTTTATGAACACCGTGTTAGATACTACCTGAGATATACAGTTTCTAATTCAGAATTTGCGCTCTGGACGACTCCATTAATTAATTTAGGTTAAATATTTATCTCCCTTTTGTGCTACGTACGTACTTATCTTACTGTCATTTCTTATCTCAAAGATTTGGCATTCTACAAAATTAGAGATTTCTTCAAAAATTTACATTTTATGTGATTTTTATATTTTTGAACAAACTTGTTTATTTTATTATTTTGTATTTTGTTTGGACTGCATGAGTAAGTATAGCATACAAATGATTGAATAAG
The DNA here is from genome assembly GCF_003589595.1 of Hyposmocoma kahamanoa. Lineage (NCBI taxonomy): Eukaryota > Metazoa > Arthropoda > Insecta > Lepidoptera > Cosmopterigidae > Hyposmocoma > Hyposmocoma kahamanoa. The sequence goes on along the minus strand of NW_020653900.1, from coordinate 4,281,391 downwards.
TGTCTACATAAAAATTATTAAAACTGCCGCAAGGCGGATCCCTGGGATTCATAAAGGTGCCTACAGATTTGTTTTTTTATTTTTTAACAATCGACATTGTTTTTTTTTATCGACACTGTGCAATTTAAATCAGGTGCCTAAAAATTTGCAAAAAACGCTACAATCTGCTTTTTGAGCTTGTCACGTCATCGTAAACGCGCGTTCATGACGCGCATCCCCCATCGACTCTTAAAGCCTATTTCGTTCAATTGAAGTTTTATAAAGGTATTTATTGCACTCATAATCACAACCTACCTACTTATTTTATGCAATAACAGCATACAATGCACATTAGGAGACGTTTACTGACTTCTGACCAGTGATAGGCAAAACATTGTTTGCATGTTAATTACCTATATCGACTCAGGCGTTACTTTCGACATACTTCGGCTGAGCGTTGCATAATAAACAAGTTCTGGAAATGCGCCGTAGAGAGGCGAAACTCGTGTCAGGCATATTTTTGGTTGTGGTGTTTGTGACTATCGTTGCGCTTGCCTTGTTCTGTTATTTTCAAGTTAGTTTTCTCTGCCTAATTTTGGTGGCAATTTTTATTATTTAAGTATTTACCGTGGAATATTATACACTCGAATATTATATATAATTCTCTAGAATATTCAAATAATAAAAATTGCCATCGAAATTAGGTAGAGAAAACTAACCTAAAAATTACCCGTTTATTTCATTAATTTTGGAAAAATTTACTGCATGAAAAAAATATTCAACGCAAGCACAGCTATTTTGCATGATGTAACTTCCACTGGGTTCGTGGAGTAACAAATCATTTTTTTCACATTTTCCATTTTTATTCTTTGGAAATAGAATACTTACAAAGTTTAAAAAGTTTCAAGTGTGATTCTCTTACATATACAGGCGCAGTGAAAGCAGATCCCCTATTTTACGAATCTAGTAAAGA
>NW_020653900.1:4242175-4280429 GCF_003589595.1 Hyposmocoma kahamanoa | reverse complement strand
ATGGAATAATCACATTCATACGAAAAAACTTACACAACTTTGAAAGGCATGAAAGCCGTTATAACACCCGCTCCACAGGACGACTGAGGGTCGTACCGCGACGGTTAGCACTCACTGAAAAAGATCCGCGCGTAATCGGCCCGGCTTATTATGAGCACCTACCCGTTAACTTAAAAAATGAGCCTAATGATGAAACATTTGATCGTCGACTGAAAGACTTTTTGTTGGATAATGCGTATTATTCCACTGAAGAATATAGGGGCATGGTCTTGTAATATATGTTGTAATTTATAGATTATTAGGTATAGATATTATTTTACCGAAATGAATAAATTACATAAACTTTATGCATACAATCATTATTATATTATATACATACACATTATAGACATAATTATTATTATATTATTTAATATGTTCCTACATTATTTCACATAACTACATTGACTATGTTAAAATTACGTAGTACAAAACTTGTACTAGATATTTGTAATTTTTTGAAATGTAACATTTATTACTATTTGTAACGATTCCCGTAATACAATATATTGTATATAATAATGTAAAGTTTACAAGATAATAAAATAAATCTAAATCTAAAAAATCGATATCTAAATCTTTCACTTCAAATCGACCAGTTAACTTGAGCTTTGCTATTATGGACGAAAATTGCAAAATTACATATTTAATTACCGATGAAATGTGATTCCGTTTGTTTTGTAATTAGATGTTTTGCTGTTTTTCCCACACCACCGAATAGAACAGCACGGCATTGTTAGAGATATTATCTTTATTACAACAAATACAGAATATTTTTTGGAATATACGGAGACGTACACACAGGTAGTAGTTGGCCTGTCTTTATTTCAGTGCAAACGAGAGTTGATATTTATAGCAGCTGTATCGCTAATGTGTTACCAGGAATATATGGCTCTTATTTCGTCTCTATTTCTGGTTATATGCTCGATGACACCGCCTGGCGACTCGCGGCCGCCGCGCGATAAATAATGCTCGAACAAATTAAAAAGACAATGTCAAGTATGAAGCTTCAATCGCTTCACGCGTCATTTAAATCTAATGAAAATCTATTACTCAATTAACAGTTGACCTACACAATTGTTTCGGGCGGATGTTGGACGGAGATATGGAGTAGACCCCCTGACTCCGAGGAGATTGCAACTGGTCTAGGGTGCCTTAGTGCAACTATTATTTACACTAGTGAAACGTAAAATATCCAAAGTAACCTTTTTAAAGAACGACATGAATTTATCGAAGTCTTAGTTTTTCGCTATTGTTACACATGGGAAATTAACTCGTTTATTCGGATTTAAATCGCGTATATTTGTTTTTTCCCGGGTCCGAAAAAACAAATATACGCGTATTAGAGCCGAAAAAAAATCATTTCCGACATGGATTTAATTTATCTTTTATTAGTTTAACATTTGAACATTTAAGTGACCAACGTTAACTACTTATATAATGCATGCGCGCGAACTGCACGTATATAATCTGTTCACGACATACGTGTGCGCGCTGAAGTAGACAAATCCATAGCGTTCGAGACGTGTGGTGGTGAAAATAAAGCTTAGCTGCAGTACTGGTAACAATAAATAATAAATACTTACTCTAACTAGAAAAAAATTTACTTACCATCGTACAAGGCTCAAGTGCTTGCTTCAATACAGCTATGCCCCTCACACTGACAGTCGTATCGTTAAACCAATAACCCTCCACCCCGCCTAGGTCACACCAATCAGAGGACCCGTCGCATGAGTGCGGGTTTCCAGTAATTGTTAGGCCAAATTCCACCTGAGAGGAAATCAACGAAGTTGGCGAAATTATGTTTCAAGTTATAAATACAAATAACATGATTATGAATACAAAGATCGAGCACACAGATTTTTTTTTCCCGTCGACCCGGTGGGTCATGAACTCACGTTCATGCTGCACCGTAGCATTGCTCTAACCATCTAAGCTACGGGTCCAGTTACCGAGTCGGCAAAATTCACCTATGTGTTTTTGTCATAGATCTTTGTACAGACTTTCGGACTAACTGGACCCGTGCCTCACATGGTTAGAGCAAAGCAGCATGAACGTGGAATCAAGTCCCGTGTGCGTTCCTACAGTGGGCGACAGGCGTGCACACATACAACTCACGCTCTAAGTTTGTACGGAGTTACCATAGGTACTTGTCTTAATAAACTATGGTTATAAGCGACAATTATGTAGTCGAGGGTGAAACATGCCTAGAAAATACCTGATATCTGCGTAATCGTTATTGTCCGAAAACAGAACCGCCAGGCTTCCATTCCTTTCCAGGCCACACCGCCAACGAAGCTAGCTAACTTAGCTTAGCTCACGTAGTTGCATGCAACCAACAGGTATACCAGCTAAGCTAACCAGGTGCAAAGCTAAATTAAGAAAATACGTAAGTATCCATAGTCACATACGTGTCGGGATGAAGGGCGACATATTTTACATAGCTAGCGGGAGCGTTGGGTTAGTTTAATTAGCTCGATTAGCTGAGTTCGCGGTGTGAACCGAAGTATGAAAAGATGCCCCGGCTACGTGAGCTAAGTTAGCTTAGCTTCGTTCGCGGTATGGTCTGCGCATTTGACTTCCAAGAAAAATGAATTCTATTTGCGACCGCAAATCACTCGGCGTAAAGTAGGTACATTATAGAACTAAAAAAATACTTAAAATTTAAAATATTAAAAAAATACTTACCCCTTGCGGTCCTCCTTGGCCGTTAACACTTACTAAACAGAGACATAGTACAAGCCATAACATTTTGACATCAAGCCTTTCAGCATAGATAGGTACTAAATGACCTGACAAGATTCTATCGGAAACATTTTATACCAATAGACTATGATAGAAATCAATGTAGCGTATGTAATTATTAAATAGATGTTGCGTGTAAAATCTGATAACATTTTTGCAATTGTTGTTATTGTTCTGTATTTAAATAGAGATGTTACATTGGTATTCAGTAATTGACATGATAGTATACAATTTTGTACTTAGTTTTGTAGAAATTGTGACAAAAGCAAAAAGAATACGTAAATTTTTATTTATATACATTTTTTATATAGGTATAGTACGAGGACAGTAGAATATATATATACCTGCTGTCCTCGGTATAAAGAAAGGCAAAAGCAGCAGATTCAAAATTCCGAAACAAATGAGTTTAAAATTATGTTTAAGCATAAAAAAATATGAAAAATATTAATAACGTCAGCCGCAAGTTAAGCGAGATGTGGGCACAGATCAACACGGAGTGTATTCCAGCCAATACAAGCCAGACATGTGGAAAACCCAGAAGATTGCGTGACGTGTTATAAAACTGACTGTGTAATAAAACTGAAACTAAATAAGATATTTAAAAAATCAATTAGGGGGGTTTGTAGATCTTGTTTCGCTGATCCCAGATAATTATAACTCAATTTTACGTGTCTTATTTCAGAGTGACTATGGTCGAGTTTTTGAAATTCGACTAGCCAGAAAAAGTCGCTATTTAGTCGGTTCTAGCTACAAAAAACTAGATGTAGTCGGTCCGCCGTTCAAAAGTTATAAGGGTGTTTTACTGTCCAAGCTGGAAGAAGCTTATTCCAGCGGCATCATTTCTCAATATCGATAACCACAACACGTAGCTTAGATCTGATTACACTAAAAAAAGTCGCGATTCACTCGGTTCTAATAGTAAATACCCCGGTAGCTACGTTAATGAACACTGAGATAGCGCACAAGTAGTTCGTATTCGCATTGAACAGGCACGAAGTGCCTTCATGAAAATGAAAAAGATTTTGTGTTGTAGAAGGTTCAACCTTAAATAAACTCCGCATGCGTTTGGTCCGCTGTTGTCTTCAGTATCTTGCTGTTTGGTATGGAGTGTTGGACCTTGACTCCAGCATTATGCTCAAAACTGGAGTCCTTGACATTTCGTGGGTACGAAATGTCTTCAATGTTGAGGTTCTTCATCGTATGAGAAAGAAGTTGAAAATACTCAGAATTGTAAAGGAAGCTACAGTATTTTGTCCACGTAGTGAAGGGCAATAGATACCGGATTCTTCAACTAATAATGCAGGGAAAAATACAAGGAAAGCCTATTCGAGGCAGAAGGAAAATCTCGTGGTTGAAGAACCTGAGACTGGTTCCACCTTAGCACACGTTCCTTCTTTCGTGCGGCAACCATGATGGTCGCCAACCTTCGTAGAGAAGCGGCACACTAAGAAGTATGTATGAATTTACAAAGTCGTAAAAAAATAGATTTAGTCGTTACGCCATTTTGAAGTTATTAAGGCGTTTTACTGTCCACGCTAGAATAAGTTTATTCCGGCGGCACCATTTTTGAATCTCGAAAACCGCTGCCCCTAGCTTAAATCTGATTGCACCCGGAACAAGTTGTGAATTAGTCGGTTCTAGTCGCGAAATTTTAAAATTAGTTGCCCCTTTGTTTGGAAGATACAACCGATTTATTATTTGAAAGTTATACCTGTGTTAGCCGGAGCTCATGTACAAATTTTACATTTTTTTTTAAATACACGCTATTTGAAAGTTTCAATAGGTAATGTTTACTTGGAAATTAGCAAAAAAATATAGTTATTTTTCCTTAATGGCATCAGGATTTATTGGGCTCCTAGCTTATACGAGATGAACGAGACGCGTGGATGCAGTCGCGTACGACTATTGACCAGAATAATTAAATAATGAATAAATGACTTGATTGAATAAACGATTACATTATAATTTATACAGTCATTTCCAACTACAATTCGCACCACTCATGGAAGAATGGCATAAGTGAAATTACGTCAAACATGTTTATTGGTCCATTAGGAACACAAAAATATAACCCACATCCTGTACCGAGATTACGAGGATGTGGGTTATATTTTTTGGTGGGTTATATTTATCTAATGAAGCAATGAACATGTTGACGTAATTCCACTTATGCCATTGTTCCTTGAGGGGTGCGAATTTATGTTACGTTTAAATTTGATCTAAAAATTCAGTATTATGTACTATTTTAGTCCCCACGTTGCGACATCTGGTATATGGCAATAGGTACTAAACAACCGACTACGATGTGTTGTATCGCAATTAACAGTCCTCTCGAGTTATTGGTTCATGGTAATACGACTTATTGTACGTGACCGTTGAATAAAGAGAAACAATATTTTCAATGTCTAAAAAAATAGAATTTAATTAGGCGATTCACCTATAAACGACAAAGTTTTAAAGTTCACATCACAACGTTACATTATTCGAAGTATATCCTCTATCACTAGGATTTAAAAATGTTAATGCGCTACGAAATCAAAATAAAAACAAAAAGTGTTTAATAGATTTATTTAAAAAAAAAATACAAAAAAAAACTCTCATCCATGCTTGCTAATTACGTGTATGATTGTAAAATAAACTAGTAAATAGTGCGTTAACAAGTAATATACATAAATATATGGGTTTTTTAGTGCTTGAGACTTGTGTGAGATATAACAATTTATGCGGCAAGAGACCTGTCCTCTATTATCTACGAAATTAGAGTTATAATGCTTATCGTTTAAGCGTTCAGAATTCAGAAGTTATTACTATTATTATTATGCTGCCTGAATAAACTTAAAAATTTCAAAAAATACATCAAAATCCATTCTTCTATATATAAAATACATCTTTTTTTTAACACTAATAAGAGACCAATAACGCGTGAATAGCTTCACACTACTATAATAGATAAATATTTTTAAAATATATCTTATTTATTAAAAATGTCAATTATATATTACTTTTCGAGTCTTAAATTTTATTTTAACCTAATACTGAAAAAGTAACTTTGACAATCTTAAAATGCTCAATATTTATACCAACTCACAATCATCGATATGTTAAAAACCAGCTCTAAATATTATTTAATTAGGACAATAAATTTTTAACACGTAACGTGAAATAACTTAAAATTTTTACGACAAGTTGGCACAAATATGTACAAAAAGATCCAACGGGGGCCCCAAAGGTTAAATTTTAAAAATAAATACGCTTAACACTAATCAAATCCTTTCATACTAGTTTCTAAACGTGTTTCGGGCCCCGTTCAAAAGCACCTTATTATTATTAAAAAATATTTCTTTCCATATATTACGCCGCGTTCTACACTATCTTTCATACTAAAAATATAGCTTCTTTTCCTCATAATAATTATATGGAAGAATGCTTAAAAAGTAAATATATGCATTGAATGAGTAAACAAGTACCAAAGTAAGTAGTAAATAAAGTATTTACTGTTTCAAATTATATGCTAACGTTTAGACTAGAGAACAACTAAACAATGATAAAATATATACTATCGTTAAGTGTTTAAGGCACATTGTCCATTGAAGCGGGAGACAGACGGAGACGTGAGGCGGCAGATACGTGTACTAATAATGACTACAGTTATTTTAAACTAAGAAACTGAAGTTCGGTAAAATTTAATACTCATAACAAAACAATGGCGATAAAACAAGTTACGTATAAATTTGTAGTGATCAATATACTTTAACAGAATTATAATAATAAAAAAAAGCGTAACGAATATATTCGCAATTTAGATTGAATATTACAAATACAAAGTAAGATAACATTAACATTATCCGATAACTTTGTTTCTGATCCCAACTACACTTCAGTGTACAAGATGCCTAATAGCTCACTCTAACCGCGCCGGCCGATTGCAAATAAAACTAAAAACCATCGAGCGAACACACGTCCGAACTATCGACGCACAACTAAAATCTAATCGCTTACACTTCGGTTAAAAAGCCCCTATTGCATATTTTTTAATGTACTACTTCCATCCCTCTCATATAAGCGACTTCTGAGCGTAAGTGAGCGAAACAATGTAGTCACCTTTATAATGTACGTATTACAGTTGTTCCAAGAATGATGGAAGGCATGGCTTATTGTTTGCAAACTGCTGTTAAATCTCACTTAGTAACAAACCTCGCTACCATGAAAGAGTACTACATATGCAATAGAGTGTATTAATTATGCAACTGCTTGGACCGGCGCAAAGAAAAATACCTTAACGCTAAAACAATTAGTATCGGAATGAGTTGGCCCAGTCCGTGTGCAAATAAAGCTATTCGTATGCGTGTTTAGAAATAATAATAGTCGTTATCAAAAATGTCGTAGGGAACGTATCGTTGGGACTCGCTATTCAATGTACCTGTAATAAGAATGTCACTATATAAATATAGCTCAGAAAGTCCACAAAGTCTACTAAATCATCGGTAATGAATGAATGAACGAAATAATGAAATGAATAAATACTATTTATAGCACATTAACCTCCTAAGGCCCAACAAACTAAAATGAAAAAAGCGCCTTTCTTTAGTAATAACGGAATCTCCTCTGAGATATTAGAAAAGTTCAATTCTTGAATTGGTCCTAACATAGGACCTCCCTATTAAATGATCAGAGATCGTCAACTTATTGACTGATTTGGTCTATTAGCACATTTATGCCGGCGCCTATCTACTCTTCTTTTTTGAAGTCTATTTACAATATAAATAATCTATTTAATACTATACACCGCTTTCGACAACTGGGATGATTTTGTAGTTACATCTAAGGAGACTAGACGGCGTTGATTGACTTTTACGTTAAAATCTACATAGAAGTCTTAAGATTTTTCCTGCGAATAATGACTACTCCCGTCACTGGATATTATAAAAAAAATTGTCTACATTTATTTCTCTCGTGAGTTTGGGTGTAATTTATGGTTGTCTATGTTGCGTCCATGGCACCCGCGACACAGGGTGCGTTAGTACTAGTTACCTCCTGCGGCTGCGGCTGCGGCTGCGGCGCAGGCTGGCGCGGCGGCGCGGGCTCGACGCACAGCAGGCGCGGCTTGTCGTCGCGCGCGTCGTCGCGCACGGCGCCCGACCCGCCCAGCGACATCTGCGACAGCGCGCTCAGCACGCTCTCCATGTTCACCATGGGGCTACTGTCGCCCTCGCCCTGCGGAAACAACGCGCTGTACTCTCCTCCTCGTCACACTACACTCGCATATCGTCGGCTACATTTCACTCTTTAAATCCCTTTTTCGCTCTTCAAGCCATCGAATATACAGTGTGTTTACTTGTTTTGCTTTCTCGCCATATTTAAAAAATTAATAATAACAATAATGTATTTAACATTACACCTAAAACATACATCTAAAAATATAATAAAAATATATTCTGTTCAATATTCTTGCTCATTGTATCTAGTAAAGTTTTGTAAAATTGTACCCAAGTGTATTCACCGCGGAGGACAGTGACCCCGCCACTCGCTTCACCGACCGATACGTAATCTTTCTCGATCGCCTATTTACCTATTTTTTAAATTATGTTTATGTACTAGTGTTGTTATAATTTACTAATTAATTACATTAGTTAGAAAAGTTGACTGAAAAAAGATTTTTTGTAACTTAGATTTGGTACATACCAACTTCAGGTTACATGAAAGTATTGCTAGAAGTACCTAGCTCCAGAGCTGGTGGCGCTTCAACTTAGCACATTCTTCACAGCAGAAAAAGCAAAAAAGAAACCAGAGAAGATTTTTGCGCCAAATTCCTCGTCACTCAAACATTTTACATCATGTCATAAGAACGCACTTGATGGTAATGCAGGGTCTGGAGAACCTGATAGCGGTTTTATTCTGCAATAACTCTTGTTGACATACCAAACCACGTGGCATTTCGTGAGAAACTAGAACGTGTGCGCCATGTCAGCGGAACGTAGACCCACCACGCAAGGTCCAACTCAAAAGTTCACTTTAACGATACCGAGCGAAGGGTGCACTGTCCCAGCGGCGTTCACACTATGTAACCATTCGATTTCTACCGCTACCGGAAGCAAGTTAGGGAGTGTAAGTATAGTACAATGGAATTACCTTTTGCGGTCCAGGCTTGAAGAAGTGTAGATAACAGAAACCACGAAAGCCCTGTTAATTGAAAACAAAGTAAATCACAATATTGCTCATATGTAAAAAAAAACTAAATTCAGTTTTTTTATAATACTACGGCTCAACTCACACTGGCGCAGAGTCGAAGCGTCGCGACGCGTCATGTTTGTCGCCTATAGCATATTCATCTCTATTTTCCCATTATTAAGGTACAAATTTGTGTTATGCAAAAATGGAAACACGCACCGACGCGCGAGTCATTCGCGCGTCGAAGCTTGGTTGAAGTCGAGCGGTTTCGCGCGTCGCCGCGCGTTACTTGGGCGCGGTGAGGCGTCAGACGCCGATCACACTGATCCGGGCGCACTAATGCTAGCGTCGTCGCGTGTCGCCAGGCGTTGTAGTTGAAAAACAGGACGCGACGCGACGTTTCGACTCTGCGCCAGTATAAGTTGAGCCTTAGCGTCGGGACAAAAAAGTCGTGCACCTTGTGGTAAGCGACATGCCTGTCCATAACAGTTCAGTGAAATAGAAATAAGCTATTCGATACATTTTCTTTTGGCCAAAGTTTCTAAGGTATTGAGGGGCCTCAATTGTAAAATTCTGATACAAGGCGAAATTAAAATAGATTCAGTACCTTTTGTTAAAACTCAATATGTAAGTACTCAAAGAAAATCATATTTAAATTAAACTCTATATACTTACGACAAGAACGGTTCAAAGTGAACAGCATTATAACGTTTTTTTTTACAAAATTAGCTGTCATAATTTATTTCACGGAAAAGTTTTGCTGCATCATAATATAAAAAATTAAATTCAGAATCGACGTATCTAATTTACTTTTATTGTCAATAATATAAGTTAATTCTATTCACAGCGACAAGGACGATGTTGGACATAGTGTATAGTCTGTTCCAATCCATTTTGAACAAAAAGTAAACAAACCTGTTTGGTTAAAATTCTAAAGCAATCACTCAATAAATCGAATAAGTAACACTTTCACGTATATTTCGAAGATTTCAACTTGATATATTTGATATATCATCACTTTTTCCAACAATATTCATTTGACTAGCATCGTAAAATCGTATTTGAAAAATGGTAGACCAAAAGTGAGGTTATCATTCCTCTATACTTCTATGACTTGCCTATGGTTGCATAGTGCTGTTCAAAAAAAAACATTCTGCTCAATCAATTCAAGTTTAGTAATCGATTATTAAATCGAACATTTCAATCGCCATCGAACGAATATTTAAGTGTAAGGATTTGAAGGAGGATTTAAATTGAAATTTTAAATATGCTTATATAGGTTATACAGGTAACAAATCGATTCATTCAATTAATTAATCGATTTATAGTTGGCGTTATAACTGGCCATCACTAAACCGTCTATGGTCAGGTCAGTGACTTGTTTGTTTACTTTTTGTTCAAAATGGATTGAAACGAGGTAAAGCAAATGTTTTTATGGAAATAATCACATACCTTCCAGACCATGATTTGAGGCTTTACTCCGCGCTCGGATAGGGCTTGTTTCAGGTCACGCACTCGCGTGTTCGGGCTGATATTCGAGATCTGTGAATAATTTAACCAATTTCATTAACTAAAGTAATTCAAATGACAGAAATTCGGGCTGCTGAGCCAGCTAAGTAAGTAAAGTAATTCAAAGTAAAGTTGATTGACCACCTTATAATATGATATGAGTGCTGCATAAACCTGGAGGAAGAAAAATTAAGACAAGCGAAAATGAAGACAATCGAGAGTCGAGAGTTTAATTTATACTATGGATATCAAAAGTAAAGTTGAAAGTCACATTTATACGGCACACGACCTTTAGCCGTTAAGTCTGACACTTTGATTGACTGATAATTTGATTATATTTTCAATATTTGACAGAGGACCCCTTGAATAAATTAGAATAAAATAAAACCTCTATAACAGCAGGTTCTATTACTGTCTACATTATCATTCTTTGTTTATTTCTCTTCTGATAGGTGTCATCAAGTTCTTAGGTTTTCGCGATTGTTACACATAGGAAATGAAACTATTTTTCCGGATTGAAATCGCATATATTTGTTTAAAAAAACAAATATACGCGATTTAAATCCGGAAAAATAGCTTCATTTCCTAGGTGTCATCAATTTTTTTTTTTTTTTTTTTTGAACAGGTGTCCATTGTACAAATTCATATTTTGTAATACGTAACAAACAATCTGGCCTGTTAATAATTTAATGTATTTTTTGTATGACTTGTATAAGACAAATTATTTTCCTAAATAAATAAAAAATATTTTTTGCACTTCTCATTCTCTAAACGTATGTCAATATAGCCTTACGTCATTGACCTACCAACAAATGGACGTCGGGTCTAATACAAAAACCACGAAAAAAAAAAGACCGAAGTTAACCTATACAAACGTAGTGACATGTAACGAAATATAAAAAACTAAAACATTTAATTTAAATTGTAACGTCATTGCAGTACAGTTGCCTTATTTTGCTTGCAACAATTTAAGGGCCCAATAACACCATATGCAGCTTCTACTGGAAACTTAACAAAATATGGTGCATTTTGTTAAATTTAGCTTCGACTGAAAATTACTTGAACACAAGAGTAATGGAGCCTTTATCGTAAATATTAATTAATTTTTATATAATTATTGTCGAATTTTGTGCAAATTCACTTAAAGAAATAATAAAGAGTTGGGCAGATACATACATATTATTTATGATGCCATATTATTTTCCGGCGTTAGTGCGTTTGTGTATGGACCATTCGAAAGACATGCGCCGTGGCGTTGCGCGTGTCGACTTTTACAGTGTAAGTTGCCCCAAAAAAAAGTCAAGGAAGTGGTGCGTACCTTGACAGAAAAGTCGATGACGGGACGCGGACGCTTGGTGCGGCGCGGCTTCTGGTCGGGCTCCTTGCCATCTTTGCCTTCTTTGCCCTCTTTGCCCTCCTTGCTAGCGGACTTGTTGCTGTTGCGGCGTCTCGCCGGCCGGCGGGGCTTGCCCGGTTTGCCCTCCTCGCCCTCTGTAGTGTTACCCTGCGAACATGAGATAAACAACTGTTTGAATTTCGATAATGCCTTCTAATTAACGACAGTCAGCTAAATTTTTTGTATAACGTATAGATGTACACTGTATTGCTCACACACAAGAACAAAAACAGCACACAAACAACTTAAAACTAATGTGCATATGCGGCCTTACCGCTAAAATCGATCTCTCAACTTTCGAGGCAGAGGAAAGCTAAACAGCGGGAGACGTATTGTGCCAAGGGTAAAATTTTATATTATACCAAATACCTACACATATGTACATTTGTATATATAAATATACGTAAATAAACTTATACTTAGTGATATAAATATATATATTGCAGACTAGGACCGTGTCGGAACATATTCACGCAATCCAGTTTTGAATAGTACACAAGTAGAATCAGTCAGTACTAAAAAAAACCGACTTCAAAACTCATTCCCTTAGTTTGCCGCCCTTGGAGGTGGAATATTTTCTTCAAATTGAAATTGGACCACTCCCGAGGTATTTTCTTTCCAAGAAAAAGAAATCATCAAAATCGAAAAAGAAACATAGTCGTAGTAGTGCTACCGCCAAGCAGTAATGGTCATATTACTGTTTCGGTTGTGAAGGGTGCTGGTGAAATTATAGAAACTTTACACATGAGACAAAGTTGACAAGTCAACTTATGTCTTAGGGTGACGGGCGCAGTGGCGGTGCCCCCAGTTCTTTATGATTTAAAGTTCTGAGTAACACTGCAACTGTTAAGGGCAAGCGCATGAGCCCATAACAGCTGCAGTGCATAAATCCATGGCTTACCACCAGGCGCACGCTTTGTTCGTCCCGTCACTTGGTATTATAAAAAGGTGCATGAAGAGCCTCCCCGCACGGCGTACCATTCCTTTTGTGTACATCTGAAGCACCTTGGGCAACAATCGGCAATTACCTTACGCCGATTGGCAAATGCTTTTACCACGATGGCAAGCATTATAACATAATGCCATCGATACAAGAAGAATATAAAATATAAATACCTCGCCCTCGCTGTGGCTCTTGTGGCTGCGCGTGCGGCGACGTGGTCGACGCGGGCGCTGCGCCACACGCTCCTCTACGTCCGTGTCCTCCTCCTTCAGCGCGCAGGCGCGGCCAGCGCTGAGGAACGCCAAATATATACACTACTGTTTCTATTTATCAAAAAACGATATCATGACGGATAATGTGGGAGAAATTTAGAACATAAAAAACTTTGAAAACTATTACGTAAACTCCGTTTATACATTAACATTTTTTTAGTAGTAGTAAAGCTCCTTGTGAGAGTTCGCCCAGGGAAGTACTGTCACCGTATCTATCTCTGCCGCCAAGCTGTAATGTCCGCATTACTGTGTTTCGGTTTTAAAGGGTAAGGGGTCCTGGTGAAATTACAGGCACACGGGGCTTGTCAACTTATGTCGCAGATCTTTGCGATTTAAACCACTGAGTGGCACTACAACTGTTATGGACAGGCGTGCCGCTCACCACCCGGCTCACGACTTGTTCATCCCGTCACTTGATATTATACGAAAAAAACAATGGGCATTGTTCACAATTTTTGACCTCATTTTTTTACACATTAAATTTTTTTTCGAAAATATAGACTATTTTAAGACACTCCTTTGGATATTTTATCATTTCGTAGCTTATTTGCCTTATGATTTTTTGAAAATTTTGCAAGTTATTTATTTGATGACGTCTTCAATGACTCTATAAATGTTAACCTTTGCGGCAGGGAATATTTAAAAAAGTAAATTGACATCTCTCAAAATGTCAAAAACGAAATTCTAGCGTGTAGATGTATTTCGTTACTTTGTGTTCTCTGGTATTTCTTTAAAGTATTGGATTTATCGTTCTACTATTTTCGCACTCGTTTTTGTTTCTTCTTGTTTTATTTAGTGCAGATATATGACTGACGGAATCATGAACTTTATAAAAGCTGAATTACGTAAATTGCCAAAAGTCGAAAATGTAATGATTATGGAATACATTTACTTAAAACAAGCTTAATGTAGCAGAAATAAGAAGAGTAAAAATCGTTCAAATGTTGAAACATCTATATAGATTTAAAACTAAATAGCTGTTACGTGGGCCGGAAAAATGGAGCAAAGTAGTCATCACTTGGTACCCACGTGATGGAAAACGTAATAGAAAGTGTCAACATCAAAGATGGGAGGATAAGCTGAAGCTAACTGTAGGACCATGTTGAAGAAGAGTAGCTCTTGATAGAGCGCACTAGAAAGGTCTGGATGAGGCCTATGCCAAGAGGCACGACGCTGAGTTAAGAGATGCTTATAATGTAAAAATATTTGTAACTCAGCTTAAAAAGGCTATGAAGTCAGATGAAAGTAGTAAGTGACAAAAATATTGTGAAATGAAAACTTTATACAGCTCCTACGTAATTAGATGAGATATATGTGTAGTAGTGGTTTTATATTAAAATTAATATTATAAATGTGACCAAATGTGTTATTGATGTCATAAAATTGATTAAACATTCCCACCATTCGTTATTAAAACAATCCCATTGGCCAGACCAGTCTGATCAACGGGAAACACTGGTTAAATGTATCTCGTGAGTGAGTAGTGATCTTATGTCAATTCTGACAATTTCAAGTGCTATTTGCTAATAACAAAAATAAAAGTATTATTAATTAATAAGTATTTTATTTACTCCATGATCTAAATAACAATTTACTTGAATCACACTTTTTTACCTTTCGACCGTTAACCAATAATACTCTTTAGTGTTGGTACCTTCTTTAAATTTTCGACATTATAAAGCTGTCATTTAATTAAAAAAAACTATCATGTAAGGGGAAAATTGTGTGATATTGATAAATTTCACATACTACTAGAACTTAAATAAGATTTTTGAATTAGGAAACTGACACTGGCGATGATCCCCATATTTTTTTATATACAAATTTGTTGCTGGCAAAACACAGCTGTTAAAAAAATGCCAACCAAGTTCTCTTCGGCAAAAAGGTATGCATTGATTTTAATTTCATAATCATGACATTAATCCACATCAAGAAAATGTGCTGATTTTAGAATTATTATTTTTTAGGAATTCACTCTTTATTAAAGAAAAATCGCATGCAAATATGGCACATATTTGTAGATAAGTGTTGTTTATGCAGTAAAAATTTCAACATCGAAATCATTTCAACATTTGAATAACTGCTTACTTTAAATACAAGTGGCAGGTTTTTTAATTTCTTTTCAATGAGAAGTGCAAATTAGATTTTTTTTTTTAATTACCTAAATTTTCTATACTGATCAAAATCCTTATTGCAAGTTTAGTCCGAAAATTCAAGTTGATCACTTATTCTTTATACTGAATCAATTCGTTTTGTTTTAAACAAAGTTACTATAACAATATGTTTTCTACTTTTTAACACTGTTTTTGCCTTGTCCATAGTAAAGTCCATTCTTCCATTTCGGATGTAGAACCAAACAGAGAAGCTACTTCATTCTTACATTTTGGATGCAGAACCAAATATAGAAGGAGTAGCTGTTGAAGAAACTTCTAGAGAAGAAATTATTTCAGCTGTCGTCCTACCACTTGTTGATTCCTTTATTCTATAATTTGTACTTTTGTCAACCACTTTTACGTCACGCTGTTTTGCAGCGTGTATCTAATAACCTAACCCCCGGTTAAAAGACTGACCTCAAAAGTCATTCATCCCCTAGTTTGCCACCCTTAGAGGTGGAATATTTTCTTGAAATTGAAATGGGACCACATCTGAGGTACCTTCTTTCGAACAAAAAAAGAATCATCAAAATTGTTCATAAATGGCGGAGTTATCGCGTAACACACATACAAAAAAAAACACAGTCGAATTGAAAACCTCCTTTTTTCGAAGTCAGTTAAAAAGTAGATTGGATACTTCTTAATGCAACCAACAACATTTTTGTTATAAGAATGCTTCATAATAGCACAAGACTAATGATATAACTAAATAAACTTTACAAGTAATGTGCAAGTCGGAGACGTATTGGGGATTACACAAACTCTCCATGTTTTCTTTTTTTGCTGTTATGCTGGTACTAGGTTAGAATAGCAGTAGCAGCTGAAAACATATTATTATTGGCTTTATATAGTATACAATAGGTAAATTACAATCATACTAATGAAACTGTTGAATTGATACCTCATTTAATATACTGATATTGCGCAGCTTGACTGTGCATTTGAGTTTTTGCTCATATTTCATAATTTTCACTTTGAAGCAGTTCACCAAATCTCTGGTCGGCTACAAAACTAATAGAATATTTATTACCTTAAATTAATAAATTTCACAGTAGTACTAACAGTGAAAAGGAAGACAGTGTTGTTTTATACAGGTTTATTAACTCACTTCAAAGTGATCTTCACAACAATAAATAGTGTAAACTTGTTATAAAGTATTGCAATTTTCTCTAATATGAACAAACCTCTTGTTTGTGTTATTTATTGAACCATTCTCGCAGGTATGAACAAAACACTTTCTGTATTCCATAGCTGTGTTATATTTGATATTTTGTTGTATTCCATGGCTATGTTATATTTGATATTTTGTCTCCCGGCAGCAAAATTAAAAGTTGCAAAGATAGTAAGGTTATGTTTACAAACGTGAAGTGACATTTAAATTTATTTTTGCGTTTTTGCTTTGCATTATGAACGAACAAAACATTATAGAGCTACTGATGACGTCATTGAATGGCAAATAAAGGTCAATACTATTTTTTGAAAAATGTAAAGAATCTCAACGTAATAATATTGACATACCTACATACAAAATATCAATCAGCAACCTTATTCTTATTTTTAATAATAATTACAAATTTTATTAGTTATTGTATTTTTATTTTTATTTTGTTTTATTTTTGGTTTTACATTGATTTTAATTTTATTACTGATTTTATTATTGTGTTTTTTTGTGTATTATGGGACTACTGTCCTGAAATAAAAATTATTATTATTATTCCTCGAAATGGATTTTGAAATAGAGTTTGAAAAAAATGAACAATGCCCATTGCGATGATGACCGCGAAAATTTTCAATATTATACAAACCAACTATATTAAAAACTAACAAACCTATTTAAATACACCGCTTTCGATAGCTAGGATTTTATAGTTCCTTCTAAGGACACTAGATGGCGTAGATTGGATTTTACGTGAAAACCTACATAGCAATTGCTACACGGAACCATATGATAGCAGGTTTTCTAATGTAGCGTGATTTTATTTAAGGCCGAGAACAAACATCTAACGAGAATGGACACTCTCCGTCCCTCCCTAGCTTTAGATACCGCACCACGCCCCGCACATTGACGGTCACATTGACTGAACGACAACAAGGCTGTCGTCGAGCCGTTTTCGCGCTAAGACGGCTTTGAAACTTGTACATTAATACATAACATCATTGTACGTTATAACGCACACATAATAACGCACACACTCAACATAGCCCCGCACTAGGGAAACACTGTGTCGCGGGTGCCATGGACACACACATAGACAACCACAAATTACACCCAAACTCACGAGAGAAATAAATGTAAGCCATACAAACATTTCTCCCGGCCCGAGAATCGAACCTGGGACCTCTGCGTGGCAGTCCGGCATGGTAACCGTTCGGCCACGGAGGCAGTTACTATTTATAACGGTCGTGAGTTGTGCAGTGTACGGCTGTTTATCATCATCTAAACGGGACAAAGAGAGGAGTTTCTTTCGTTTTCCGTAAGATTAAACGAGGTAAGTAAAAAAACTTATGTTTGAAACTCATTCAGTTATTATTTTCTTCGTTTTTTAGTGCAGAGTAATAAATAATACAGATTTAATATATCAATATAATGTGATAAAATACATTATACAAAGTTTCACGAATTTTCAATTTGTATTGGCGATAAATATGTAGTGAATATAATTATTATATAAGTTGGACACGAAATTTCAAATACCTTGGTTACCTTATTTAAAAGTATCTGTCCAAAATATAACATTTTATTGTTTTTAAATTTATTTTTTTTAAATAAACCTTCACTATTTTTCTAGTTACTGAATTAATGAAAAATATAATGTTATATCGATATAAATACCTAATTAACTTGTGTAATTATAGGATTCTATTAATATAATTATAGAAAACAGATTCGCGTTAAAATTTTCGCTATGTTGCCGCTCTAAACACGTACGAGAAAGTGACAAGTAATCTTGCCACTTCACGCACACATTTGCGCGTGTGCAGGTAGCGCCATGCTGTATGTAGTACTAGTAGGTAAATAACTTTCGCCCGTTGTATGGAGCGTTCGGGGTATGTTTAAGATACTGCGTTAGCGCTCACGACCTATTTAGAACAAGTTTCTCTAAGATTTAGCAAAAAATCAGTGCAATGTACTCACAGCATCTCGATGTCACGCAGTTGGCCGAGGATCGGCATCAGCTGAACGCGACGATTGGAGAGCAGATGCCACAGGATACCCACCGGTCGCTGGCTGAGACGTTGTGTTTCTATCACCTGTTAAAAAATATAATCTTTACTATTGAAATATTCTCATCATCAGCCCATTTCTACAAGCCATTAATACGTTTTATTAAGCGTGAATTATAAAATACTATTGGGTGGTCAAACACAGCTCTTCTCGCGGATCCATATTCATTTTATTTTATTAAAATAATAATAATATTACTTTATAATAAACATATTCGAATCGAGAACCTCCTCCTTTTTTGAAGTCGGTTAAAAATACGTAGTATACTTCTTTCAATCCATTTTCAACAAAATGTAAACAAACAAGTCCCTGATACGACCATAGACAGTTTAGTGATGGCCAATTGTAATGCCAACTACAACCGCTAGTATGACTCAATTGAACAAATCGATTCATTCAATTAATTAATCGATTTGTTCAATTGAGTCATACTAGCGGTTTTCCCTACATAAGCATATTTAAAATTTCCGAAATCTTAATTTTAAGCCCTCCTTCAAATCCTTAAACTAAGATACTCGTTCGACTGCGATTGAAATATTCGATTTACTAATCGATTACAAAAACTTTAATTGAATGAACCGAATGTTTTTTTTTCGTACAGCACTATGCAACCATAGGTGTATAGATGAAAAATAACCTCGCTTTTGGACTACCATTTTTCAAATACAATTTTACGATGCTATTCAAATAATTATTGTTGGAAAAAGCGATGAGATATCAAGTCGAAATCTTCGAAATATACGTTGAAAGTGTTACTTATTCGATTTACTGAGTGATTGCTTTAGTATTTTAACCAGTTTTGTTTAATTAAATTTTTATTGAATTGATATTCAATTATTTTTTGTGAAATTACTCCACTAGTTTGTTATAATTATTAATACAAAGATCGAACACTCAGAAAAAACACTCAGAAAAAATTCTTTCGATCCGGTCGGATTCGAACCGACGTCTTCTTGCATACCGTGCCAGACGCTATACCAACTAAAGTAAACAGTTTTGTTTACTTTTTGTTGAAAATGGATTGGGACAAACTTTAAGTACTGACTATGGATACGTGCGGGATTGAAGAAGGGCGGCAAAAGGGCGACATATTTTACATAGCTAGTGGAATCGTTGGGTTAGTGTAGTTAGCTCGGTTCGCTTAGTTCGCGGTGTGAAGCGAAGTATGAAAAGATGCCCCGGCTAAGTGAGCTAAGTTAGCTTAGCTTCGTTCGCGGTATGGCCTGCGCATTACAATGTGAATGTCCAATTCCATTTGAACAATCACATTTAAAAGCTTACATGAACATTAGAAAATAACACAAAGCAACTTCGTTGCTTTGTTTTTTGTTTGTTGTTGTTTGTTGTGTCTACATTGTCACTTATCATCGGATATTATGGTGTTTAGTTACTTAATTTTAGTAACAAAATTTTAGAAATTTAGAGTTTTATTTGAACAAAGTTTTGTATCTTAGGAATATTTCTAAGGTCTTTTACGAGTGTTCCATAAGTATAAACCATCTATATCTATAGTATTAGGTATGCTGGGACTGCTGCTTGTTAATCATACCTGTGTCGGTGTGACAATGATGTCAATGGGTACATCGTGGGGCCCGAAGAGCTCCGCAGGTAAGGTGTTGAAAACCTAAAACAAAACACGTTTGTTTTTCCATATAAAATTCATTTACAATTTGACCAACATAACGAAAATTATATATATATCTGTGCCTTATCGTGACGCCTATTTCCCAATGGGGTATACAGAGACCATAGTGTCTACAGTGCAAACAGTTGGTCCACCGAGATCGTCAAAGAAAGTTAAAAAAAAAATGGTTACTTATAGTTACAACCGACTAATTTCTCGTTTTTTTTTGACGGGACGAACAAGTGGTGCGCCTGATGATAAGCGACACGCCTGTCCATAACAGTTGCAGTGCCGCTCAGAGCTTTAAATAGCAAATATCTGAGGGGCACCGCATCAGCGCCCGTTACCCTGAGACATAAGTTGACAAGTCCCATGTGCCTGTAATTTCACCAGCAGCAGCACCCTTACAATATGTGCAATATATGCTAGAACTGTTGCAATTGGTACTCTTGGTATAATAAAGCAATATGCGATCATACGTTTTAGCCATATGAACAATCATAAAAATAATACGAACTACATGAAACAAATTATGTATATGTGAATTTTATAACTCCTATAAAAAGTTATCGAGAAATTTCGTTCGCAGAATCATTAAACCTCTCTCCTGAAGTTTTCATTTTGCAGATGTGGCCTTATTTCACCAAGAGCGCGAATTGAAAATACTTATAATGATTTTGTAAGTGTAAATCACCATAATTGGCCTTTTATATATTGCAAATGATTAAGGTGGCGTCAGCTTAGATTACAATAAGAGACAATAACACACTTTCGCTCAAGGTGAAAAAAACCTATACGAGAGTGGCAATCACGATCGCATTTCGATACCTCCAACACACTACGCCAACTTAAGTTTTAGACCTGTTCCTACCTGTTTTTATTTTGTTTCTTGTTTCTTTGTAATTTTTTTCACAAAATTCTTTTTTTTTGGAATTCCGTTTTTGCTTCTTTTTTTTCAAAATTCGGAGAACACAATATTAGTCAATAAATATGGCTGTTTACAAAACATAACAGAAAATGGCGTAATGTTCATTGGAGGAATCGATTTTTGCAAAAATGGGTGTTCAGGGTTGTATAAATAAATTTGTTCTGGATTAATAGTTATGGGATTGCTTATTGAGTGAATAAATAGGTACCTGCCAGTCATGAACGGTAGTGACCACAATTGTGTTGGGCTTGATGGCCTTCATGTGCATCATAAGGCCGAACTCCAGGTCTCCATAGCCTGAAAAGAGCACAAGCGTAGGTAAAACTTTTGAACCTTATTAAAAAATAATTTGTTAATGCTTATGTTTTATTTGTGCTGTGTTGCTATTGTTATTTCGGATTTTTAACATGTATCACATGTTTGTGTATACTGTGACGAATACATCATTTATCTATCTATCTAATCTGGGGCAACAGGATTTGAACTGAAAAAAGAACTCGATAAATTTTCATGTCCTAAAACCATTCAAAATCTCATTTATAAGTATACAGGCTAGAAATTTGTAATGCCAGCTGGAGGGACAGTACTCTAAACACTGGAGATAGAACTTTTTACTTAAAAAGGAAATATTCCTTTATTTTATAAAGAAATAAAACTGCTATCATAGATTTTCGAAAATTTCTAGCAACACGCGGGAATCGAACCCGCATTAACCTGAAAAAAATGCACCTTGAACTTTTATTACATCGATCGATAGGGTTAATTACAAGAATAAAATCTCTCACAAAAATTGGTTAATTAAATGAAAAAAAAAACATGAAATCTTAACGTATTTTAATAAAACGAAAAAAAATGGTAATCTAACTAAATAGTTGCTCGAAATGAGCTCCATTTTCTTGGATACACAAATTTAATCTTTTAACGAATTCATTTTGAGTAACTTTTAATAACGTGTTGTGATGAATTGTATTACAAATCGTATTCTGAACCTCAGCCTTCAACTCGTTTACACTCGCATAGGATTTAAGGTAAATAAATAAAAATAAAAAATAAATAAAAATCAAGTAAGATTCTCTTTCAACTTTTGCTGCGGAGTCATGAGAACTATGGTTGTGTTAGTCCACGTGTACGAAAGTCATTTGAACACTAAAAAACAAATATACGCGACTTAGGTACAAAAAATAGTTTCATTTCCTAAAAATCTTAAGTCGTTCATGTGACGTTAGGTACCATAGCTACCTAGTTGCAACACTGACAATTTTGCACGTAATTTTAATAAAATGCAAAGCTATTTTCTGTTTCTCTCACAATATTCAATATCATCAATCCATTTATACATCCCATTGCTGGGCACGGGTCTCCTCTCAGGCCCAATGTGAAATGTAGCACGTTAGTTCCATATCTTTCTGCATAAATTTTGTTTATAGTGCCCCTCCCTATCAACCTCTTAGTTATGCGAGACTATGACCTGTGCGAGCGAACCCGCACAGGGATCATCTAAGTCAGGTCCTAACATAGATATAGAAAAAAAGGGAAGATATGTAATGACGCTGCGTAAGATCGGGTACCGATGTCGACACTTTTTAGCTTGTGTGCAATTCAAACTTTACGCTCTATTATCTACTACTATAACTTTAAAATTTTGATTGGGTAGGGCTTCAAACGTGAAAACGACGTAACACAATTTTAAAATTTAACAAAATTAAACTTACAGAGAGTAAGAGTAGTATATAATAGCTAACTAATACACGTTAGATGGCGCTGAAACTCATTTTTTGTTACACTAAGAAATCACAGCGGTTTTCACCAATGTAATAGTTAAGTATGTAAAATTAGTAGCACATTTCACGGCGCGTTTTACGCCTGTAGTGGTGACGGTTGCTCGCGGTTGCCGCGGCGGGGTACTAGTAGAACCGCGCAGGGCGCGATCACCTGCGCGCTTGGCGGCCGTCGTCGCCCGCGCACTTTGGCGGTCGGTTCAGGCGCAATGTGGTGCAGGCGCACGCGGGATGAGTTCTCTATTAACCGCGCGAATTGCGATTAACTCCCACTAACTTCGCGGTCCGTTCCGCAATCGCAACGGTTACGTACCCGCAATCGCGGTGGCTACGTGCCCGCACAAATTTGCTGGGTCGTGAGTATTGAAATAAAACCATTGTCTAGCAGCACCGGCGGGCGCGGATGGAGACCGCTCCGTGAATTATTAACCTTATTAACCTTAAACTGACGCTACTCAACGAGGGATGTGGTCCTACCTAATCGACAGTTAGAAACCATGTGGCCGTTTTTAATATTAAAAAATTATTCCATTTTTCATACTATACCTACACTGGTATAGGTGTATTATTAAATTAATATAAATTATTATTATTTTCTTAATGGCGGCCACTAGGCTTGGGCCAGTGTCAGTATTATAAGAATAATATAAAAAATATGGCGATCGTCGCTAGTGTCACTTTTCCATTATACGTTACCACGAGTTGGTGAAGCTGTCACTGTCAAGAGTAAATTCGAACCATCATCGAATTTAATAAATTAAATTATGTTGTTTTTTATGAAGGATTTATGTAATTTTCTACAATTGTTTCTAATTTATTTTGCATACACATGTAAAATAAAGCAGAGTTTATTTTATTTATTTTTTAAATGCATTTGCTATGGAAATTTAAACAAAATAAGAAATAGTAATAAGAAAAGCAATCTTTTGATTTTCCTGCAGCTTCAATCCACCCTTCTTTTATTTTGAAGACATTGGAAAAACTTATAAATTAAAAATACTCTTAAAAAAAATTAAAAATTTATTTATTTCTCAATTTGGTTCAACAATGGTAGATCAGGTCCTCCCTTTAAGCAAATGTATGCTTGTGTTGGGAAGAACTCTACTAACTCTACTTTTAATCTACGAGTATAATGGAATTTAAATATCTAAATTATCTAAAACAATAATACACATACAATTCTCTTCAAGCAACAGCAACATACTCGTACAAAATGACATGAAATTGAAACGGTTGTCCGAAATTTGAGTTGTGTTAAAGTTACTCGAAATAAAAGGTTTAGTAATAATAATAATAAAATAAAAGAAATCAATTTAACGTGAATGCTTTTCGCTTCGATATTTTAGGGACTTTAATTACAAAGATATATTATATATACATACATTACAAAGATAGTAAGAAATTCAAACAAAAAGTCGTTGGAAAACCAAATACAAAAATATACACGACAACAAGCACATAGAAAAATTCGTGAGGTCCACTGATTCGTGCCGTGGCTTACTTGGTATAACGTCTGGCATGGTATGCTAGAAGACATCGGTTCAAATCCGGCCGGATCGAAGGAATTTTTTCTGAGTGTTCGATCTTTGTATTAATAATTATAACAAACTAGTGGAGTATTTCACAAAAAAATTGAATATCAATTCAATAAAAATTTAAAATACAGTGAATAGCGACATCTCTCGCCAGGGCCGGCAGCTATAAGGGTATCTAACTGGGTGATAAAGCTTTCACAGATTTCTCATAGATGGCGCTACGACTAAAAAGTCGTTGAAAAACCAAATACAAAGACACGACAACAAGCAATAGAAAAATTCGTGAGGTCCGCTGGTTCGTGTCGTGGCTTAGTTGGTATAGCGTCTGACACGGTATGCTAAAAGACGTCGGTTCGAATCCGGCCGGATCGAAGGAATTTTTTATAACAAACTAGTGGAGTAATTTCACAAAAAAATAATTGAGTATCAATTCAAAAAAAATTTAAAATTCAAACATTTCAGTAAAAATTTATTGTCGATAAACATCGTTAATCGTAAATGAACATCACTATATTTGAGTCTAGAAATTTCTATCATTGAATAATAATATAAATAGTAACTAAAAATGCAAATAGCCGGTGGAATGTTATCTCACTGGTTTAAAAATTTTTGTTTTCACTCCAATTTTTACAACGTGTATTGCTACAACTTGACATTTTCCCGTTTTACGAGAAATCTTGTATGTACAACGATCGCCATGTCAATGTGTCGATGTTTGTAGGCGTGTCACTTCGACATGATCATTTTGATCAAATCGAGGCGACACGAACCACGCCCCCATACCAAATCTGCCCTTTTTTTCTATATCTACGGGTCCTAACCCCAGATCAGCCCATTTGCCCCGACTTCATTCCGTTCTCTGCAAGCCTAGTGTCTTAGGTGAGACGCCCCGGGTGCACGTACAGTACCCTCTCCATTTTCCAGATAGGTACCGGAGCAGTAGGCACGCTCACTCGACTAACGGTTGCCGACTCTAAGTCGAATAACGGCGTCTCTCCAGTTTCCTAATTCCTACGCGGCCTATCTCTCTAGATGTCTTTCTCATTCTCTACTAGGTCTCCGGGCTAGTGTCGTAGATGCCTGATAGCGTGACCTGCTACAATGTCAGGGCATAGCTACCGACTTAAAGGGCAACTCACGTGCCCCGCGCGTCTCCTCGTTTCAGGTCCTCAACTAGACCGCTACTAAGACGATGGAACGAACGACCCGGCCATATGCTACCGGGGCAGATGAACGAGTTCATCGCTGCAGCGAATCACCCGACGAGGTCCATACCCGAGGTCCATGCCAGTGGTACGCCTTCTGAGACGCCTGTGCGGAGAGCTTGACTCGGACGCCCGTCCCCGAAAAACCCTATCTCTCGAGTCGGTAGACAAGGTAAGTAGATGAAACCATTAGGCTACCGCAGCTCTCCCAATAATTCTAACATTACTTATTAATGATTGAAGTTAATAAATACAGTGAGAAAACTGCTGCCACGCCATCGTACCGCTCAATGATTCCAGGTTGTTTACAGGTTTTATAAATAAAATAATTATTAGGACAAAATGTTTTAATGACAAACTGAATGGCGGAAAAGAATTTAAGCGCGCTGGGTCGACGAACGCACAATGAATTGGGTCAAGATTATTTAAAGACGGAAAGACGCTCTGTTTTATATTAGCATTTTACATTATTCTATATTTTTTACAAATTTAGATGTGCACTCATACACAATTGTGTATACAACCCATATACTTCTAGAGAGGTTTTTCGTATATAACAAGCTGTGCTATCATTTTATTGCAAGGTCGAATTAATTAGAACATTATTGCACCCTACTCTTAGGCGCCGCGCAAACGTGTGTCATGTTGGATACAAGCAACCGGCAACTAGAAGCGAATATTCTATTTTCCTACAATTGATACGAAATCGACACAGTTGCCAGTTGCGGTAGTCGGACACTGTCGCCAGTTGCCGCAACAGCAATTTATATGAAAAAAGAATATTCACTTCTAGTTGCCGGTTGCTAGTTCGCGCTTCGCCTAAAAGTAAGGTTACCATTATCAACAAATTATGTACCTATACTCCGTCCAACTATTATATTTAACTTTTGAGAGCTCGAATTCTAATCAATTAGTGATGTCCTAATGCGTTTCCGATTCGATTTTTTATGACAATCGATTTTATTTACGAATAAGTTTTAATCGTTAATGTGAGCGGGTTTGAAAAAGAAGATATTATCTGATTGGGATCGTGATATTGAGTTTGATAATTTGTGTACTCAAGAATTAATAATTAATGTTAACCGAGGATTTAAGTGATTATTCCCGTTCATATAAAGAAGAATCCGACGATCCATTGTAATAAACAATAAGAATTTATATATTATAACAAAATTTATTTCATTTCATTATAATTTATTAGACAGGTACCAAAATTTATCAACTTGAATAATCTTCCTTACATAATCTGTTGGCTCGATAAAAATCGGAGTTACAGAGCATGTCGCTTCGCTAAAATTTAAAAATAAAAGAGTCCAGGAAGTATAGCATTTTTTTGTCTATGGTTGTACGTCAATAATTACGGAACTTCAGAGGCATGCATATGTCAAAAGTTAAATAAATGGTTGGACGGAGTACAGCAGTGAAGTTTCTTTATTATTATTGCACTCTAGAATAGGTTTTTATTATTCGTAATCATCATTTTACACTACAGTCCGACTACAAACTACAACGCTATAACTTGACCTTTTCAAGGCGAGAGTGAATAGGCAATATTAAGGTGTGTATGCTACGGTCGTCGACCTCATCGTCAGTTTCCATCAGGTGAGATGACGATCAAATGCGCACTTATTTAAAAAAAATAACTTCCGTAGCCGGGTCTGTGTATCGCGGTCGCACTCATCTGCGGACCGCGACTTGAATGATGTCGTCGTCTACCAATCTCGCTGCAGTAATTTCTACGTTCTACTACTATTGAATGTTCTACTGTTAAATAACGTTAATTAAAATAAAATCTAAAACGCTCTGTCTTCGTATGTAAGTAATTACAATTCGCAATACATTAGTAACGCAGATTCCCCTGATAAGAATGAGTAAGAAACTCCAGGGGTTGCCCTTTTGCTCGTTGTAAATAGATATCTATTCAAGTTCATCATTTACATTAATTAAGTAAAAATATCCGTGTAGTAACAATATAATTTTTATATGGTAGAATTATAGATAAGAGACTACAAATAATATATAGAACTTATTACATACGTAAGATTATAAACCTGACATCCAATTATAATTGTACACAACATTCATATTAAGTCCGTGCGATAAGAAAAACAAAATTAAAAAAATTAATTGAATGTTTTGCTTAAATTTAAGTTGCGCTTTTATAAAAGGTATACTATACAAAAATGTCATGGTAGTAACATCGACTATGTGTAAAATGGTCCTTTTTTAAAGTTGTTTGTAATTGTGGCACTTCACATGGCTATTTTTTGTATTTGCATATTTGATATATTTAGCAAATAATCACGACGTGTAGATAGCGTGTGTGACGAAGTATTTGCCTTCTTTTCCTATTCGAAAAATACAGCAAACACCAAACCGCGTTTCCGTGCGCTGGTCGGTTTCTCGACGCACATCAAGGACTCAAATAGGCAAATACACAAGTAGTAAAATTGAACAACTGACACAACCCTAAACAGTAGGTTCAACTAGACGAGAATTAAGGATAGATTTAGCAATTTAAGGTAGTCCCTACACTAATCAATACGGAATCGCATTGAGCCGGTTAGAAAACAGAATGCAATATATGAAAGTATCACTCGTTCGATATTTATGGCCTACTAAAGAATGACCATAAGTGTACCGCACGAGTAAACGCCGCAATGTATTACGAATCATACACTTGTTTACATATTTGTTTTCTAGATATTCATTCAAAATGAAAATAATTGATTTTAAAATAAATTATACATATTCTGATTACAAAATTCCTTAACTGTGGAAGGAAACGTCCCCGTTTATTCATTTATTCATAGCTGTGGTGTTATTGAAGTTTCTAATAGCACAATTAGGCATTTTTCGCGTTTTCGACTAATGTTCAACTACGATCTTTAATTTTCATGAATATTTAGATTCAGATTTCAAATTTGTTTATCTAGTTATATCTTTTTATTTTTCGACACTTGTCAAATACCCTATTGTTTGTTGTTACAATAATATTGAACCGAATTGAAGTGGGGTCGTCGCCTCGAGAGGCAGACAGGAAGTGGCAATTCTGTAGTGAACAGCTTTACTGTGCTAATATGGGAAAAGTAATTTCAGACCTAGTAACTAGTAATTTAAGTCTTAAACTAGCAAAACATATTGTAGTAGGATACACACTATTACTTCTATCACCAACTGGTGCAAGGAGACTATGTTCGTGAAGTACCTCTTTGAAAAAATAAAAATCATTTTTAACATTCGCTTTGCATTATGCTCTAACATTTCAGAGCGGGAATAATCGCGATTAAGCAATATAATAAATATTTTAACCAAGTCAAGGAATTACATACCTCTGCCTTTTCCAATACGGTACCCCTCCTTGGAGACCGCAACTGACCCCATGACTACGAGATCCAGGGACACCGAGTCTTCAATGCCTGGAAGGAGTAAACAATTGAACATGGCAAATTATACACCGCAATACTGGGATATAGCGAAAAAATCACGACTTCCTTGTTAACACTTTTTTGATTGCACTTTCAATACCGTATAAAACAAGCCGTAGTAGTAGTGCCCATTCGATGGATGATTACTTCTCAATCGAAAAGTTGACTCGAATCCCCGTGTCGGCAGGTACAGTCATATCATATACATGAGATACCTGTGACCCCGTCACATGCCCAAACCGACCTTTGGTTCTGAGACGTATTGAACAAACAAAAAATTAAAGCAATTTCAACTTTGTATAAGCAATACAGTGGAGTGTTGCTTGACGATGATCAATTTATTTTTAAAACCAGTACTAAATTTCGTCATTTAACATGCAAGTAAATTGGTCGGGCGGCTCGTTGTATCGACTGCCAGTTATAATACCCGTGGTTCGATTCCACGAGCTCTATTTTGTTACATTTTAACAGCATTGTTTCACTTTTTGATGTTAACGTTGACAAAGCACAATATTTGCTCACTAAAAATTGCTTAAGGTGGGTGGGTAGATATTATTAATAAGGCGTAGGGTGGGTATGGATAGATTAACAAATCATGAAATCACTGCAGTTTGCATACCATCGATCGTGTCTTCTGAATACGCGTTGTTCCACGTTTCGTTCCCATTTATCCATTCAGTTTTAATTACTTTCAAGATTTTAGTAACTTTCAAAGTTTTCTTTCTTGTTTTAATAAGTCGCACTTAACGGAATTATTAAAATTAGAAATATTGTTCTATATGAACAAGACTTAGACATTCATTACACCTATCCAGAGGTTAAAAACAAAATAAAATACAATATTATATAGTCATAGCTAAATAATATTTTATTCTTATGTGACTCGAACCATGCTTGCCTCAACTTGCAAAGCAATCCTTATATCGCTAGACCGGCCACGATCGCTGGTTGAAATTCGTATTCTATATTTAAGAAAGAATCATACGTTAAGGATCAAATTGGCTTAAAAACTTTCTTACAGTGTCATTCGCTAATGAGACGACCAGCTCACAGCTCACAGATTAAAGATTAAGTTTGTTTAACAATTTTCTCCACATATCGAGTTCTTAGGTTTTCGCGATTGTTACACATAGGAAATGAAACTATTTTGAACCCGGGACCTCTGTGTGGCAGGCCAGCTGGTAACCGTGCGGCCACGGAGGCGTTTATTACTGTATAAAACGATTTGTCCAATTCGTCCAAGATGTTGAGTCAATTCACTGGCAACAAACAGAAAACCAGTTCTGCGTACTGGACGCTCATCTGGGTTGAAACATGAACTGTGTTCAAAATTATTCTATTACCAATCATTCAAACGTATGTGTAGCCATTGTAGACCGTATTATTTACGGAAACCGACATTTTAAAACGGTGCTAAGTTGGTATTGTCGTAGCGTTACATCTGATTGGAAACTTCCGATACCTACTTTACCATCTGCGATGTGCCTCTCCAGCGTGAGGTGTGCTATACACACATATTCAAGCGGGATCACTTGACTGGTCGAACAACAAAACCGTCGCGTTAAGTCTACATAATATATTATGACTTCAGTTGTAATACGTATTGTCTGACGCAACGATAAACAGCGGTAAACACCACCCAAAACTGGTAAATTCACGTACAGACGTTAAAGAACCCTGGGCCAGATTAAGGGTCAATTTATATTGCCGCGGAACCGAATTGCGAGGGAATTTGTTTAGCAGTAGAGCTCCTTGCGAAAGAGTTCGTCCAGGGAAATACTGCCACCTTACCTATTTCGTACTGTGAGCATGCTGATCAAATTACAGGCACATGGGACTTGTAAATTTATGTCTCAGGGTGACAGGCGCAGCGGCAGTGCCCCTCAGATCTCTTAAAGCTCTGAGTGACACGGCAACTGTAATGGACAGGCGTGTAAATTACCACTAGACACACGACTTGTTAGTCCCGTCACTTGATATTATATTATAAAAAAAAGCTGAAAACGCCGAGATTACGCGAGAATTCTTTGGAAAACACGCGACCTGTTTTTTCAGTTTGTTCGTTACACAATTGATATAAAGTTCGTTATGCAACGGTTGGAAATGGAAACGAATTTTCTTTTCGTTTCCATTCCGTGGCAATGTAACTTAATCCCCAGGCATGCCGTAAATCATAGTCGAAGAACATCATGGTTCGACATCAGCACCAGAGTAGGTACATACATAGTCATCACTTATTTTTATTATTTTTGTATTATTTCTTTTATTATTATTATTATTTTATTGTTTCTAGTAGCCTAATACTGGTCTAAATGATTGGTAGAAGACCGCACTTCCAAGAAGAAGTCGTTCGCTAATGGCAGCTCTTATCACGTCATCTCAGGGTGCCCCACTGGTGGAGCATTTACAACTCGCTCATCAAGCGGAATGTACCACCGGTGGTCACGCAAGGAAGCCGCAGTGTGAAAATGCTTAAAGATATGAAGATTTTTCCTGTAGTTTTTGAGTGCAATTTACTAATTTTGTTCAATAGTCCCTTAATTTTTAAGTATATTTATTTACTTCGCAAATGGCATGCGTGGCTGTCGCTGCATTTGGAACATGTTATTGCATTTCCTGCATAAGAAAACTTATTTCATAATACATTCATTAATAATTTTAGAACTTGTCAGTAACATAATCTTAGTAAAGAGTACCAAAAACAATCGACCTTAAAATATCGTGGAATTACATCTATTCGCAAAGTTTTATTGAAATCGGTTACCGGAAAGTGCGCGGAACCGGATTCATCCCCTAGAGGTGAAATGTTTTCCTCAAATTTAAGTGGGACCAATACTGATACCTTTCCGACAAGAACGAATCATCAAATTCACTAGACAAAATGTGCCGAGTGAGTGAGTTATCGCATAACATACATACAAAAAACAATCCGTCGAATTGAGAACCTCCTTTTTGATGCCGGTTAAAAATAAGTATAACTAGGTCAAACAATGCGCATCAAAAATATTGCTATTTATGCTTACCAATCGGCTTGCCATAAGTTTCCATGCCATTACGGGATACCGCCTTTCTGATGGCAGCAGGGCCTGTTTCGCCTTCGGGCAGCTCCAGGCGGTTCAGGAACCCGTTCTGCAGACGCGGCACCGGCACGTACAGGGTCTTCTTTTGTTCAAGGCAGATTACCCTGGTATGGTAAAATTACGGTGAAATCGTTTTCACACATTATTGTCAACATTATACATCGCTTCATCGTTCATCTCTCTAGGCATATATTGCTTCAAAGTAAAGGTAAGTAGTGCTGGCAGCTATCTCGCCCAATTTATTAGCACAGCCACGCAGAGGGATGGCTGAAGGCATTTTGATTTAATATAGCCTTAGTTTTTCAATTGCTAAGGTATATTATTCTTAAGGTTAAGGTTTATATTGTCTCAATTCTTTGATATAAATATAGTAGAATCTTGCAACAGAACACCTAATATGACTGTCAGAAATCAACCTTTTACTGTTACTTTACTGTTGCGAATGGTAATCGAGAAAAATGATTGGCTAATTTAAATTTCGAATTGCTTATCGCGTGATCTTAGAGCCTATACACACGGCCTATACGGCGTATTTTATAAGTGTCGACGACGTTTACGGCGCTGTAGATGCTCAAAGGCAGATTGTTGCGTTTGATTCAAACGTGCGCAAACATCGCGTTCCACGCAAGAAGCTTATATTATACTCCAATGGAGTTTACACTTAGCATTTTATGTTGAAGACAACTTTTGCTGTGATTTTTATTTTTTTCACTCTTCGTGTCTAGTGCTACGCTTGCAAAATAAACACATAAAAACGGATAGTAATAATTTAGTATAGTGATTTCTCTTAAATCAATTTCAGGATACGTTTGAAAAGACGCAGCGTGCATGCTTTTATATTTTTTTAAGTTGCTTTATTTCAAAAACTAACTGAAATTAACAAACAAAACTAAAATTAAAACTATCTCTTATCACAATGTGGTACATACGCGTGACTACAGAGCGTCTGCAGCGCGTATACGCACAGATACGCGTTTATGGCGCCATTGAATTTGTGAACGTGTGCAAAGGTTTAGTCGCAACTGCATCGCGGTTGAATCGCGTTAACGCGCGTCATCTGCACGTATAAAATATGCCGTGTGCATAGGCTCTTAACATCAAATATAGTCATTGGTCAAATTCAATTGCCAACTTGGATTATTAATGCGAATGATTTGTAGTGTCCAACATATTGTAAGGAAAGGTCGCGCGTGCAACGGAGTTTTAATTATATTCACCTGGTTTAAAATTTAAACAAACTGCACTAATCACTAACTGTATTATAAAGTATCAATGTTGTTTGTCATAATTAAAGTCGGCTGGGTTATCGTAAAACGATAATTAAGTAACGAGCTCAAATAACGGTAACAGTAAATTTGATAATAAGTCTTAGCAATAATGGAATACGTAAATAATGCGAGATTTGTATGGAATCTTTCATTGCCATTGTTTGGAACCTCTGTCTATCTATGTCAAATAACGATTAGGGCCAGCGCAAACGGTTTCATGCCCGACAGCGCACACTGATGAGGCATATCAATTATGAGTCCGCCAGCGTATCACAGAGTCCGCCGACATGCCTCTGGCCACTAACCGCTCCGGCGGCGCATACCGGTGGATTTCGGGCGCATGCTGGTGGACTCCCGTCGCAGTATTCTCTATAGCGTATTCTTCAATAGCGTAGAGAGAAAGCGGTGCGATACTAAAGGTCGGTCTCAGAGCATTGAAATTTATACTTTATTTCAATTGATAAATTTTATGTCCTCTGCCTTCCTGCCCGCCGGCTTAGGGCGCGTTCCCACTATGTCGTCACGTTTTATTATCGTTAGACGACTGTCGTGTCTAGCTGTTCCCACTAGATCGTGACGACAATTTATCGTTTCACGACAGCCGCCTTGCCCATCTCTGGTTACGACCCAACGCTACTGCAAAGCGAGCAGAGGGCGCGGGGTACGAGAAGGGAGGGCAGGGAGCAGAATACGTGCGGACAGCGATAAATAAAACGTGACGACAATAGGAGCTGCGACAATCTGTCGTCACGTTTTATCGTGACTTTTTTTATCGTCTGACAACTGTCGTTCTAGCTGTTCCCACTGTGACGACGGTTTGTCGTTGTAACGATAAAAAATCGTGAACGACAGTTAATCGTGTCGTGCTATATGTGAACAACTTCATTTAAACATACAACGCACGACACTGTAAACTGCACGACAATCTGTCGTCGCGACATAGTGGGAACGCGCCCTTACGCTGGCCTTTACAGTAACAACCCAGTGTTTGGTGATGAAATGACTCACTATATGCAAGCTACAATACTTCCATAGCAAATTTCATCTGATTTAGCGGAGTCGTTTTCGAAATTAAAAACGGTTTACGTAACAAAGTATACATTTCTAATGAAAATACAAAAAAAAATCATAACTTCTAAGTTGCTGATTTTCGCGAAATTAATGGTTATTTTAAACCGGTAGTTGCTACGGGCCACCCTGTAATATTGTCGCCTTACTTTCTCGTACCCTAAAGCACCAAGTTACTGAAATGCAAAAAATGTATTTGCAAATTTTGCAGGCTGATATCACATTTCCTACCTTTTTACAAACTGGCTTTTACCAATTCTTAGTAATTCAATCCAAATTAAAATTTGATAAGAAATTTAAAATAAATAGAAAATTTTGCCATCTCCTGAAGAATCACTCTTTATAAGGCGTCAATATGTATATCATAAAGACCAAATACAAATTAATTAGAAAGACACAAAAGGTTAAAAAACAAGACTACAAACAACAAGCCATTAAAAGTTAGTATTAACTGGGAACAAAATATGAAAATCTCGTTATTCCACAGCGTGGTCATGAATTGTATAACATTCATAAATGACGGATACATTGCGGAACTTCGGTAAAACAGTTATTTAACTTACATTTAACAAAAATGTACACAAAACGAGTTAAGTTTTATTATTTTGTTTTTAGGTTTACTGAGAACGTTTGAAGAGCTCTCAAATGTTATACGTACTAATGTTGTAAACTTTAATAATATTCAAAATTCTCTAAGTCCACTACTAATTTTGTTTTGACCTGTTTGTTTAAAAGGCTTCAATAAATTATGTCTCTGTGGATAACTATTTTGACCTAAGTTATTCAAGACAAGTAATGTTCTTTGTAATAAAAAAAAATATAAACAAGCATGGCGCCCTTTATACATAAATGAGGGAATGCGTGATGTATTATTATGTCCCCTCGTTTTTGTGTACACATTGTTGTCATTTTCAAATTTTTTAGCAGTAAATTCTGTGTTTCACCGTAGGTTTGTGAAAATGTTTAGTTGCAAATTGTAACTAATGCCATTTACTTAGGACTCAAATTTGCAGTTTGAAAAGTTTGCATAGTTTAACTTCTGGCTGAGAGTAATTAATTCCGAAATAACGTTCCAGTCCTAAAATTAGGAAAACCCATTTTACTAGCGACGGAGAACCAATTTGAATTATTCTGTAAGGCGTGTTACAATCGACGCTTCACGCTTGCTTGCAATGACGTTTGATAAAAAATTTTAATTTTTTTTTTTTTCATAAGAAATACTTAAAAAATCATTAACGAAAAGAATGATGTTGTAAATAAATATCTTTTTTTATGGTACCAAGTGACGAGACGACGAAGTCGTACGCCTGATGGTAAGTGACACGCCTCTCCAAAACCGTTGCAGTGCCATTCAGAGCTTTAAATCACAAATATCAGGCACTGCCACTGCGCCCGTCACTCCTTTTACCTCCATTCAGATCAAAGCAGCTACAAGCAACTTGACACGAAATTTCTTTCAATACCTTTTGCTTGGAAAAAAACTTAGAAAAAACATCACCTATATTACACAGACGCAATCGTGCGCGCAAAACTCGTGAAATAGGAGTTTTATAGTATATGTAGATCGCAAAGTGTGTAGTTAGCAATAGGTAACAATTCAACAAGTTTTAATAGACACCCCTCTCATTCCAAAATCAATTAATGACTTTTTTTTATAATAATATGACGGGACGAACAAGTCATGTTCATGATTGTAAGCTACATGCTTGTCCATAACAGTTGCAATGCCACTCAGAGCTTTAAATCGCATTCTGAGGGCACTGCGCCTCTTAACCTGAGACAAATTGACAATTCTCATGTACAGTAATTTCACCATTATTATATACAAAGATCGAACACAAAGAAAAATCCCATCCATCTGACAGGACTCGATCATGCATCTGTGTCAAACCAAGGTAACAATGGAGTAATTTCACAAAAAATTAATTAATTAACATCATGGTAGTAAAAACATAATAATATTAAAATCAATATATAATGAATTTCTCAAATCGGAACACTGAATGAATTTCGTAATATACAGGATTTTACATTACGTTCGACTGTTGGTTCCTAAAAAGTGTGGTGATCATTAACTATAATCCCAGAGGATCTTTACGCACCTTTACAAAAAACGCATCTAACTCATGTCACATCCATCCGATGCCATACGGAAAGGCATGAAACGCGTGTCACGCACTGCTGGCACCGCCTAAGCATATCCTGTAGGTTGTAATGTAGCGTGGATAGTCCTGTTGATGTCTTTGTGGAGGTTTGTCATTTATAGACGTACCAAAACTTCGACATTTTTTTAACTTTTCCACAAAATGTGTGCGATGTATTTGTACATCGTTAAACGTTAAGAACTATTGTATTTGTAATTTAGTATGATGAGAGAAAGAGAGAGCACGTCTGCTCGCTTCGGGAGTTTGATAGAGAGTGACGACAAAACAAAGTGAAAATGACGAGGCAAATGAATTAAAGAACGATTCAAAATTCGTAAATAAGTGGCCAAGAAACAAAGCAAAGGTGATAAAACGGCGGGATGGCGATGGAGGAGGTCGCATCGTGTTGTACTATAAATATTTTGGAATTATAATTTGTATTAGGGGTTAAAGTATGAAATTGCCGTTTTATTGCAATAGGTTCTTTGAATTTTCATAGAATCTTCATGGTTTGAGGTTTTCGAATGAAACTTTTTTCAAATGGTTTCTGTGGTTTTTTTTTTTTTAATTTGAAACATTTGAATATCGACTTTCAATTGTTTTTGTTATTCAATTTAGACAAGAAAGATGGATACTGCGAAAATTCGAGTGATTTTTGAATACCAGTTCCGACGCGGAACTAACGCGGTAGAAACAGCCCGCAATATCAATGCTGCGTTTGGAGAGGGGTCTACTAATGAACGCACCGTGCGATTTTGGTTTAAACGCTTTCGTGATGGAAATTTCGACTTAAAGAACGAGCCACGAGGAAGACCGCACACACAGGTGAATAACGATGAATTAAGAGAGATAGTGGAAGCCGATCCTAGTCAAACTACCCAGGAATTAGCGGCATGGTTTAACGTTACCTTACCCACAATATTGACTCACTTGCGTCAAATCAATAAAATAAAAAAATACGAAAAATGGTTGCCTCATGATTTGACTGATCTACAGAAAGAAACGCGTGTTGAAACTTGTGTTGCCTTGTTGAACCGGTACAGAAATGAAGGAATATTGGATCGAATTGTAACATGTGATGAAAAGTGGATTCTTTATGATAACCGGAAAAGAAAAATGCAATGGCTGACCCCAGGTCAAATGCCACAACAGTGTCCTAAAGCAAAACTTACCAATAAAAAGGTAATGGTAACTGTTTGGTGGTCTCAGCATGGTGTTATTCACTATAGTTTTCTCCGATCTGGTCAAGCAATAACGGCAGATGTCTATTGTGCCGAACTCCGAACCATGTTGACAAAACTAGCAGTAAAACAGCCCCGACTCATGAATCGATCTTCACCATTATTGCTCCACGACAACGCGAGACCTCACACAGCACGAGACCTCACACAGCACGAGAAACCATTTTGACCCTTCAGGAACTGCAGTTAGAAACCATTCGTCATCCTCCGTATTCACCAGACCTTGCTCCAACGGACTACCATTTTTTTCGTGATTTGGACAATTATCTACGTGACAAGAAGTTTTCTTCCCAGGAGGCAGTACAAAATGATTTCACACAGTTTGTGCAGTCTAGATCGTCGGAGTTCTATCGCAAAGGCATTAATAACCTTCCCATTAGATGGCAGCAATGTATAGATAATAATGGCAACTATTTTGATTAAATAAATTTGTTAAAAATTTAAAAAATAAACAATTTAGATTTTCAGTACAAATCGGCAATTTCATACTTTAACCCCTATTAT